>NC_090446.1:749039800-749341900 GCF_031143425.1 Pleurodeles waltl | reverse complement strand
TGAACAGTACTGTCTGCACTAACTTCAGTGAAATACTACAGATTTGTTCAAGGAAGCGTTAATTGTTCAAACTGCATGTACCTGGATGCAAGGGGCGAACTCGACTGGAATTTTAGGCAGTGTGCTCCCAATCGGACTTCATGTTTAAAAGGCTCCCTCGAGCCATTGAGCTGATGAGCTCTGGAGACGCACCTGTGAGCCGGGGAGTGGTACTAAACCTGAGACGATATCGGCGGCATTTCCTGCAACCCCAGATATTTTTGTTGTTCTTTGGTCTCTACTGATGAAGGGCACTAACCCAGAAACACGTGTCTAGAGATGAACAGTACTGTCTGCACTAACTTTAGTGAAATACTACAGATTTTTTCAAGGAAGCGTTAATTGTTCAAACTGCATGTACCAGGATGCAAGGGGCGAACTCGACTGGAATGTTAGGCAGTGTGCTCCCAATCGGACTTCATGTTTAAAAGGCTCCCTCGGGCCATTGAGCTGACGAGCTCTGGAGACGCACCTGTGAGCCGGGGAGTGGTACTAAACCTGAGACGATATCGGCGGCATTTCCTGCAACCCCAGATATTTTTGTTGTTCTTTGGTCTCTACTGATGAAGGGCACTAACCCAGAAACACGTGTCTAGAGATGAACAGTACTGTCTGCACTAACTTTAGTGAAATACTACAGATTTTTTCAAGGAAGCATTAATTGTTCAAACTGCATGTACCAGGATGCAAGGGGCGAACTCGACTGGAATGTTAGGCAGTGTGCTCCCAATCGGACTTCATGTTTAAAAGGCTCCCTCGAGCCATTGAGCTGACGAGCTCTGGAGACGCACCTGCGAGCCGGGGAGTGGTACTAAACCTGAGACGATATCGGCGGCATTTCCTGCAACCCCAGATATTTTTGTTGTTCTTTGGTCTCTACTGATGAAGGGCACTAACCCAGAAACACGTGTCTAGAGATGAACAGTACTGTCTGCACTAACTTTAGTGAAATACTACAGATTTTTTCAAGGAAGCGTTAATTGTTCAAACTGCATGTACCAGGATACAAGGGGCGAACTCGACTGGAATGGTAGGCAGTGTGCTCCCAATCGGACTTCATGTTTAAAAGGCTCCCTCGAGCCATTGAGCTGACGAGCTCTGGAGACGCACCTGTGAGTCGGGGAGTGGTACTAAACCTGAGACGATATCGGCGGCATTTCCTGCAACCACAGATATTTTTGTTGTTCTTTGGTCTCTACTGATGAAGGGCACTAACCCAGAAACACGTGTCTAGAGATGAACAGTACTGTCTGCACTAACTTTAGTGAAATACTACAGATTTTTTCAAGGAAGCGTTAATTGTTCAAACTGCATTTACCAGGATGCAAGGGGCGAACTCGACTGGAATGTTAGGCAGTGTGCTCCCAATCGGACTTCATGTTTAAAAGGCTCCCTCGAGCCATTGAGCTGACGAGCTCTGGAGACGCACCTGTGAGCCGGGGAGTGGTACTAAACCTGAGACGATATCGGCGGCATTTCCTGCAACCCCAGATATTTTTGTTGTTCTTTGGTCTCTACTGATGAAGGGCACTAACCCAGAAACACGTGTCTAGAGATGAACAGTACTGTCTGCACTAACTTTCGTGAAATACTACAGATTTTTTCAAGGAAGCGTTAATTGTTCAAACTGCATGGTCCAGGATGCAAGGGGCGAACTCGACTGGAATGTTAGGCAGTGTGCTCCCAATCGGACTTCATGTTTAAAAGGCTCCCTCGAGCCATTGAGCTGACGAACTCTGGAGACGCACCTGTGAGCCGGGGAGTGGTACTAAACCTGAGACGATATCGGCGGCATTTCCTGCAACCCCAGATATTTTTGTTGTTCTTTTTTCTCTACTGATGAAGGGAACTAACCCAGAAACACGTGTCTAGAGATGAACAGTACTGTCTGCTCTAACTTTAGTGAAATACTACAGATTTTTTCAAGGAAGCGTTAATTGTTCAAACTGCATGTACCAGGATGCAAGGGGCGAACTCGACTGGAATGTTAGGCAGTGTGCTCCCAATCGGACTTCATGTTTAAAAGGCTCCCTCGAGCCATTGAGCTGATGAGCTCTGGAGACGCACCTGTGAGCCGGGGAGTGGTAGTAAACCTGAGACGATATCGGCGGCATTTCCTGCAACCCCAGATATTTTTGTTGTTCTTTGGTCTCTACTGATGAAGGGCACTAACCCAGAAACACGTCTCTAGAGATGAACAGTACTGTCTGCACTAACTTTAGTGAAATACTACAGATTTTTTCAAGGAAGCGTTAATTGTTCAAACTGCATGTACCAGGATGCAAGGGGCGAACTCGACTGGAATGTTAGGCAGTGTGCTCCCAATCGGACTTCATGTTTAAAAGGCTCCCTCGAGCCATTGAGCTGACGAGCTTTGGAGACGCACCTGTGAGCCGGGGAGTGGTACTAAACCTGAGACGATATCGGCGGCATTTCCTGCAACCCCAGATATTTTTGTTGTTCTTTGGTCTCTACTGATGAAGGGCACTAACCCAGAAACACGTGTCTAGAGATGAAAAGTACTGTCTGCACTAACTTCAGTGAAATACTACAGATTTGTTCAAGGAAGCGTTAATTGTTCAAACTGCATGTACCTGGATGCAAGGGGCGAACTCGACTGGAATGTTAGGCAGTGTGCTCCCAATCGGACTTCATGTTTAAAAGGCTCCCTCGAGCCATTGAGCTGATGAGCTCTGGAGACGCACCTGTGAGCCTGGGAGTGGCACTAAACCTGAGACGATATCGGCGGCATTTCCTGCAACCCCAGATATTTTTGTTGTTCTTTGGTCTCTACTGATGAAGGGCACTAACCCAGAAACACGTGTCTAGAGATGAACAGTACTGTCTGCACTAACTTTAGTGAAATACTACAGATTTTTTCAAGGAAGCGTTAATTGTTCAAACTGCATGTACCAGGATGCAAGGGGCGAACTCGACTGGAATGTTAGGCAGTGTGCTCCTAATCGGACTTCATGTTTAAAAGGCTCCCTCGAGCCACTGAGCTGACGAGCTCTGGAGACGCACCTGTGAGCCGGGGAGTGGTACTAAACCTGAGACGATATCGGCGGCATTTCCTGCAACCCCAGATATTTTTGTTGTTCTTTGGTCTCTACTGATGAAGGGCACTAACCCAGAAACACGTGTCTAGAGATGAACAGTACTGTCTGCACTAACTTTAGTGAAATACTACAGATTTTTTCAAGAAAGCGTTAATTGTTCAAACTGCATGTACCAGGATGCAAGGGGCGAACTCGACTGGAATGTTAGGCAGTGTGCTCCTAATCGGACTTCATGTTTAAAAGGCTCCCTCGAGCCATTGAGCTGACGAGCTCTGGAGACGCACCTGTGAGCCGGGGAGTGGTACTAAACCTGAGACGATATCGGCGGCATTTCCTGCAACCCCAGATATTTTTGTTGTTCTTTTTTCTCTACTGATGAAGGGCACTAACCCAGAAACACGTGTCTAGAGATGAACAGTACTGTCTGCACTAACTTTAGTGAAATACTACAGATTTTTTCAAGGAAGCGTTAATTGTTCAAACTGCATGTACCAGGATGCAAGTGGCGAACTCGACTGGAATGTTAGGCCGTGTGCTCCCAATCGGACTTCATGTTTAAAAGGCTCCCTCGAGCCATTGAGCTGACGAGCTCTGGAGACGCACCTGTGAGCCGGGGAGTGGTACTAAACCTGAGACGATATCGGCGGCATTTCCTGCAACCCCAGATATTTTTTTTGTTCTTTGGTCTCTACTGATGAAGGGCACTAACCCAGAAACACGTGTCTAGAGATGAACAGTACTCTCTGCACTAACTTTAGTGAAATACTACAGATTTTTTCAAGGAAGCGTTAATTGTTCAAACTGCATGTACCAGGATGCAAGGGGCGAACTCGACTGGAATGTTAGGCAGTGTGCTCCCAATCGGACTTCATGTTTAAAAGGCTCCCTCGAGCCATTGAGCTGACGAGCTCTGGAGACACACCTGTGAGCCGGGGAGTGGTACTAAACCTGAGACGATATCGGCGGCATTTCCTGCAACCCCAGATATTTTTGTTGTTCTTTGGTCTCTACTGATGAAGGGCACTAACCCAGAAACACGTGTCTAGAGATGAACAGTACTGTCTGCACTAACTTTAGTGAAATACTACCGATTTTTTCAAGGAAGCGTTAATTGTTCAAACTGCATGTACCAGGATGCAAGGGGCGAACTCGACTGGAATGTTAGGCAGTGTGCTCCCAATCGGACTTCATGTTTAAAAGGCTCCCTCGAGCCATTGAGCTGACGAGCTCTGGAGACGCACCTGTGAGCCGGGGAGTGGTACTAAACCTGAGACGATATCGGCGGCATTTCCTGCAACCCCAGATATTTTTGTTGTTCTTTGGTCTCTACTGATGAAGGGCACTAACCCAGAAACACGTGTCTAGAGATGAACAGTACTGTCTGCACTAACTTTAGTGAAATACTCCAGATTTTTTCAAGGAAGCGTTAATTGTTCAAACTGCATGTACCAGGATGCAAGGGGCGAACTCGACTGGAATGTTAGGCAGTGTGCTCCCAATCGGACTTCATGTTTAAAAAACTCCCTCGAGCCATTGAGCTGACGAGCTCTGGAGACGCACCTGTGAGCCGGGGAGTGGCACTAAACCTGAGACGATATCGGCGGCATTTCCTGCAACCCCAGATATTTTTGTTGTTCTTTGGTCTCTACTGATGAAGGGCACTAACCCAGAAACACGTGTCTAGAGATGAACAGTACTGTCTGCACTAACTTTAGTGAAATACTACAGATTTTTTCAAGGAAGCGTTAATTGTTCAAACTGCATGTACCAGGATGCAAGGGGCGAACTCGACTGGAATGTTAGGCAGTGTGCTCCCAATCGGACTTCATGTTTAAAAGGCTCCCTCGGGCCATTGAGCTGACGAGCTCTGGAGACGCACCTGTGAGCCGGGGAGTGGTACTAAACCTGAGACGATATCGGCGGCATTTCCTGCAACCCCAGATATTTTTGTTGTTCTTTGGTCTCTACTGATGAAGGGCACTAACCCAGAAACACGTGTCTAGAGATGAACAGTACTGTCTGCACTAACTTTAGTGAAATACTACAGATTTTTTCAAGGAAGCATTAATTGTTTAAACTGCATGTACCAGGATGCAAGGGGCGAACTCGACTGGAATGTTAGGCAGTGTGCTCCTAATCGGACTTCATGTTTAAAAGGCTCCCTCGAGCCATTGAGCTGACGAGCTCTGGAGACGCACCTGTGAGCCGGGGAGTGGTACTAAACCTGAGACGATATCGGCGGCATTTCCTGCAACCCCAGATATTTTTGTTGTTCTTTTTTCTCTACTGATGAAGGGAACTAACCCAGAAACACGTGTCTAGAGATGAACAGTACTGTCTGCACTAACTTTAGTGAAATACTACAGATTTTTTCAAGGAAGCGTTAATTGTTCAAACTGCATGTACCAGGATGCAAGGGGCGAACTCGACTGGAATGTTAGGCAGTGTGCTCCCAATCGGACTTCATGTTTTAAAGGCTCCCTCGAGCCATTGAGCTGACGAGCTCTGGAGACGCACCTGTGAGCCGGGGAGTGGTACTAAACCTGAGACGATATCGGCGGCATTTCCTGCAACCCCAGATATTTTTTTTGTTCTTTGGTCTCTACTGATGAAGGGCACTAACCCAGAAACACGTGTCTAGAGATGAACAGTACTGTCTGCACTAACTTTAGTGAAATACTACAGATTTTTTCAAGGAAGCGTTAATTGTTCAAACTGCATGTACCAGGATGCAAGGGGCGAACTCGACTGGAATGTTAGGCAGTGTGCTCCCAATCGGACTTCATGTTTAAAAGGCTCCCTCGAGCCATTGAGCTGACGAGCTCTGGAGACGCACCTGTGAGCCGGGGAGTGGTACTAAACCTGAGACGATATCGGCGGCATTTCCTGCAACCCCAGATATTTTTGTTGTTCTTTGGTCTCTACTGATGAAGGGCACTAACCCAGAAACACGTGTCTAGAGATGAACAGTACTGTCTGCACTAACTTTAGTGAAATACTACAGATTTTTTCAAGGAAGCGTTAATTGTTCAAACTGCATGTACCAGGATGCAAGGGGCGAACTCGACTGGAATGTTAGGCAGTGTGCTCCCAATCGGACTTCATGTTTAAAAGGCTCCCTCGAGCCATTGAGCTGACGAGTTCTGGAGACGCACCTGTGAGCCGGGGAGTGGTACTAAACCTGAGACAATATCGGCGGCATTTCCTGCAACCCCAGATATTTTTGTTGTTCTTTGTACTCTACTGATGAAGGGCACTAACCCAGAAACACGTGTCTAGAGATAAACAGTACTGTCTGCACTAACTTTAGTGAAATACTACAGATTTTTTCAAGGAAGCATTCATTGTTCAAACTGCATGTACCAGGATGCAAGGGGCGAACTCGACTGGAATGTTAGGCAGTGTGCTCCCAATCGGACTTCATGTTTAAAAGGCTCCCTCGAGCCATTGAGCTGACGAGCTCTGGAGACGCACCTGTGAGCCGGGGAGTGATACTAAACCTGAGACGATATCGGCGGCATTTCCTGAAACCCCAGATATTTTTGTTGTTCTTTGGTCTCTACTGATGAAGGGCACTAACCCAGAAACACGTGTCTAGAGATGAACAGTACTTTCTGCACTAACTTTAGTGAAATACTACAGATTTTTTCAAGGAAGCGTTAATTGTTCAAAGTGCATTTACCAGGATGCAAGGGGTGAACTCGACTGGAATGTTAGGCAGTGTGCTCCCAATCGGACTTCATGTTTAAAAGGCTCCCTCGAGCCATTGAGCTGACGAGCTCTGGAGACGCACCTGTGAGCCGGGGAGTGGTACTAAACCTGAGACGATATCGGCGGCATTTCCTGCAACCCCAGATATTTTTGTTGTTCTTTGGTCTCTACTGATGAAGGGCACTAACCCAGAAACACGTGTCTAGAGATGAACAGTACTGTCTGCACTAACTTTCGTGAAATACTACAGATTTTTTCAAGGAAGCGTTAATTGTTCAAACTGCATGGTCCAGGATGCAAGGGGCGAACTCGACTGGAATGTTAGGCAGTGTGCTCCCAATCGGACTTCATGTTTAAAAGGCTCCCTCGAGCCATTGAGCTGACGAGCTCTGGAGACGCACCTGTGAGCCGGGGTGTGGTACTAAACCTGAGACGATATCGGCGGCATTTCCTGCAACCCCAGATATTTTTGTTGTTCTTTTTTCTCTACTGATGAAGGGAACTAACCCAGAAACAGGTGTCTAGAGATGAACAGTACTGTCTGCACTAACTTTAGTGAAATACTACAGATTTTTTCAAGGAAGCGTTAATTGTTCAAACTGCATGTACCAGGATGCAAGGGGCGAACTCGACTGGAATGTTAGGCAGTGTGCTCCCAATCGGACTTCATGTTTAAAAGGCTCCCTCGAGCCATTGAGCTGATGAGCTCTGGAGACGCACCTGTGAGCCGGGGAGTGGTACTAAACCTGAGACGATATCGGCGGCATTTCCTGCAACCCCAGATATTTTTGTTGTTCTTTGGTCTCTACTGATGAAGGGCACTAACCCAGAAACACGTGTCTAGAGATGAACAGTACTGTCTGCACTAACTTTAGTGAAATACTACAGATTTTTTCAAGGAAGCGTTAATTGTTCAAACTGCATGTACCAGGATGCAAGGGGCGAACTCGACTGGAATGTTAGGCAGTGTGCTCCCAATCACACTTCATGTTTAAAAGGCTCCCTCGAGCCATTGAGCTGACGAGGTCTGGAGACGCACCTGTGAGCCGGGGAGTGGTACTAAACCTGAGACGATATCGGCGGCATTTCCTGCAACCCCAGATATTTTTGTTGTTCTTTGGTCTCTACTGATGAAGGGCACTAACCCAGAAACACGTGTCTAGAGATGAACAGTACTGTCTGCACTAACTTCAGTGAAATACTACAGATTTGTTCAAGGAAGCGTTAATTGTTCAATCTGCATGTACCTGGATGCAAGGGGCGAACTCGACTGGAATGTTAGGCAGTGTGCTCCCAATCGGACTTCATGTTTAAAAGGCTCCCTCGAGCCATTGAGCTGATGAGCTCTGGAGATGCACCTGTGAGCCGGGGAGTGGTACTAAACCTGAGACGATATCGGCGGCATTTCCTGCAACCCCAGATATTTTTGTTGTTCTTTGGTCTCTACTGATGAAGGGCACTAACCCAGAAACACGTGTCTAGAGATGAACAGTACTGTCTGCACTAACTTTAGTGAAATACTACAGATTTTTTCAAGGAAGCGTTAATTGTTCAAACTGCATGTACCAGGATGCAAGGGGCGAACTCGACTGGAATGTTAGGCAGTGTGCTCCCAATCGGACTTCATGTTTAAAAGGCTCCCTCGAGCCATTGAGCTGACGAGCTCTGGAGACGCACCTGTGAGCCGGGGAGTGGTACTAAACCTGAGACGATATCGGCGGCATTTCCTGCAACCCCAGATATTTTTGTTGTTCTTTGGTCTCTACTGATGAAGGGCACTAACCCAGAAACACGTGTCTAGAGATGAACAGTACTGTCTGCACTAACTTTAGTGAAATACTACAGATTTTTTCAAGGAAGCGTTAATTGTTCAAACTGCATGTACCAGGATGCAAGGGGCGAACTCGACTGGAATGTTAGGCAGTGTGCTCCTAATCGGACTTCATGTTTAAAAGGCTCCCTCGAGCCATTGAGCTGACGAGCTCTGGAGACGCACCTGTGAGCCGGGGAGTGGTACTAAACCTGAGACGATATCGGCGGCATTTCCTGCAACCCCAGATATTTTTGTTGTTCTTTGGTCTCTACTGATGAAGGGCACTAACCCAGAAACACGTGTCTAGAGATGAACAGTACTGTCTGCACTAACTTTAGTGAAATACTACAGATTTTTTCAAGAAAGCGTTAATTGTTCAAACTGCATGTACCAGGATGCAAGGGGCGAACTCGACTGGAATGTTAGGCAGTGTGGTCCCAATCGGACTTTATGTTTAAAAGGCTCCCTCGAGCCATTGAGCTGACGAGCTCTGGAGACGCACCTGTGAGCCGGGGAGTGGTACTAAACCTGAGACGATATCGGCGGCATTTCCTGCAACCCCAGATATTTTTGTTGTTCTTTGGTCTCTACTGATGAAGGGCACTAACCCAGAAACACGTGTCTAGAGATGAACAGTACTGTCTGCACTAACTTCAGTGAAATACTACAGATTTGTTCAAGGAAGCGTTAATTGTTCAAACTGCATGTACCTGGATGCAAGGGGCGAACTCGACTGGAATGTTAGGCAGTGTGCTCCCAATCGGACTTCATGTTTAAAAGGCTCCCTCGAGCCATTGAGCTGATGAGCTCTGGAGACGCACCTGTGAGCCGGGGAGTGGTACTAAACCTGAGACGATATCGGCAGCATTTCCTGCAACCCCAGATATTTTTGTTGTTCTTTGGTCTCTACTGATGAAGGGCACTAACCCAGAAACACGTGTCTAGAGATGAACAGTACTGTCTGCACTAACTTTAGTGAAATACTACAGATTTTTTCAAGGAAGCGTTAATTGTTCAAACTGCATGTACCAGGATGCAAGGGGCGAACTCGACTGGAATGTTAGGCAGTGTGCTCCCAATCGGACTTCATGTTTAAAAGGCTCCCTCGAGCCATTGAGCTGACGAGCTCTGGAGACGCACCTGTGAGCCGGGGAGTGGTACTAAACCTGAGACGATATCGGCGGCATTTCCTGCAACCCCAGATATTTTTGTTGTTCTTTGGTCTCTACTGATGAAGGGCACTAACCCAGAAACATGTGTCTAGAGATGAACAGTACTGTCTGCAATAACTTTAGTGAAATACTACAGATTTTTTCAAGGAAGCGTTAATTGTTCAAACTGCATGTACCAGGATGCAAGGGGCGAACTCGACTGGAATGTTAGGCAGTGTGCTCCTAATCGGACTTCATGTTTAAAAGGCTCCCTCGAGCCATTGAGCTGACGAGCTCTGGAGACGCACCTGTGAGCCGGGGAGTGGTACTAAACCTGAGACGATATCGGCGGCATTTCCTGCAACCCCAGATATTTTTGTTGTTCTTTGGTCTCTACTGATGAAGGGCACTAACCCAGAAACACGTGTCTAGAGATGAACAGTACTGTCTGCACTAACTTTAGTGAAATACTACAGATTTTTTCAAGGAAGCGTTAATTGTTCAAACTGCATGTACCAGGATGCAAGGGGCGAACTCGACTGGAATGTTAGGCAGTGTGCTCCTAATCGGACTTCATGTTTAAAAGGCTCCCTCGAGCCATTGAGCTGACGAGCTCTGGAGACGCACCTGTGAGCCGGGGAGTGGTACTAAACCTGAGACGTTATCGGCGGCATTTCCTGCAACCCCAGATATTTTTGTTGTTCTTTTTTCTCTACTGATGAAGGGCACTAACCCAGAAACACGTGTCTAGAGATGAACAGTACTGTCTGCACTAACTTTAGTGAAATACTACAGATTTTTTCAAGGAAGCGTTAATTGTTCAAACTGCATGTACCAGGATGCAAGTGGCGAACTCGACTGGAATGTTAGGCCGTGTGCTCCCAATCGGACTTCATGTTTAAAAGGCTCCCTCGAGCCATTGAGCTGACGAGCTCTGGAGACGCACCTGTGAGCCGGGGAGTGGTACTAAACCTGAGACGATATCGGCGGCATTTCCTGCAACCCCAGATATTTTTGTTGTTCTTTTTTCTCTACTGATGAAGGGAACTAACCCAGAAACAGGTGTCTAGAGATGAACAGTACTGTCTGCACTAACTTTAGTGAAATACTACAGATTTTTTCAAGGAAGCGTTAATTGTTCAAACTGCATGTACTAGGATGCAAGGGGCGAACTCGACTGGAATGTTAGGCAGTGTGCTCCCAATCGGACTTCATGTTTAAAAGGCTCCCTCGAGCCATTGAGCTGATGAGCTCTGGAGACGCACCTGTGAGCCGGGGAGTGGTACTAAACCTGAGACGATATCGGCGGCATTTCCTGCAACCCCAGATATTTTTGTTGTTCTTTGGTCTCTACTGATGAAGGGCACTAACCCAGAAACACGTGTCTAGAGATGAACAGTACTGTCTGCACTAACTTTAGTGAAATACTACAGATTTTTTCAAGGAAGCGTTAATTGTTCAAACTGCATGTACCAGGATGCAAGGGGCGAACTCGACTGGAATGTTAGGCAGTGTGCTCCCAATCGGACTTCATGTTTAAAAGGCTCCCTCGAGCCATTGAGCTGACGAGCTCTGGAGACGCACCTGTGAGCCGGGGAGTGGTACTAAACCTGAGACGATATCGGCGGCATTTCCTGCAACCCCAGATATTTTTGTTGTTCTTTGGTCTCTACTGATGAAGGGCACTAACCCAGAAACACGTGTCTAGAGATGAACAGTACTGTCTGCACTAACTTCAGTGAAATACTACAGATTTGTTCAAGGAAGCGTTAATTGTTCAAACTGCATGTACCTGGATGCAAGGGGCGAACTCGACTGGAATGTTAGGCAGTGTGCTCCCAATCGGACTTCATGTTTAAAAGGCTCCCTCGAGCCATTGAGCTGATGAGCTCTGGAGACGCACCTGTGAGCCGGGGAGTGGTACTAAACCTGAGACGATATCGGCGGCATTTCCTGCAACCCCAGATATTTTTGTTGTTCTTTGGTCTCTACTGATGAAGGGCACTAACCCAGAAACACGTGTCTAGAGATGAACAGTACTGTCTGCACTAACTTTAGTGAAATACTACAGATTTTTTCAAGGAAGCATTAATTGTTCAAACTGCATGTACCAGGATGCAAGGGGCGAACTCGACTGGAATGTTAGGCAGTGTGCTCCCAATCGGACTTCATGTTTAAAAGGCTCCCTCGAGCCATTGAGCTGACGAGCTCTGGAGACGCACCTGTGAGCCGGGGAGTGGTACTAAACCTGAGACGATATCGGCGGCATTTCCTGCAACCCCAGATATTTTTGTTGTTTTTTGGTCTCTACTGATGAAGGGCACTAACCCAGAAACACGTGTCTAGAGATGAACAGTACTGTCTGCACTAACTTTAGTGAAATACTACAGATTTTTTCAAGGAAGCGTTAATTGTTCAAACTGCATGTACCAGGATGCAAGGGGCGAACCCGACTGGAATGTTAGGCAGTGTGCTCCTAATCGGACTTCATGTTTAAAAGGCTCCCTCGAGCCATTGAGCTGACGAGCTCTGGAGACGCACCTGTGAGCCGGGGAGTGGTACTAAACCTGAGACGATATCGGCGGCATTTCCTGCAACCCCAGATATTTTTGTTGTTCTTTGGTCTCTACTGATGAAGGGCACTAACCCAGAAACACGTGTCTAGAGATGAACAGTACTGTCTGCACTAACTTTAGTGAAATACTACAGATTTTTTCAAGAAAGCGTTAATTGTTCAAACTGCATGTACCAGGATGCAAGGGGCGAACTCGACTGGAATGTTAGGCAGTGTGGTCCCAATCGGACTTCATGTTTAAAAGGCTCCCTCGAGCCATTGAGCTGACGAGCTCTGGAGACGCACCTGTGAGCCGGGGAGTGGTACTAAACCTGAGACGATATCGGCGGCATTTCCTGCAACCACAGATATTTTTGTTGTTCTTTGGTCTCTACTGATGAAGGGCACTAACCCAGAAACACGTGTCTACAGATGAACAGTACTGTCTGCACTAACTTCAGTGAAATACTACAGATTTGTTCAAGGAAGCGTTAATTGTTCAAACTGCATGTACCTGGATGCAAGGGGCGAACTCGACTGGAATGTTAGGCAGTGTGCTCCCAATCGGACTTCATGTTTAAAAGGCTCCCTCGAGCCATTGAGCTGATGAGCTCTGGAGACGCACCTGTGAGCCGGGGAGTGGTACTAAACCTGAGACGATATCGGCAGCATTTCCTGCAACCCCAGATATTTTTGTTGTTCTTTGGTCTCTACTGATGAAGGGCACTAACCCAGAAACACGTGTCTAGAGATGAACAGTACTGTCTGCACTAACTTTAGTGAAATACTACAGATTTTTTCAAGGAAGCGTTAATTGTTCAAACTGCATGTACCAGGATGCAAGGGGCGAACTCGACTGGAATGTTAGGCAGTGTGCTCCCAATCGGACTTCATGTTTAAAAGGCTCCCTCGAGCCATTGAGCTGACGAGCTCTGGAGACGCACCTGTGAGCCGGGGAGTGGTACTAAACCTGAGACGATATCGGCGGCATTTCCTGCAACCCCAGATATTTTTGTTGTTCTTTGGTCTCTACTGATGAAGGGCACTAACCCAGAAACATGTGTCTAGAGATGAACAGTACTGTCTGCAATAACTTTAGTGAAATACTACAGATTTTTTCAAGGAAGCGTTAATTGTTCAAACTGCATGTACCAGGATGCAAGGGGCGAACTCGACTGGAATGTTAGGCAGTGTGCTCCTAATCGGACTTCATGTTTAAAAGGCTCCCTCGAGCCATTGAGCTGACGAGCTCTGGAGACGCACCTGTGAGCCGGGGAGTGGTACTAAACCTGAGACGATATCGGCGGCATTTCCTGCAACCCCAGATATTTTTGTTGTTCTTTGGTCTCTACTGATGAAGGGCACTAACCCAGAAACACGTGTCTAGAGATGAACAGTACTGTCTGCACTAACTTTAGTGAAATACTACAGATTTTTTCAAGGAAGCGTTAATTGTTCAAACTGCATGTACCAGGATGCAAGGGGCGAACTCGACTGGAATGTTAGGCAGTGTGCTCCTAATCGGACTTCATGTTTAAAAGGCTCCCTCGAGCCATTGAGCTGACGAGCTCTGGAGACGCACCTGTGAGCCGGGGAGTGGTACTAAACCTGAGACGATATCGGCGGCATTTCCTGCAACCCCAGATATTTTTGTTGTTCTTTTTTCTCTACTGATGAAGGGCACTAACCCAGAAACACGTGTCTAGAGATGAACAGTACTGTCTGCACTAACTTTAGTGAAATACTACAGATTTTTTCAAGGAAGCGTTAATTGTTCAAACTGCATGTACCAGGATGCAAGTGGCGAACTCGACTGGAATGTTAGGCCGTGTGCTCCCAATCGGACTTCATGTTTAAAAGGCTCCCTCGAGCCATTGAGCTGACGAGCTCTGGAGACGCACCTGTGAGCCGGGGAGTGGTACTAAACCTGAGACGATATCGGCGGCATTTCCTGCAACCCCAGATATTTTTTTTGTTCTTTGGTCCCTACTGATGAAGGGCACTAACCCAGAAACACGTGTCTAGAGATGAACAGTACTCTCTGCACTAACTTTAGTGAAATACTACAGATTTTTTCAAGGAAGCGTTAATTGTTCAAACTGCATGTACCAGGATGCAAGGGGCGAACTCGACTGGAATGTTAGGCAGTGTGGTCCCAATCGGACTTCATGTTTAAAAGGCTCCCTCGAGCCATTGAGCTGACGAGCTCTGGAGACGCACCTGTGAGCCGGGGAGTGGTACTAAACCTGAGACGATATCGGCGGCATTTCCTGCAACCCCAGATATTTTTGTTGTTCTTTGGTCTCTACTGATGAAGGGCACTAACCCAGAAACACGTGTCTAGAGATGAACAGTACTGTCTGCACTAACTTCAGTGAAATACTACAGATTTGTTCAAGGAAGCGTTAATTGTTCAAACTGCATGTACCTGGATGCAAGGGGCGAACTCGACTGGAATGTTAGGCAGTGTGCTCCCAATCGGACTTCATGTTTAAAAGGCTCCCTCGAGCCATTGAGCTGATGAGCTCTGGAGACGCACCTGTGAGCCGGGGAGTGGTACTAAACCTGAGACGATATCGGCAGCATTTCCTGCAACCCCAGATATTTTTGTTGTTCTTTGGTCTCTACTGATGAAGGGCACTAACCCAGAAACACGTGTCTAGAGATGAACAGTACTGTCTGCACTAACTTTAGTGAAATACTACAGATTTTTTCAAGGAAGCGTTAATTGTTCAAACTGCATGTACCAGGATGCAAGGGGCGAACTCGACTGGAATGTTAGGCAGTGTGCTCCCAATCGGACTTCATGTTTAAAAGGCTCCCTCGAGCCATTGAGCTGACGAGCTCTGGAGACGCACCTGTGAGCCGGGGAGTGGTACTAAACCTGAGACGATATCGGCGGCATTTCCTGCAACCCCAGATATTTTTGTTGTTCTTTGGTCTCTACTGATGAAGGGCACTAACCCAGAAACATGTGTCTAGAGATGAACAGTACTGTCTGCAATAACTTTAGTGAAATACTACAGATTTTTTCAAGGAAGCGTTAATTGTTCAAACTGCATGTACCAGGATGCAAGGGGCGAACTCGACTGGATTGTTAGGCAGTGTGCTCCTAATCGGACTTCATGTTTAAAAGGCTCCCTCGAGCCATTGAGCTGACGAGCTCTGGAGACGCACCTGTGAGCCGGGGAGTGGTACTAAACCTGAGACGATATCGGCGGCATTTCCTGCAACCCCAGATATTTTTGTTGTTCTTTGGTCTCTACTGATGAAGGGCACTAACCCAGAAACACGTGTCTAGAGATGAACAGTACTGTCTGCACTAACTTTAGTGAAATACTACAGATTTTTTCAAGAAAGCGTTAATTGTTCAAACTGCATGTACCAGGATGCAAGGGGCGAACTCGACTGGAATGTTAGGCAGTGTGGTCCCAATCGGACTTCATGTTTAAAAGGCTCCCTCGAGCCATTGAGCTGACGAGCTCTGGAGACGCACCTGTGAGCCGGGGAGTGGTACTAAACCTGAGACGATATCGGCGGCATTTCCTGCAACCCCAGATATTTTTGTTGTTCTTTGGTCTCTACTGATGAAGGGCACTAACCCAGAAACACGTGTCTAGAGATGAACAGTACTGTCTGCACTAACTTCAGTGAAATACTACAGATTTGTTCAAGGAAGCGTTAATTGTTCAAACTGCATGTACCTGGATGCAAGGGGCGAACTCGACTGGAATGTTAGGCAGTGTGCTCCCAATCGGACTTCATGTTTAAAAGGCTCCCTCGAGCCATTGAGCTGATGAGCTCTGGAGACGCACCTGTGAGCCGGGGAGTGGTACTAAACCTGAGACGATATCGGCAGCATTTCCTGCAACCCCAGATATTTTTGTTGTTCTTTGGTCTCTACTGATGAAGGGCACTAACCCAGAAACACGTGTCTAGAGATGAACAGTACTGTCTGCACTAACTTTAGTGAAATACTACAGATTTTTTCAAGGAAGCGTTAATTGTTCAAACTGCATGTACCAGGATGCAAGGGGCGAACTCGACTGGAATGTTAGGCAGTGTGCTCCCAATCGGACTTCATGTTTAAAAGGCTCCCTCGAGCCATTGAGCTGACGAGCTCTGGAGACGCACCTGTGAGCCGGGGAGTGGTACTAAACCTGAGACGATATCGGCGGCATTTCCTGCAACCCCAGATATTTTTGTTGTTCTTTGGTCTCTACTGATGAAGGGCACTAACCCAGAAACATGTGTCTAGAGATGAACAGTACTGTCTGCAATAACTTTAGTGAAATACTTCAGATTTTTTCAAGGAAGCGTTAATTGTTCAAACTGCATGTACCAGGATGCAAGGGGCGAACTCGACTGGAATGTTAGGCAGTGTGCTCCTAATCGGACTTCATGTTTAAAAGGCTCCCTCGAGCCATTGAGCTGACGAGCTCTGGAGACGCACCTGTGAGCCGGGGAGTGGTACTAAACCTGAGACGATATCGGCGGCATTTCCTGCAACCCCAGATATTTTTGTTGTTCTTTGGTCTCTACTGATGAAGGGCACTAACCCAGAAACACGTGTCTAGAGATGAACAGTACTGTCTGCACTAACTTTAGTGAAATACTACAGATTTTTTCAAGGATGCGTTAATTGTTCAAACTGCATGTACCAGGATGCAAGGGGCGAACTCGACTGGAATGTTAGGCAGTGTGCTCCTAATCGGACTTCATGTTTAAAAGGCTCCCTCGAGCCGTTGAGCTGACGAGCTCTGGAGACGCACCTGTGAGCCGGGGAGTGGTACTAAACCTGAGACGATATCGGCGGCATTTCCTGCAACCCCAGATATTTTTGTTGTTCTTTTTTCTCTAATGATGAAGGGCACTAACCCAGAAACACGTGTCTAGAGATGAACAGTACTGTCTGCACTAACTTTAGTGAAATACTACAGATTTTTTCAAGGAAGCGTTAATTGTTCAAACTGCATGTACCAGGATGCAAGTGGCGAACTCGACTGGAATGTTAGGCCGTGTGCTCCCAATCGGACTTCATGTTTAAAAGGCTCCCTCGAGCCATTGAGCTGACGAGCTCTGGAGACGCACCTGTGAGCCGGGGAGTGGTACTAAACCTGAGACGATATCGGCGGCATTTCCTGCAACCCCAGATATTTTTTTTGTTCTTTGGTCTCTACTGATGAAGGGCACTAACCCAGAAACACGTGTCTAGAGATGAACAGTACTCTCTGCACTAACTTTAGTGAAATACTACAGATTTTTTCAAGGAAGCGTTAATTGTTCAAACTGCATGTACCAGGATGCAAGGGGCGAACTCGACTGGAATGTTAGGCCGTGTGCTCCCAATCGGACTTCATGTTTAAAAGGCTCCCTCGAGCCATTGAGCTGACGAGCTCTGGAGACACACCTGTGAGCCGGGGAGTGGTACTAAACCTGAGACGATATCGGCGGCATTTCCTGCAACCCCAGATATTTTTGTTGTTCTTTGGTCTCTACTGATGAAGGGCACTAACCCAGAAACACGTGTCTAGAGATGAACAGTACTGTCTGCACTAACTTTAGTGAAATACTACCGATTTTTTCAAGGAAGCGTTAATTGTTCAAACTGCATGTACCTGGATGCAAGGGGCGAACTCGACTGGAATGTTAGGCAGTGTGCTCCCAATCGGACTTCATGTTTAAAAGGCTCCCTCGAGCCATTGAGCTGACGAGCTCTGGAGACGCACCTGTGAGTCGGGGAGTGGTACTAAACCTGAGACGATATCGGCGGCATTTCCTGCAACCCCAGATATTTTTGTTGTTCTTTGGTCTCTACTGATGAAGGGCACTAACCCAGAAACACGTGTCTAGAGATGAACAGTACTGTCTGCACTAACTTTAGTGAAATACTACAGATTTTTTCAAGGAAGCGTTAATTGTTCAAACTGCATGTACCAGGATGCAAGGGGCGAACTCGACTGGAATGTTAGGCAGTGTGCTCCCAATCGGACTTCATGTTTAAAAGACTCCCTCGAGCCATTGAGCTGACGAGCTCTGGAGACGCACCTGTGAGCCGGGGAGTGGTACTAAACCTGAGACGATATCGGCGGCATTTCCTGCAACCCCAGATATTTTTGTTGTTCTTTGGTCTCTACTGATGAAGGGCACTAACCCAGAAACACGTGTCTAGAGATGAACAGTACTGTCTGCACTAACTTTAGTGAAATACTACAGATTTTTTCAAGGAAGCGTTAATTGTTCAAACTGCATGTACCAGGATGCAAGGGGCGAACTCGACTGGAATGTTAGGCAGTGTGCTCCCAATCGGACTTCATGTTTAAAAGGCTCCCTCGGGCCATTGAGCTGACGAGCTCTGGAGACGCACCTGTGAGCCGGGGAGTGGTACTAAACCTGAGACGATATCGGCGGCATTTCCTGCAACCCCAGATATTTTTGTTGTTCTTTGGTCTCTACTGATGAAGGGCACTAACCCAGAAACACGTGTCTAGAGATGAACAGTACTGTCTGCACTAACTTTAGTGAAATACTACAGATTTTTTCAAGGAAGCGTTAGGGTCCATATTTATACTTTTTGACGCTAAACTGCGCTAACGCAGTTTAGCGTCTAAAAGTTTTGCGCCGTCTAACGCCATTCTGAAGCGCCATGCGGGCGCCGTATTTATGGAATGGCGTTAGACGGCGCAATCAGACCGGCGCTGCCTGGTTTGCGTGGGAAAAAACCACGTAGACCAGACAGCGCCGGCGTAGGGGGAAAATGGCGCATGGGCGTCTTAAAATGGGGCAAGTCAGGTTACGTCGAAAAAATCGTCTTAACCCGACTTGCGCCATTTATTTTCGACGCCCATCCCCCATCAACATGACTCCTATCATTGTAAAGATAGGAGTCATGCCCCCTTGCCCAATGGCCATGCCCAGGGGACTTCTGTCCCCTGGGCATGGTCATTGGGCATAGTGGCATGTAGGGGGGCACAAATCAGGCCCCCCTATGCCACCAAAAAAATATATAAAAAAAAAAAAATTATACTTACCTGAACTTACCTGAATGTCCCTGGGGTGGGTTCCTCCATCCTTGGGGGTCCTCCTGGGGTGGGCAAGGGTGGCAGGGGGGGTCCCTGGGGGCATGGGAGGGCACCTGTGGGCTCATTTTGAGCCCACAGGCCCCTTAACGCCTGCCCTGAGCAGGCGTTAAAAAGTGGCGCAAATGCACCGTTTTTAGCCACGCCAACTCCCGGGCGTCTCTTTTGCCCGGGAGTATAAATACCACGTAAAGGCCTGGGAGTCATTTTTTAGACGGGAACGCCTCCCTTGCATATCATTAACGCAAGGAAGGGGTTCACACTAAAAAATGACGCACATTCCGGGAACTTTGGCGCTATTCGCCTCTAACGCCATAGTATAAATATGGCGTTAGTTGGCGTTAGTTTTGCGTCGAAATTGCGTCAAAAAAAACGACGCAATTTCGGCGCAAACGGAGTATAAATATGGCCCTAATTGTTCAAACTGCATGTACCAGGATGCAAGGGGCGAACTCGACTGGAATGTTAGGCAGTGTGCTCCTAATCGGACTTCATGTTTAAAAGGCTCCCTCGAGCCATTGAGCTGATGAGCTCTGGAGACGCACCTGTGAGCCGGGGAGTGGTACTAAACCTGAGACGATATCGGCGGCATTTCCTGCAACCCCAGATATTTTTGTTGTTCTTTGGTCTCTACTGATGAAGGGCACTAACCCAGAAACACGTGTCTAGAGATGAACAGTACTGTCTGCACTAACTTTAGTGAAATACTACAGATTTTTTCAAGGAAGCGTTAATTGTTCAAACTGCATGTACCAGGATGCAAGGGGCGAACTCGACTGGAATGTTAGGCAGTGTGCTCCCAATCGGACTTCATGTTTAAAAGGCTCCCTCGAGCCATTGAGCTGACGAGGTCTGGAGACGCACCTGTGAGCCGGGGAGTGGTACTAAACCTGAGACGATATCGGCGGCATTTCCTGCAACCCCAGATATTTTTGTTGTTCTTTGGTCTCTACTGATGAAGGGCACTAACCCAGAAACACGTGTCTAGAGATGAACAGTACTGTCTGCACTAACTTCAGTGAAATACTACAGATTTGTTCAAGGAAGCGTTAATTGTTCAAACTGCATGTACCTGGATGCAAGGGGCGAACTCGACTGGAATGTTAGGCAGTGTGCTCCCAATCGGACTTCATGTTTAAAAGGCTCCCTCGAGCCATTGAGCTGATGAGCTCTGGAGACGCACCTGTGAGCCGGGGAGTGGTACTAAACCTGAGACGATATCGGCGGCATTTCCTGCAACCCCAGATATTTTTGTTGTTCTTTGGTCTCTACTGATGAAGGGCACTAACCCAGAAACACGTGTCTAGAGATGAACAGTACTGTCTGCACTAACTTTAGTGAAATACTACAGATTTTTTCAAGGAAGCGTTAATTGTTCAAACTGCATGTACCAGGATGCAAGGGGCGAACTCGACTGGAATGTTAGGCAGTGTGCTCCCAATCGGACTTCATGTTTAAAAGGCTCCCTCGAGCCATTGAGCTGACGAGCTCTGGAGACGCACCTGTGAGCCGGGGAGTGGTACTAAACCTGAGACGATATCGGCGGCATTTCCTGCAACCCCAGATATTTTTGTTGTTCTTTGGTCTCTACTGATGAAGGGCACTAACCCAGAAACACGTGTCTAGAGATGAACAGTACTGTCTGCACTAACTTTAGTGAAATACTACAGATTTTTTCAAGGAAGCGTTAATTGTTCAAACTGCATGTACCAGGATGCAAGGGGCGAACTCGACTGGAATGTTAGGCAGTGTGCTCCTAATCGGACTTCATGTTTAAAAGGCTCCCTCGAGCCATTGAGCTGACGAGCTCTGGAGACGTACCTGTGAGCCGGGGAGTGGTACTAAACCTGAGACGATATCGGCGGCATTTCCTGCAACCCCAGATATTTTTGTTGTTCTTTGGTCTCTACTGATGAAGGGCACTAACCCAGAAACACGTGTCTAGAGATGAACAGTACTGTCTGCACTAACTTTAGTGAAATACTACAGATTTTTTCAAGAAAGCGTTAATTGTTCAAACTGCATGTACCAGGATGCAAGGGGCGAACTCGACTGGAATGTTAGGCAGTGTGCTCCCAATCGGACTTCATGTTTAAAAGGCTCCCTCGAGCCATTGAGCTGACGAGCTCTGGAGACGCACCTGTGAGCCGGGGAGTGGTACTAAACCTGAGACGATATCGGCGGCATTTCCTGCAACCCCAGATATTTTTGTTGTTCTTTGGTCTCTACTGATGAAGGGCACTAACCCAGAAACACGTGTCTAGAGATGAACAGTACTGTCTGCACTAACTTCAGTGAAATACTACAGATTTGTTCAAGGAAGCGTTAATTGTTCAAACTGCATGTACCTGGATGCAAGGGGCGAACTCGACTGGAATGTTAGGCAGTGTGCTCCCAATCGGACTTCATGTTTAAAAGGCTCCCTCGAGCCATTGAGCTGATGAGCTCTGAAGACGCACCTGTGAGCCGGGGAGTGGTACTAATCCTGAGACGATATCGGCGGCATTTCCTGCAACCCCAGATATTTTTGTTGTTCTTTGGTCTCTACTGATGAAGGGCACTAACCCAGAAACACGTGTCTAGAGATGAACAGTACTGTCTGCACTAACTTTAGTGAAATACTACAGATTTTTTCAAGGAAGCGTTAATTGTTCAAACTGCATGTACCAGGATGCAAGGGGCGAACTCGACTGGAATGTTAGGCAGTGTGCTCCCAATCGGACTTCATGTTTAAAAGGCTCCCTCGAGCCATTGAGCTGACGAGCTCTGGAGACGCACCTGTGAGCCGGGGAGTGGTACTAAACCTGAGACGATATCGGCGGCATTTCCTGCAACCCCAGATATTTTTGTTGTTCTTTGGTCTCTACTGATGAAGGGCACTAACCCAGAAACATGTGTCTAGAGATGAACAGTACTGTCTGCAATAACTTTAGTGAAATACTACAGATTTTTTCAAGGAAGCGTTAATTGTTCAAACTGCATGTACCAGGATGCAAGGGGCGAACTCGACTGGAATGTTAGGCAGTGTGCTCCTAATCGGACTTCATGTTTAAAAGGCTCCCTCGAGCCATTGAGCTGACGAGCTCTGGAGACGCACCTGTGAGCCGGGGAGTGGTACTAAACCTGAGACGATATCGGCGGCATTTCCTGCAACCCCAGATATTTTTGTTGTTCTTTTTTCTCTACTGATGAAGGGCACTAACCCAGAAACACGTGTCTAGAGATGAACAGTACTGTCTGCACTAACTTTAGTGAAATACTACAGATTTTTTCAAGGAAGCGTTAATTGTTCAAACTGCATGTACCAGGATGCAAGTGGCGAACTCGACTGGAATGTTAGGCCGTGTGCTCCCAATCGGACTTCATGTTTAAAAGGCTCCCTCGAGCCATTGAGCTGACGAGCTCTGGAGACGCACCTGTGAGCCGGGGAGTGGTACTAAACCTGAGACGATATCGGCGGCATTTCCTGCAACCCCAGATATTTTTGTTGTTCTTTTTTCTCTACTGATGAAGGGAACTAACCCAGAAACAGGTGTCTAGAGATGAACAGTACTGTCTGCACTAACTTTAGTGAAATACTACAGATTTTTTCAAGGAAGCGTTAATTGTTCAAACTGCATGTACCAGGATGCAAGGGGCGAACTCGACTGGAATGTTAGGCAGTGTGCTCCCAATCGGACTTCATGTTTAAAAGGCTCCCTCGAGCCATTGAGCTGACGAGGTCTGGAGACGCACCTGTGAGCCGGGGAGTGGTACTAAACCTGAGACGATATCGGCGGCATTTCCTGCAACCCCAGATATTTTTGTTGTTCTTTGGTCTCTACTGATGAAGGGCACTAACCCAGAAACACGTGTCTAGAGATGAACAGTACTGTCTGCACTAACTTCAGTGAAATACTACAGATTTGTTCAAGGAAGCGTTAATTGTTCAAACTGCATGTACCTGGATGCAAGGGGTGAACTCGACTGGAATGTTAGGCAGTGTGCTCCCAATCGGACTTCATGTTTAAAAGGCTCCCTCGAGCCATTGAGCTGATGAGCTCTGGAGACGCACCTGTGAGCCGGGGAGTGGTACTAAACCTGAGACGATATCGGCGGCATTTCCTGCAACCCCAGATATTTTTGTTGTTCTTTGGTCTCTACTGATGAAGGGCACTAACCCAGAAACACGTGTCTAGAGATGAACAGTACTGTCTGCACTAACTTTAGTGAAATACTACAGATTTTTTCAAGGAAGCGTTAATTGTTCAAACTGCATGTACCAGGATGCAAGGGGCGAACTCGACTGGAATGTTAGGCAGTGTGCTCCCAATCGGACTTCATGTTTAAAAGGCTCCCTCGAGCCATTGAGCTGACGAGCTCTGGAGACGCACCTGTGAGTCGGGGAGTGGTACTAAACCTGAGACGATATCGGCGGCATTTCCTGCAACCCCAGATATTTTTGTTGTTTTTTGGTCTCTACTGATGAAGGGCACTAACCCAGAAACACGTGTCTAGAGATGAACAGTACTGTCTGCACTAACTTTAGTGAAATACTACAGATTTTTTCAAGGAAGCGTTAATTGTTCAAACTGCATGTACCAGGATGCAAGGGGCGAACTCGACTGGAATGTTAGGCAGTGTGCTCCTAATCGGACTTCATGTTTAAAAGGCTCCCTCGAGCCATTGAGCTGACGAGCTCTGGAGACGCACCTGTGAGCCGGGGAGTGGTACTAAACCTGAGACGATATCGGCGGCATTTCCTGCAACCCCAGATATTTTTGTTGTTCTTTGGTCTCTACTGATGAAGGGCACTAACCCAGAAACACATGTCTAGAGATGAACAGTACTGTCTGCACTAACTTTAGTGAAATACTACAGATTTTTTCAAGAAAGCGTTAATTGTTCAAACTGCATGTACCAGGATGCAAGGGGCGAACTCGACTGGAATGTTAGGCAGTGTGGTCCCAATCGGACTTCATGTTTAAAAGGCTCCCTCGAGCCATTGAGCTGACGAGCTCTGGAGACGCACCTGTGAGCCGGGGAGTGGTACTAAACCTGAGACGATATCGGCGGCATTTCCTGCAACCCCAGATATTTTTGTTGTTCTTTGGTCTCTACTGATGAAGGGCACTAACCCAGAAACACGTGTCTAGAGATGAACAGTACTGTCTGCACTAACTTCAGTGAAATACTACAGATTTGTTCAAGGAAGCGTTAATTGTTCAAACTGCATGTACCTGGATGCAAGGGGCGAACTCGACTGGAATGTTAGGCAGTGTGCTCCCAATCGGACTTCATGTTTAAAAGGCTCCCTCGAGCCATTGAGCTGATGAGCTCTGGAGACGCACCTGTGAGCCGGGGAGTGGTACTAAACCTGAGACGATATCGGCAGCATTTCCTGCAACCCCAGATATTTTTGTTGTTCTTTGGTCTCTACTGATGAAGGGCACTAACCCAGAAACACGTGTCTAGAGATGAACAGTACTGTCTGCACTAACTTTAGTGAAATACTACAGATTTTTTCAAGGAAGCGTTAATTGTTCAAACTGCATGTACCAGGATGCAAGGGGCGAACTCGACTGGAATGTTAGGCAGTGTGCTCCCAATCGGACTTCATGTTTAAAAGGCTCCCTCGAGCCATTGAGCTGACGAGCTCTGGAGACGCACCTGTGAGCCGGGGAGTGGTACTAAACCTGAGACGATATCGGTGGCATTTCCTGCAACCCCAGATATTTTTGTTGTTCTTTGGTCTCTACTGATGAAGGGCACTATCCCAGAAACATGTGTCTAGAGATGAACAGTACTGTCTGCAATAACTTTAGTGAAATACTACAGATTTTTTCAAGGAAGCGTTAATTGTTCAAACTGCATGTACCAGGATGCAAGGGGCGAACTCGACTGGAATGTTAGGCAGTGTGCTCCTAATCGGACTTCATGTTTAAAAGGCTCCATCGAGCCATTGAGCTGACGAGCTCTGGAGACGCACCTGTGAGCCGGGGAGTGGTACTAAACCTGAGACGATATCGGCGGCATTTCCTGCAACCCCAGATATTTTTGTTGTTCTTTGGTCTCTACTGATGAAGGGCACTAACCCAGAAACATGTGTCTAGAGATGAACAGTACTGTCTGCAATAACTTTAGTGAAATACTACAGATTTTTTCAAGGAAGCGTTAATTGTTCAAACTGCATGTACCAGGATGCAAGGGGCGAACTCGACTGGAATGTTAGGCAGTGTGCTCCTAATCGGACTTCATGTTTAAAAGGCTCCCTCGAGCCATTGAGCTGACGAGCTCTGGAGACGCACCTGTGAGCCGGGGAGTGGTACTAAACCTGAGACGATATCGGCGGCATTTCCTGCAACCCCAGATATTTTTGTTGTTCTTTGGTCTCTACTGATGAAGGGCACTAACCCGGAAACACGTGTCTAGAGATGAACAGTACTGTCTGCACTAACTTTAGTGAAATACTACAGATTTTTTCAAGGAAGCGTTAATTGTTCAAACTGCATGTACCAGGATGCAAGGGGCGAACTCGACTGGAATGTTAGGCAGTGTGCTCCTAATCGGACTTCATGTTTAAAAGGCTCCCTCGAGCCATTGAGCTGACGAGCTCTGGAGACGCACCTGTGAGCCGGGGAGTGGTACTAAACCTGAGACGATATCGGCGGCATTTCCTGCAACCCCAGATATTTTTGTTGTTCTTTTTTCTCTACTGATGAAGGGCACTAACCCAGAAACACGTGTCTAGAGATGAACAGTACTGTCTGCACTAACTTTAGTGAAATACTACAGATTTTTTCAAGGAAGCGTTAATTGTTCAAACTGCATGTACCAGGATGCAAGTGGCGAACTCGACTGGAATGTTAGGCCGTGTGCTCCCAATCGGACTTCATGTTTAAAAGGCTCCCTCGAGCCATTGAGCTGACGAGCTCTGGAGACGCACCTGTGAGCCGGGGAGTGGTACTAAACCTGAGACGATATCGGCGGCATTTCCTGCAACCCCAGATATTTTTGTTGTTCTTTTTTCTCTACTGATGAAGGGAACTAACCCAGAAACAGGTGTCTAGAGATGAACAGTACTGTCTGCACTAACTTTAGTGAAATACTACAGATTTTTTCAAGGAAGCGTTAATTGTTCAAACTGCATGTACCAGGATGCAAGGGGCGAACTCGACTGGAATGTTAGGCAGTGTGCTCCCAATCGGACTTCATGTTTAAAAGGCTCCCTCGAGCCATTGAGCTGATGAGCTCTGGAGACGCACCTGTGAGCCGGG
The DNA here is from genome assembly GCF_031143425.1 of Pleurodeles waltl. Lineage (NCBI taxonomy): Eukaryota > Metazoa > Chordata > Amphibia > Caudata > Salamandridae > Pleurodeles > Pleurodeles waltl. The sequence continues at coordinate 749,315,238 of NC_090446.1, read as the reverse complement.
GAGTGGTACTAAACCTGAGACGATATCGGCGGCATTTCCTGCAACCCCAGATATTTTTGTTGTTCTTTGGTCTCTACTGATGAAGGGCACTAACCCAGAAACACGTGTCTAGAGATGAACAGTACTGTCTGCACTAACTTTAGTGAAATACTACAGATTTTTTCAAGGAAGCGTTAATTGTTCAAACTGCATGTACCAGGATGCAAGGGGCGAACTCGACTGGAATGTTAGGCAGTGTGCTCCCAATCGGACTTCATGTTTAAAAGGCTCCCTCGAGCCATTGAGCTGACGAGGTCTGGAGACGCACCTGTGAGCCGGGGAGTGGTACTAAACCTGAGACGATATCGGCGGCATTTCCTGCAACCCCAGATATTTTTGTTGTTCTTTGGTCTCTACTGATGAAGGGCACTAACCCAGAAACACGTGTCTAGAGATGAACAGTACTGTCTGCACTAACTTCAGTGAAATACTACAGATTTGTTCAAGGAAGCGTTAATTGTTCAAACTGCATGTACCTGGATGCAAGGGGCGAACTCGACTGGAATGTTAGGCAGTGTGCTCCCAATCGGACTTCATGTTTAAAAGGCTCCCTCGAGCCATTGAGCTGATGAGCTCTGGAGACGCACCTGTGAGCCGGGGAGTGGTACTAAACCTGAGACGATATCGGCGGCATTTCCTGCAACCCCAGATATTTTTGTTGTTCTTTGGTCTCTACTGATGAAGGGCACTAACCCAGAAACACGTGTCTAGAGATGAACAGTACTGTCTGCACTAACTTTAGTGAAATACTACAGATTTTTTCAAGGAAGCGTTAATTGTTCAAACTGCATGTACCAGGATGCAAGGGGCGAACTCGACTGGAATGTTAGGCAGTGTGCTCCCAATCGGACTTCATGTTTAAAAGGCTCCCTCGAGCCATTGAGCTGACGAGCTCTGGAGACGCACCTGTGAGCCGGGGAGTGGTACTAAACCTGAGACGATATCGGCGGCATTTCCTGCAACCCCAGATATTTTTGTTGTTTTTTGGTCTCTACTGATGAAGGGCACTAACCCAGAAACACGTGTCTAGAGATGAACAGTACTGTCTGCACTAACTTTAGTGAAATACTACAGATTTTTTCAAGGAAGCGTTAATTGTTCAAACTGCATGTACCAGGATGCAAGGGGCGAACTCGACTGGAATGTTAGGCAGTGTGCTCCTAATCGGACTTCATGTTTAAAAGGCTCCCTCGAGCCATTGAGCTGACGAGCTCTGGAGACGCACCTGTGAGCCGGGGAGTGGTACTAAACCTGAGACGATATCGGCGGCATTTCCTGCAACCCCAGATATTTTTGTTGTTCTTTGGTCTCTACTGATGAAGGGCACTAACCCAGAAACACATGTCTAGAGATGAACAGTACTGTCTGCACTAACTTTAGTGAAATACTACAGATTTTTTCAAGAAAGCGTTAATTGTTCAAACTGCATGTACCAGGATGCAAGGGGCGAACTCGACTGGAATGTTAGGCAGTGTGGTCCCAATCGGACTTCAAGTTTAAAAGGCTCCCTCGAGCCATTGAGCTGACGAGCTCTGGAGACGCACCTGTGAGCCGGGGAGTGGTACTAAACCTGAGACGATATCGGCGGCATTTCCTGCAACCCCAGATATTTTTGTTGTTCTTTGGTCTCTACTGATGAAGGGCACTAACCCAGAAACACGTGTCTAGAGATGAACAGTACTGTCTGCACTAACTTCAGTGAAATACTACAGATTTGTTCAAGGAAGCGTTAATTGTTCAAACTGCATGTACCTGGATGCAAGGGGCGAACTCGACTGGAATGTTAGGCAGTGTGCTCCCAATCGGACTTCATGTTTAAAAGGCTCCCTCGAGCCATTGAGCTGATGAGCTCTGGAGACGCACCTGTGAGCCGGGGAGTGGTACTAAACCTGAGACGATATCGGCAGCATTTCCTGCAACCCCAGATATTTTTGTTGTTCTTTGGTCTCTACTGATGAAGGGCACTAACCCAGAAACACGTGTCTAGAGATGAACAGTACTGTCTGCACTAACTTTAGTGAAATACTACAGATTTTTTCAAGGAAGCGTTAATTGTTCAAACTGCATGTACCAGGATGCAAGGGGCGAACTCGACTGGAATGTTAGGCAGTGTGCTCCCAATCGGACTTCATGTTTAAAAGGCTCCCTCGAGCCATTGAGCTGACGAGCTCTGGAGACGCACCTGTGAGCCGGGGAGTGGTACTAAACCTGAGACGATATCGGTGGCATTTCCTGCAACCCCAGATATTTTTGTTGTTCTTTGGTCTCTACTGATGAAGGGCACTATCCCAGAAACATGTGTCTAGAGATGAACAGTACTGTCTGCAATAACTTTAGTGAAATACTACAGATTTTTTCAAGGAAGCGTTAATTGTTCAAACTGCATGTACCAGGATGCAAGGGGCGAACTCGACTGGAATGTTAGGCAGTGTGCTCCTAATCGGACTTCATGTTTAAAAGGCTCCCTCGAGCCATTGAGCTGACGAGCTCTGGAGACGCACCTGTGAGCCGGGGAGTGGTTCTAAACCTGAGACGATATCGGCGGCATTTCCTGCAACCCCAGATATTTTTGTTGTTCTTTTTTCTCTACTGATGAAGGGCACTAACCCAGAAACACGTGTCTAGAGATGAACAGTACTGTCTGCACTAACTTTAGTGAAATACTACAGATTTTTTCAAGGAAGCGTTAATTGTTCAAACTGCATGTACCAGGATGCAAGGGGCGAACTCGACTGGAATGTTAGGCAGTGTGGTCCCAATCGGACTTCATGTTTAAAAGGCTCCCTCGAGCCATTGAGCTGACGAGCTCTGGAGACGCACCTGTGAGCCGGGGAGTGGTACTAAACCTGAGACGATATCGGCGGCATTTCCTGCAACCCCAGATATTTTTGTTGTTCTTTGGTCTCTACTGATGAAGGGCACTAACCCAGAAACACGTGTCTAGAGATGAACAGTACTGTCTGCACTAACTTTAGTGAAATACTACAGATTTTTTCAAGGAAGCGTTAATTGTTCAAACTGCATGTACCAGGATGCAAGGGGCGAACTCGACTGGAATGTTAGGCAGTGTGCTCCCAATCGGACTTCATGTTTAAAAGGCTCCCTCGAGCCATTGAGCTGACGAGCTCTGGAGACGCACCTGTGAGCCGGGGAGTGGTACTAAACCTGAGACGATATCGGCGGCATTTCCTGCAACCCCAGATATTTTTGTTGTTCTTTGGTCTCTACTGATGAAGGGCACTAACCCAGAAACATGTGTCTAGAGATGAACAGTACTGTCTGCAATAACTTTAGTGAAATACTACAGATTTTTTCAAGGAAGCGTTAATTGTTCAAACTGCATGTACCAGGATGCAAGGGGCGAACTCGACTGGAATGTTACGCAGTGTGCTCCTAATCGGACTTCATGTTTAAAAGGCTCCCTCGAGCCATTGAGCTGACGAGCTCTGGAGACGCACCTGTGAGCCGGGGAGTGGTACTAAACCTGAGACGATATCGGCGGCATTTCCTGCAACCCCAGATATTTTTGTTGTTCTTTGGTCTCTACTGATGAAGGGCACTAACCCAGAAACACGTGTCTAGAGATGAACAGTACTGTCTGCACTAACTTTAGTGAAATACTACAGATTTTTTCAAGGAAGCGTTAATTGTTCAAACTGCATGTACCAGGATGCAAGGGGCGAACTCGACTGGAATGTTAGGCAGTGTGCTCCTAATCGGACTTCATGTTTAAAAGGCTCCCTCGAGCCATTGAGCTGACGAGCTCTGGAGACGCACCTGTGAGCCGGGGAGTGGTACTAAACCTGAGACGATATCGGCGGCATTTCCTGCAACCCCAGATATTTTTGTTGTTCTTTTTTCTCTACTGATGAAGGGCACTAACCCAGAAACACGTGTCTAGAGATGAACAGTACTGTCTGCACTAACTTTAGTGAAATACTACAGATTTTTTCAAGGAAGCGTTAATTGTTCAAACTGCATGTACCAGGATGCAAGTGGCGAACTCGACTGGAATGTTAGGCCGTGTGCTCCCAATCGGACTTCATGTTTAAAAGGCTCCCTCGAGCCATTGAGCTGACGAGCTCTGGAGACGCACCTGTGAGCCGGGGAGTGGTACTAAACCTGAGACGATATCGGCGGCATTTCCTGCAACCCCAGATATTTTTTTTGTTCTTTGGTCTCTACTGATGAAGGGCACTAACCCAGAAACACGTGTCTAGAGATGAACAGTACTCTCTGCACTAACTTTAGTGAAATACTACAGATTTTTTCAAGGAAGCGTTAATTGTTCAAACTGCATGTACCAGGATGCAAGGGGCGAACTCGACTGGAATGTTAGGCAGTGTGCTCCCAATCGGACTTCATGTTTAAAAGGCTCCCTCGAGCCATTGAGCTGACGAGCTCTGGAGACACACCTGTGAGCCGGGGAGTGGTACTAAACCTGAGACGATATCGGCGGCATTTCCTGCAACCCCAGATATTTTTGTTGTTCTTTGGTCTCTACTGATGAAGGGCACTAACCCAGAAACACGTGTCTAGAGATGAACAGTACTGTCTGCACTAACTTTAGTGAAATAATACCGATTTTTTCAAGGAAGCGTTAATTGTTCAAACTGCATGTACCAGGTGGCAAGGGGCGAACTCGACTGGAATGTTAGGCAGTGTGCTCCCAATCGGACTTCATGTTTAAAAGGCTCCCTCGAGCCATTGAGCTGACGAGCTCTGGAGACGCACCTGTGAGCCGGGGAGTGGTACTAAACCTGAGACGATATCGGCGGCATTTCCTGCAACCCCAGATATTTTTGTTGTTCTTTGGTCTCTACTGATGAAGGGCACTAACCCAGAAACACGTGTCTAGAGATGAACAGTACTGTCTGCACTAACTTTAGTGAAATACTACAGATTTTTTCAAGGAAGCGTTAATTGTTCAAACTGCATGTACCAGGATGCAAGGGGCGAACTCGACTGGAATGGTAGGCAGTGTGCTCCCAATCAGACTTCATGTTTAAAAGGCTCCCTCGAGCCATTGAGCTGACGAGCTCTGGAGACGCACCTGTGAGTCGGGGAGTGGTACTAAACCTGAGACGATATCGGCGGCATTTCCTGCAACCCCAGATATTTTTGTTGTTCTTTGGTCTCTACTGATGAAGGGCACTAACCCAGAAACACGTGTCTAGAGGTGAACAGTACTGTCTGCACTAACTTTAGTGAAATACTACAGATTTTTTCAAGGAAGCGTTAATTGTTCAAACTGCATGTACCAGGATGCAAGGGGCGAACTCGACTGGAATGTTAGGCAGTGTGCTCCCAATCGGACTTCATGTTTAAAAGGCTCCCTCGAGCCATTGAGCTGACGAGCTCTGGAGACGCACCTGTGAGCCGGGGAGTGGTACTAAACCTGAGACGATATCGGCGGCATTTCCTGCAACCCCAGATATTTTTGTTGTTCTTTGGTCTCTACTGATGAAGGGCACTAACCCAGAAACACGTGTCTAGAGATGAACAGTACTGTCTGCACTAACTTTAGTGAAATACTACAGATTTTTTCAAGTAAGCGTTAATTGTTCAAACTGCATGTACCAGGATGCAAGGGGCGAACTCGACTGGAATGTTAGGCAGTGTGCTCCCAATCGGACTTCATGTTTAAAAGACTCCCTCGAGCCATTGAGCTGACGAGCTCTGGAGACGCACCTGTGAGCCGGGGAGTGGTACTAAACCTGAGACGATATCGGCGGCATTTCCTGCAACCCCAGATATTTTTGTTGTTCTTTTTTCTCTACTGATGAAGGGCACTAACCCAGAAACACGTGTCTAGAGATGAACAGTACTGTCTGCACTAACTTTAGTGAAATACTACAGATTTTTTCAAGGAAGCGTTAATTGTTCAAACTGCATGTACCAGGATGCAAGAGGCGAACTCGACTGGAATGTTAGGCAGTGTGCTCCCAATCGGACTTCATGTTTAAAAGGCTCCCTCGAGCCATTGAGCTGACGAGCTCTGGAGACGCACCTGTGAGCCGGGGAGTGGTACTAAACCTGAGACGATATCGGCGGCATTTCCTGCAACCCCAGATATTTTTGTTGTTCTTTGGTCTCTACTGATGAAGGGCACTAACCCAGAAACACGTGTCTAGAGATGAACAGTACTGTCTGCACTAACTTTAGTGAAATACTACAGATTTTTTCAAGGAAGCGTTAATTGTTCAAACTGCATGTACCAGGATGCAAGGGGCGAACTCGACTGGAATGGTAGGCAGTGTGCTCCCAATCAGACTTCATGTTTAAAAGGCTCCCTCGAGCCATTGAGCTGACGAGCTCTGGAGACGCACCTGTGAGTCGGGGAGTGGTACTAAACCTGAGACGATATCGGCGGCATTTCCTGCAACCCCAGATATTTTTGTTGTTCTTTGGTCTCTACTGATGAAGGGCACTAACCCAGAAACACGTGTCTAGAGATGAACAGTACTGTCTGCACTAACTTTAGTGAAATACTACAGATTTTTTCAAGGAAGCGTTAATTGTTCAAACTGCATGTACCAGGATGCAAGGGGCGAACTCGACTGCAATGTTAGGCAGTGTGCTCCCAATCGGACTTCATGTTTAAAAGGCTCCCTCGAGCCATTGAGCTGACGAGCTCTGGAGATGCACCTGTGAGCCGGGGAGTGGTACTAAACCTGAGACGATATCGGCGGCATTTCCTGAAACCCCAGATATTTTTGTTGTTCTTTGGTCTCTACTGATGAAGGGCACTAACCCAGAAACACGTGTCTAGAGATGAACAGTACTGTCTGCACTAACTTTAGTGAAATACTACAGATTTTTTCAAGGAAGCGTTAATTGTTCAAACTGCATTTACCAGGATGCAAGGGGCGAACTCGACTGGAATGTTAGGCAGTGTGCTCCCAATCGGACTTCATGTTTAAAAGGCTCCCTCGAGCCATTGAGCTGACGAGCTCTGGAGACGCACCTGTGAGCCGGGGAGTGGTACTAAACCTGAGACGATATCGGCGGCATTTCCTGCAACCCCAGATATTTTTGTTGTTCTTTGGTCTCTACTGATGAAGGGCACTAACCCAGAAACACGTGTCTAGAGATGAACAGTACTGTCTGCACTAACTTTAGTGAAATACTACAGATTTTTTCAAGGAAGCGTTAATTGTTCAAACTGCATGTACCAGGATGCAAGGGGCGAACTCGACTGGAATGTTAGGCAGTGTGCTCCCAATCGGACTTCATGTTTAAAAGGCTCCCTCGAGCCATTGAGCTGACGAGCTCTGGAGACGCACCTGTGAGCCGGGGAGTGGTACTAAACCTGAGACGATATCGGCGGCATTTCCTGCAACCCCAGATATTTTTGTTGTTCTTTTTTCTCTACTGATGAAGGGCACTAACCCAGAAACACGTGTCTAGAGATGAACAGTACTGTCTGCACTAACTTTAGTGAAATACTACAGATTTTTTCAAGGAAGCGTTAATTGTTCAAACTGCATGTACCTGGATGCAAGGGGCGAACTCGACTGGAATGTTAGGCAGTGTGCTCCCAATCGGACTTCATGTTTAAAAGGCTCCCTCGAGCCATTGAGCTGATGAGCTCTGGAGACGCACCTGTGAGCCGGGGAGTGGTACTAAACCTGAGACGATATCGGCGGCATTTCCTGCAACCCCAGATATTTTTGTTGTTCTTTGGTCTCTACTGATGAAGGGCACTAACCCAGAAACACGTGTCTAGAGATGAACAGTACTGTCTGCACTAACTTTAGTGAAAAACTACAGATTTTTTCAAGAAAGCGTTAATTGTTCAAACTGCATGTACCAGGATGCAAGGGGCGAACTCGACTGGAATGTTAGGCAGTGTGCTCCCAATCGGACTTCATGTTTAAAAGGCTCCCTCGAGCCATTGAGCTGACGAGCTCTGGAGACGCACCTGTGAGCCGGGGAGTGGTACTAAACCTGAGACGATATCGGCGGCATTTCCTGCAACCCCAGATATTTTTGTTGTTCTTTGGTCTCTACTGATGAAGGGCACTAACCCAGAAACACGTGTCTAGAGATGAACAGTACTGTCTGCACTAACTTCAGTGAAATACTACAGATTTGTTCAAGGAAGCGTTAATTGTTCAAACTGCATGTACCTGGATGCAAGGGGCGAACTCGACTGGAATGTTAGGCAGTGTGCTCCCAATCGGACTTCATGTTTAAAAGGCTCCCTCGAGCCATTGAGCTGATGAGCTCTGAAGACGCACCTGTGAGCCGGAGAGTGGTACTAAACCTGAGACGATATCGGCGGCATTTCCTGCAACCCCAGATATTTTTGTTGTTCTTTGGTCTCTACTGATGAAGGGCACTAACCCAGAAACATGTGTCTAGAGATGAACAGTACTGTCTGCACTAACTTTAGTGAAATACTACAGATTTTCTCAAGGAAGCGTTAATTGTTCAAACTGCATGTACCAGGATGCAAGGGGCGAACTCGACTGGAATGTTAGGCAGTGTGCTCCCAATCGGACTTCATGTTTAAAAGGCTCCCTCGAGCCATTGAGCTGACGAGCTCTGGAGACGCACCTGTGAGCCGGGGAGTGGTACTACACCTGAGACGATATCGGCGGCATTTCCTGCAACCCCAGATATTTTTGTTGTTCTTTGGTCTCTACTGATGAAGGGCACTAACCCAGAAACATGTGTCTAGAGATGAACAGTACTGTCTGCAATAATTTTAGTGAAATACTACAGATTTTTTCAAGGAAGCGTTAATTGTTCAAACTGCATGTACCAGGATGCAAGGGGCGAACTCGACTGGAATGTTAGGCAGTGTGCTCCTAATCGGACTTCATGTTTAAAAGGCTCCCTCGAGCCATTGAGCTGACGAGCTCTGGAGACGCACCTGTGAGCCGGGGAGTGGTACTAAACCTGAGACGATATCGGCGGCATTTCCTGCAACCCCAGATATTTTTGTTGTTCTTTGGTCTCTACTGATGAAGGGCACTAACCCAGAAACACGTGTCTAGAGATGAACAGTACTGTCTGCACTAACTTTAGTGAAATACTACAGATTTTTTCAAGGAAGCGTTAATTGTTCAAACTGCATGTACCAGGATGCAAGGGGCGAACTCGACTGGAATGTTAGGCAGTGTGCTCCTAATCGGACTTCATGTTTAAAAGGCTCCCTCGAGCCATTGAGCTGACGAGCTCTGGAGACGCACCTGTGAGCCGGGGAGTGGTACTAAACCTGAGACGATATCGGCGGCATTTCCTGCAACCCCAGATATTTTTGTTGTTCTTTTTTCTCTACTGATGAAGGGCACTAACCCAGAAACACGTGTCTAGAGATGAACAGTACTGTCTGCACTAACTTTAGTGAAATACTACAGATTTTTTCAAGGAAGCGTTAATTGTTCAAACTGCATGTACCAGGATGCAAGTGGCGAACTCGACTGGAATGTTAGGCCGTGTGCTCCCAATCGGACTTCATGTTTAAAAGGCTCCCTCGAGCCATTGAGCTGACGAGCTCTGGAGACGCACCTGTGAGCCGGGGAGTGGTACTAAACCTGAGACGATATCGGCGGCATTTCCTGCAACCCCAGATATTTTTGTTGTTCTTTTTTCTCTACTGATGAAGGGAACTAACCCAGAAACAGGTGTCTAGAGATGAACAGTACTGTCTGCACTAACTTTAGTGAAATACTACAGATTTTTTCAAGGAAGCGTTAATTGTTCAAACTGCATGTACCAGGATGCAAGGGGCGAACTCGACTGGAATGTTAGGCAGTGTGCTCCCAATCGGACTTCATGTTTAAAAGGCTCCCTCGAGCCATTGAGCTGACGAGGTCTGGAGACGCACCTGTGAGCCGGGGAGTGGTACTAAACCTGAGACGATATCGGCGGCATTTCCTGCAACCCCAGATATTTTTGTTGTTCTTTGGTCTCTACTGATGAAGGGCACTAACCCAGAAACACGTGTCTAGAGATGAACAGTACTGTCTGCACTAACTTTAGTGAAATACTACAGATTTTTTCAAGGAAGCGTTAATTGTTCAAACTGCATGTACCAGGATGCAAGGGGCGAACTCGACTGGAATGTTAGGCAGTGTGCTCCCAATCGGACTTCATGTTTAAAAGGCTCCCTCGAGCCATTGAGCTGACGAGGTCTGGAGACGCACCTGTGAGCCGGGGAGTGGTACTAAACCTGAGACGATATCGGCGGCATTTCCTGCAACCCCAGATATTTTTGTTGTTCTTTGGTCTCTACTGATGAAGGGCACTAACCCAGAAACACGTGTCTAGAGATGAACAGTACTGTCTGCACTAACTTCAGTGAAATACTACAGATTTGTTCAAGGAAGCGTTAATTGTTCAAACTGCATGTACCTGGATGCAAGGGGCGAACTCGACTGGAATGTTAGGCAGTGTGCTCCCAATCGGACTTCATGTTTAAAAGGCTCCCTCGAGCCATTGAGCTGATGAGCTCTGGAGACGCACCTGTGAGCCGGGGAGTGGTACTAAACCTGAGACGATATCGGCGGCATTTCCTGCAACCCCAGATATTTTTGTTGTTCTTTGGTCTCTACTGATGAAGGGCACTAACCCAGAAACACGTGTCTAGAGATGAACAGTACTGTCTGCACTAACTTTAGTGAAATACTACAGATTTTTTCAAGGAAGCGTTAATTGTTCAAACTGCATGTACCAGGATGCAAGGGGCGAACTCGACTGGAATGTTAGGCAGTGTGCTCCCAATCGGACTTCATGTTTAAAAGGCTCCCTCGAGCCATTGAGCTGACGAGCTCTGGAGACGCACCTGTGAGCCGGGGAGTGGTACTAAACCTGAGACGATATCGGCGGCATTTCCTGCAACCCCAGAAATTTTTGTTGTTTTTTGGTCTCTACTGATGAAGGGCACTAACCCAGAAACACGTGTCTAGAGATGAACAGTACTGTCTGCACTAACTTTAGTGAAATACTACAGATTTTTTCAAGGAAGCGTTAATTGTTCAAACTGCATGTACCAGGATGCAAGGGGCGAACTCGACTGGAATGTTAGGCAGTGTGCTCCTAATCGGACTTCATGTTTAAAAGGCTCCCTCGAGCCATTGAGCTGACGAGCTCTGGAGACGCACCTGTGAGCCGGGGAGTGGTACTAAACCTGAGACGATATCGGCGGCATTTCCTGCAACCCCAGATATTTTTGTTGTTCTTTGGTCTCTACTGATGAAGGGCACTAACCCAGAAACACGTGTCTAGAGATGAACAGTACTGTCTGCACTAACTTTAGTGAAATACTACAGATTTTTTCAAGAAAGCGTTAATTGTTCAAACTGCATGTACCAGGATGCAAGGGGCGAACTCGACTGGAATGTTAGGCAGTGTGGTCCCAATCGGACTTCATGTTTAAAAGGCTCCCTCGGGCCATTGAGCTGACGAGCTCTGGAGACGCACCTGTGAGCCGGGGAGTGGTACTAAACCTGAGACGATATCGGCGGCATTTCCTGCAACCCCAGATATTTTTGTTGTTCTTTGGTCTCTACTGATGAAGGGCACTAACCCAGAAACACGTGTCTAGAGATGAACAGTACTGTCTGCACTAACTTCAGTGAAATACTACAGATTTGTTCAAGGAAGCGTTAATTGTTCAAACTGCATGTACCTGGATGCAAGGGGCGAACTCGACTGGAATGTTAGGCAGTGTGCTCCCAATCGGACTTCATGTTTAAAAGGCTCCCTCGAGCCATTGAGCTGATGAGCTCTGGAGACGCACCTGTGAGCCGGGGAGTGGTACTAAACCTGAGACGATATCGGCAGCATTTCCTGCAACCCCAGATATTTTTGTTGTTCTTTGGTCTCTACTGATGAAGGGCACTAACCCAGAAACACGTGTCTAGAGATGAACAGTACTGTCTGCACTAACTTTAGTGAAATACTACAGATTTTTTCAAGGAAGCGTTAATTGTTCAAACTGCATGTACCAGGATGCAAGGGGCGAACTCGACTGGAATGTTAGGCAGTGTGCTCCCAATCGGACTTCATGTTTAAAAGGCTCCCTCGAGCCATTGAGCTGACGAGCTCTGGAGACGCACCTGTGAGCCGGGGAGTGGTACTAAACCTGAGACGATATCGGCGGCATTTCCTGCAACCCCAGATATTTTTGTTGTTCTTTGGTCTCTACTGATGAAGGGCACTAACCCAGAAACATGTGTCTAGAGATGAACAGTACTGTCTGCAATAACTTTAGTGAAATACTACAGATTTTTTCAAGGAAGCGTTAATTGTTCAAACTGCATGTACCAGGATGCAAGGGGCGAACTCGACTGGAATGTTAGGCAGTGTGCTCCTAATCGGACTTCATGTTTAAAAGGCTCCCTCGAGCCATTGAGCTGACGAGCTCTGGAGACGCACCTGTGAGCCGGGGAGTGGTACTAAACCTGAGACGATATCGGCGGCATTTCCTGCAACCCCAGATATTTTTGTTGTTCTTTGGTCTCTACTGATGAAGGGCACTAACCCAGAAACACGTGTCTAGAGATGAACAGTACTGTCTGCACTAACTTTAGTGAAATACTACAGATTTTTTCAAGGAAGCGTTAATTGTTCAAACTGCATGTACCAGGATGCAAGGGGCGAACTCGACTGGAATGTTAGGCAGTGTGCTCCTAATCGGACTTCATGTTTAAAAGGCTCCCTCGAGCCATTGAGCTGACGAGCTCTGGAGACGCACCTGTGAGCCGGGGAGTGGTTCTAAACCTGAGACGATATCGGCGGCATTTCCTGCAACCCCAGATATTTTTGTTGTTCTTTTTTCTCTACTGATGAAGGGCACTAACCCAGAAACACGTGTCTAGAGATGAACAGTACTGTCTGCACTAACTTTAGTGAAATACTACAGATTTTTTCAAGGAAGCGTTAATTGTTCAAACTGCATGTACCAGGATGCAAGGGGCGAACTCGACTGGAATGTTAGGCAGTGTGGTCCCAATCGGACTTCATGTTTAAAAGGCTCCCTCGAGCCATTGAGCTGACGAGCTCTGGAGACGCACCTGTGAGCCGGGGAGTGGTACTAAACCTGAGACGATATCGGCGGCATTTCCTGCAACCCCAGATATTTTTGTTGTTCTTTGGTCTCTACTGATGAAGGGCACTAACCCAGAAACACGTGTCTAGAGATGAACAGTACTGTCTGCACTAACTTCAGTGAAATACTACAGATTTGTTCAAGGAAGCGTTAATTGTTCAAACTGCATGTACCTGGATGCAAGGGGCGAACTCGACTGGAATGTTAGGCAGTGTGCTCCCAATCGGACTTCATGTTTAAAAGGCTCCCTCGAGCCATTGAGCTGATGAGCTCTGGAGACGCACCTGTGAGCCGGGGAGTGGAACTAAACCTGAGACGATATCGGCAGCATTTCCTGCAACCCCAGATATTTTTGTTGTTCTTTGGTCTCTACTGATGAAGGGCACTAACCCAGAAACACGTGTCTAGAGATGAACAGTACTGTCTGCACTAACTTTAGTGAAATACTACAGATTTTTTCAAGGAAGCGTTAATTGTTCAAACTGCATGTACCAGGATGCAAGGGGCGAACTCGACTGGAATGTTAGGCAGTGTGCTCCCAATCGGACTTCATGTTTAAAAGGCTCCCTCGAGCCATTGAGCTGACGAGCTCTGGAGACGCACCTGTGAGCCGGGGAGTGGTACTAAACCTGAGACGATATCGGCGGCATTTCCTGCAACCCCAGATATTTTTGTTGTTCTTTGGTCTCTACTGATGAAGGGCACTAACCCAGAAACATGTGTCTAGAGATGAACAGTACTGTCTGCAATAACTTTAGTGAAATACTACAGATTTTTTCAAGGAAGCGTTAATTGTTCAAACTGCATGTACCAGGATGCAAGGGGCGAACTCGACTGGAATGTTAGGCAGTGTGCTCCTAATCGGACTTCATGTTTAAAAGGCTCCCTCGAGCCATTGAGCTGACGAGCTCTGGAGACGCACCTGTGAGCCGGGGAGTGGTACTAAACCTGAGACGATATCGGCGGCATTTCCTGCAACCCCAGATATTTTTGTTGTTCTTTGGTCTCTACTGATGAAGGGCACTAACCCAGAAACACGTGTCTAGAGATGAACAGTACTGTCTGCACTAACTTTAGTGAAATACTACAGATTTTTTCAAGGAAGCGTTAATTGTTCAAACTGCATGTACCAGGATGCAAGGGGCGAACTCGACTGGAATGTTAGGCAGTGTGCTCCTAATCGGACTTCATGTTTAAAAGGCTCCCTCGAGCCATTGAGCTGACGAGCTCTGGAGACGCACCTGTGAGCCGGGGAGTGGTACTAAACCTGAGACGATATCGGCGGCATTTCCTGCAACCCCAGATATTTTTGTTGTTCTTTTTTCTCTACTGATGAAGGGCACTAACCCAGAAACACGTGTCTAGAGATGAACAGTACTGTCTGCACTAACTTTAGTGAAATACTACAGATTTTTTCAAGGAAGCGTTAATTGTTCAAACTGCATGTACCAGGATGCAAGTGGCGAACTCGACTGGAATGTTAGGCCGTGTGCTCCCAATCGGACTTCATGTTTAAAAGGCTCCCTCGAGCCATTGAGCTGACGAGCTCTGGAGACGCACCTGTGAGCCGGGGAGTGGTACTAAACCTGAGACGATATCGGCGGCATTTCCTGCAAACCCAGATATTTTTTTTGTTCTTTGGTCTCTACTGATGAAGGGCACTAACCCAGAAACACGTGTCTAGAGATGAACAGTACTCTCTGCACTAACTTTAGTGAAATACTACAGATTTTTTCAAGGAAGCGTTAATTGTTCAAACTGCATGTACCAGGATGCAAGGGGCGAACTCGACTGGAATGTTAGGCAGTGTGCTCCCAATCGGACTTCATGTTTAAAAGGCTCCCTCGAGCCATTGAGCTGACGAGCTCTGGAGACACACCTGTGAGCCGGGGAGTGGTACTAAACCTGAGACGATATCGGCGGCATTTCCTGCAACCCCAGATATTTTTGTTGTTCTTTGGTCTCTACTGATGAAGGGCACTAACCCAGAAACACGTGTCTAGAGATGAACAGTACTGTCTGCACTAACTTTAGTGAAATAATACCGATTTTTTCAAGGAAGCGTTAATTGTTCAAACTGCATGTACCAGGTGGCAAGGGGCGAACTCGACTGGAATGTTAGGCAGTGTGCTCCCAATCGGACTTCATGTTTAAAAGGCTCCCTCGAGCCATTGAGCTGACGAGCTCTGGAGACGCACCTGTGAGCCGGGGAGTGGTACTAAACCTGAGACGATATCGGCGGCATTTCCTGCAAACCCAGATATTTTTGTTGTTCTTTGGTCTCTACTGATGAAGGGCACTAACCCAGAAACACGTGTCTAGAGATGAACAGTACTGTCTGCACTAACTTTAGTGAAATACTACAGATTTTTTCAAGGAAGCGTTAATTGTTCAAACTGCATGTACCAGGATGCAAGGGGCGAACTCGACTGGAATGGTAGGCAGTGTGCTCCCAATCAGACTTCATGTTTAAAAGGCTCCCTCGAGCCATTGAGCTGACGAGCTCTGGAGACGCACCTGTGAGTCGGGGAGTGGTACTAAACCTGAGACGATATCGGCGGCATTTCCTGCAACCCCAGATATTTTTGTTGTTCTTTGGTCTCTACTGATGAAGGGCACTAACCCAGAAACACGTGTCTAGAGGTGAACAGTACTGTCTGCACTAACTTTAGTGAAATACTACAGATTTTTTCAAGGAAGCGTTAATTGTTCAAACTGCATGTACCAGGATGCAAGGGGCGAACTCGACTGGAATGTTAGGCAGTGTGCTCCCAATCGGACTTCATGTTTAAAAGGCTCCCTCGAGCCATTGAGCTGACGAGCTCTGGAGACGCACCTGTGAGCCGGGGAGTGGTACTAAACCTGAGACGATATCGGCGGCATTTCCTGCAACCCCAGATATTTTTGTTGTTCTTTGGTCTCTACTGATGAAGGGCACTAACCCAGAAACACGTGTCTAGAGATGAACAGTACTGTCTGCACTAACTTTAGTGAAATACTACAGATTTTTTCAAGGAAGCGTTAATTGTTCAAACTGCATGTACCAGGATGCAAGGGGCGAACTCGACTGGAATGTTAGGCAGTGTGCTCCCAATCGGACTTCATGTTTAAAAGACTCCCTCGAGCCATTGAGCTGACGAGCTCTGGAGACGCACCTGTGAGCCGGGGAGTGGTACTAAACCTGAGACGATATCGGCGGCATTTCCTGCAACCCCAGATATTTTTGTTGTTCTTTTTTCTCTACTGATGAAGGGCACTAACCCAGAAACACGTGTCTAGAGATGAACAGTACTGTCTGCACTAACTTTAGTGAAATACTACAGATTTTTTCAAGGAAGCGTTAATTGTTCAAACTGCATGTACCAGGATGCAAGAGGCGAACTCGACTGGAATGTTAGGCAGTGTGCTCCCAATCGGACTTCATGTTTAAAAGGCTCCCTCGAGCCATTGAGCTGACGAGCTCTGGAGACGCACCTGTGAGCCGGGGAGTGGTACTAAACCTGAGACGATATCGGCGGCATTTCCTGCAACCCCAGATATTTTTGTTGTTCTTTGGTCTCTACTGATGAAGGGCACTAACCCAGAAACACGTGTCTAGAGATGAACAGTACTGTCTGCACTAACTTTAGTGAAATACTACAGATTTTTTCAAGGAAGCGTTAATTGTTCAAACTGCATGTACCAGGATGCAAGGGGCGAACTCGACTGCAATGTTAGGCAGTGTGCTCCCAATCGGACTTCATGTTTAAAAGGCTCCCTCGAGCCATTGAGCTGACGAGCTCTGGAGATGCACCTGTGAGCCGGGGAGTGGTACTAAACCTGAGACGATATCGGCGGCATTTCCTGCAACCCCAGATATTTTTGTTGTTCTTTGGTCTCTACTGATGAAGGGCACTAACCCAGAAACACGTGTCTAGAGATGAACAGTACTGTCTGCACTAACTTTAGTGAAATACTACAGATTTTTTCAAGGAAGCGTTAATTGTTCAAACTGCATGTACCAGGATGCAAGGGGCGAACTCGACTGGAATGTTAGGCAGTGTGCTCCCAATCGGACTTCATGTTTAAAAGGCTCCCTCGAGCCATTGAGCTGACGAGCTCTGGAGATGCACCTGTGAGCCGGGGAGTGGTACTAAACCTGAGACGATATCGGCGGCATTTCCTGAAACCCCAGATATTTTTGTTGTTCTTTGGTCTCTACTGATGAAGGGCACTAACCCAGAAACACGTGTCTAGAGATGAACAGTACTGTCTGCACTAACTTTAGTGAAATACTACAGATTTTTTCAAGGAAGCGTTAATTGTTCAAACTGCATTTACCAGGATGCAAGGGGCGAACTCGACTGGAATGTTAGGCAGTGTGCTCCCAATCGGACTTCATGTTTAAAAGGCTCCCTCGAGCCATTGAGCTGACGAGCTCTGGAGACGCACCTGTGAGCCGGGGAGTGGTACTCAACCTGAGACGATATCGGCGGCATTTCCTGCAACCCCAGATATTTTTGTTGTTCTTTGGTCTCTACTGATGAAGGGCACTAACCCAGAAACACGTGTCTAGAGATGAACAGTACTGTCTGCACTAACTTTAGTGAAATACTACAGATTTTTTCAAGGAAGCGTTAATTGTTCAAACTGCATGTACCAGGATGCAAGGGGCGAACTCGACTGGAATGTTAGGCAGTGTGCTCCCAATCGGACTTCATGTTTAAAAGGCTCCCTCGAGCCATTGAGCTGACGAGCTCTGGAGACGCACCTGTGAGCCGGGGAGTGGTACTAAACCTGAGACGATATCGGCGGCATTTCCTGCAACCCCAGATATTTTTGTTGTTCTTTTTTCTCTACTGATGAAGGGCACTAACCCAGAAACACGTGTCTAGAGATGAACAGTACTGTCTGCACTAACTTTAGTGAAATACTACAGATTTTTTCAAGGAAGCGTTAATTGTTCAAACTGCATGTACCTGGATGCAAGGGGCGAACTCGACTGGAATGTTAGGCAGTGTGCTCCCAATCGGACTTCATGTTTAAAAGGCTCCCTCGAGCCATTGAGCTGATGAGCTCTGGAGACGCACCTGTGAGCCGGGGAGTGGTACTAAACCTGAGACGATATCGGCGGCATTTCCTGCAACCCCAGATATTTTTGTTGTTCTTTGGTCTCTACTGATGAAGGGCACTAACCCAGAAACACGTGTCTAGAGATGAACAGTACTGTCTGCACTAACTTTAGTGAAATACTACAGATTTTTTCAAGGAAGCGTTAATTGTTCAAACTGCATGTACCAGGATGCAGGGGGCGAACTCGACTGGAATGTTAGGCAGTGTGCTCCCAATCGGACTTCATGTTTAAAAGGCTCCCTCGAGCCATTGAGCTGACGAGCTCTGGAGACGCACCTGTGAGCCGGGGAGTGGTTCTAAACCTGAGACGATATCGGCGGCATTTCCTGCAACCCCAGATATTTTTGTTGTTCTTTTTTCTCTACTGATGAAGGGCACTAACCCAGAAACACGTGTCTAGAGATGAACAGTACTGTCTGCACTAACTTTAGTGAAATACTACAGATTTTTTCAAGGAAGCGTTAATTGTTCAAACTGCATGTACCAGGATGCAAGGGGCGAACTCGACTGGAATGTTAGGCAGTGTGCTCCCAATCGGACTTCATGTTTAAAAGGCTCCCTCGAGCCATTGAGCTGATGAGCTCTGGAGACGCACCTGTGAGCCGGGGAGTGGTACTAAACCTGAGACGATATCGGCGGCATTTCCTGCAACCCCAGATATTTTTGTTGTTCTTTGGTCTCTACTGATGAAGGGCACTAACCCAGAAACACGTGTCTAGAGATGAACAGTACTGTCTGCATTAACTTCAGTGAAATACTACAGATTTGTTCAAGGAAGCGTTAATTGTTCAAACTGCATGTACCAGGATGCAAGGGGCGAACTCGACTGGAATGTTAGGCAGTGTGCTCCCAATCGGACTTCATGTTTAAAAGGCTCCCTCGAGCCATTGAGCTGATGAGCTCTGGAGACGCACCTGTGAGCCGGGGAGTGGTACTAAACCTGAGACGATATCGGCGGCATTTCCTGCAACCCCAGATATTTTTGTTGTTCTTTGGTCTCTACTGATGAAGGGCACTAACCCAGAAACACGTGTCTAGAGATGAACAGTACTGTCTGCACTAACTTTAGTGAAATACTACAGATTTTTTCAAAGAAGCGTTAATTGTTCAAACTGCATGTACCAGGATGCAAGGGGCGAACTCGACTGGAATGTTAGGCAGTGTGCTCCCAATCGGACTTCATGTTTAAAAGGCTCCCTCGAGCCATTGAGCTGACGAGCTCTGGAGACGCACCTGTGAGCCGGGGAGTGGTCCTAAACCTGAGACGATATCGGCGGCATTTCCTGCAACCCCAGATATTTTTGTTGTTCTTTGGTCTCTACTGATGAAGGGCACTAACCCAGAAACACGTGTCTAGAGATGAACAGTACTGTCTGCACTAACTTTAGTGAAATACTACAGATTTTTTCAAGGAAGCGTTAATTGTTCAAACTGCATGTACCAGGATGCAAGGGGCGAACTCGACTGGAATGGTAGGCAGTGTGCTCCCAATCAGACTTCATGTTTAAAAGGCTCCCTCGAGCCATTGAGCTGACGAGCTCTGGAGACGCACCTGTGAGTCGGGGAGTGGTACTAAACCTGAGACGATATCGGCGGCATTTCCTGCAACCCCAGATATTTTTGTTGTTCTTTGGTCTCTACTGATGAAGGGCACTAACCCAGAAACACGTGTCTAGAGGTGAACAGTACTGTCTGCACTAACTTTAGTGAAATACTACAGATTTTTTCAAGGAAGCGTTAATTGTTCAAACTGCATGTACCAGGATGCAAGGGGCGAACTCGACTGGAATGTTAGGCAGTGTGCTCCCAATCGGACTTCATGTTTAAAAGGCTCCCTCGAGCCATTGAGCTGACGAGCTCTGGAGACGCACCTGTGAGCCGGGGAGTGGTACTAAACCTGAGACGATATCGGCGGCATTTCCTGCAACCCCAGATATTTTTGTTGTTCTTTGGTCTCTACTGATGAAGGGCACTAACCCAGAAACACGTGTCTAGAGATGAACAGTACTGTCTGCACTAACTTTAGTGAAATACTACAGATTTTTTCAAGGAAGCGTTAATTGTTCAAACTGCATGTACCAGGATGCAAGGGGCGAACTCGACTGGAATGTTAGGCAGTGTGCTCCCAATCGGACTTCATGTTTAAAAGGCTCCCTCGAGCCATTGAGCTGACGAGCTCTGGAGACGCACCTGTGAGCCGGGGAGTGGTACTAAACCTGAGACGATATCGGCGGCATTTCCTGCAACCCCAGATATTTTTGTTGTTCTTTGGTCTCTACTGATGAAGGGCACTAACCCAGAAACACGTGTCTAGAGATGAACAGTACTGTCTGCACTAACTTTAGTGAAATACTACAGATTTTTTCAAGGAAGCGTTAATTGTTCAAACTGCATGTACCAGGATGCAAGGGGCGAACTCGACTGGAATGGTAGGCAGTGTGCTCCCAATCAGACTTCATGTTTAAAAGGCTCCCTCGAGCCATTGAGCTGACGAGCTCTGGAGACGCACCTGTGAGTCGGGGAGTGGTACTAAACCTGAGACGATATCGGCGGCATTTCCTGCAACCCCAGATATTTTTGTTGTTCTTTGGTCTCTACTGATGAAGGGCACTAACCCAGAAACACGTGTCTAGAGATGAACAGTACTGTCTGCACTAACTTTAGTGAAATACTACAGATTTTTTCAAGGAAGCGTTAATTGTTCAAACTGCATGTACCTGGATGCAAGGGGCGAACTCGACTGCAATGTTAGGCAGTGTGCTCCCAATCGGACTTCATGTTTAAAAGGCTCCCTCGAGCCATTGAACTGACGAGCTCTGGAGATGCACCTGTGAGCCGGGGAGTGGTACTAAACCTGAGACGATATCGGCGGCATTTCCTGAAACCCCAGATATTTTTGTTGTTCTTTGGTCTCTACTGATGAAGGGCACTAACCCAGAAACACGTGTCTAGAGATGAACAGTACTGTCTGCACTAACTTTAGTGAAATACTACAGATTTTTTCAAGGAAGCGTTAATTGTTCAAACTGCATGTACCAGGATGCAAGGGGCGAACTCGACTGGAATGTTAGGCAGTGTGCTCCCAATCGGACTTCATGTTTAAAAGGCTCCCTCGAGCCATTGAGCTGACGAGCTCTGGAGACGCACCTGTGAGCCGGGGAGTGGTACTAAACCTGAGACGATATCGGCGGCATTTCCTGCAACCCCAGATATTTTTGTTGTTCTTTGGTCTCTACTGATGAAGGGCACTAACCCAGAAACACGTGTCTAGAGATGAACAGTACTGTCTGCACTAACTTTAGTGAAATACTACAGATTTTTTCAAGGAAGCGTTAATTGTTCAAACTGCATGTACCAGGATGCAAGGGGCGAACTCGACTGGAATGTTAGGCAGTGTGCTCCCAATCGGACTTCATGTTTAAAAGGCTCCCTCGAGCCATTGAGCTGACGAGCTCTGGAGACGCACCTGTGAGCCGGGGAGTGGTACTAAACCTGAGACGATATCGGCGGCATTTCCTGCAACCCCAGATATTTTTGTTGTTCTTTTTTCTCTACTGATGAAGGGCACTAACCCAGAAACACGTGTCTAGAGATGAACAGTACTGTCTGCACTAACTTTAGTGAAATACTACAGATTTTTTCAAGAAAGCGTTAATTGTTCAAACTGCATGTACCTGGATGCAAGGGGCGAACTCGACTGGAATGTTAGGCAGTGTGCTCCCAATCGGACTTCATGTTTAAAAGGCTCCCTCGAGCCATTGAGCTGATGAGCTCTGGAGACGCACCTGTGAGCCGGGGAGTGGTACTAAACCTGAGACGATATCGGCGGCATTTCCTGCAACCCCAGATATTTTTGTTGTTCTTTGGTCTCTACTGATGAAGGGCACTAACCCAGAAACACGTGTCTAGAGATGAACAGTACTGTCTGCACTAACTTTAGTGAAATACTACAGATTTTTTCAAGGAAGTGTTAATTGTTCAAACTGCATGTACCAGGATGCAAGGGGCGAACTCGACTGGAATGTTAGGCAGTGTGCTCCCAATCGGACTTCATGTTTAAAAGGCTCCCTCGAGCCATTGAGCTGACGAGCTCTGGAGACGCACCTGTGAGCCGGGGAGTGGTTCTAAACCTGAGACGATATCGGCGGCATTTCCTGCAACCCCAGATATTTTTGTTGTTCTTTTTTCTCTACTGATGAAGGGCACTAACCCAGAAACACGTGTCTAGAGATGAACAGTACTGTCTGCACTAACTTTAGTGAAATACTACAGATTTTTTCAAGGAAGCGTTAATTGTTCAAACTGCATGTACCAGGATGCAAGGGGCGAACTCGACTGGAATGTTAGGCAGTGTGCTCCCAATCGGACTTCATGTTTAAAAGGCTCCCTCGAGCCATTGAGCTGATGAGCTCTGGAGACGCACCTGTGAGCCGGGGAGTGGTACTAAACCTGAGACGATATCGGCGGCATTTCCTGCAACCCCAGATATTTTTGTTGTTCTTTGGTCTCTACTGATGAAGGGCACTAACCCAGAAACACGTGTCTAGAGATGAACAGTACTGTCTGCATTAACTTCAGTGAAATACTACAGATTTGTTCAAGGAAGCGTTAATTGTTCAAACTGCATGTACCTGGATGCAAGGGGCGAACTCGACTGGAATGTTAGGCAGTGTGCTCCCAATCGGACTTCATGTTTAAAAGGCTCCCTCGAGCCATTGAGCTGATGAGCTCTGGAGACGCACCTGTGAGCCGGGGAGTGGTACTAAACCTGAGACGATATCGGCGGCATTTCCTGCAACCCCAGATATTTTTGTTGTTCTTTGGTCTCTACTGATGAAGGGCACTAACCCAGAAACACGTGTCTAGAGATGAACAGTACTGTCTGCACTAACTTTAGTGAAATACTACAGATTTTTTCAAAGAAGCGTTAATTGTTCAAACTGCATGTACCAGGATGCAAGGGGCGAACTCGACTGGAATGTTAGGCAGTGTGCTCCCAATCGGACTTCATGTTTAAAAGGCTCCCTCGAGCCATTGAGCTGACGAGCTCTGGAGACGCACCTGTGAGCCGGGGAGTGGTCCTAAACCTGAGACGATATCGGCGGCATTTCCTGCAACCCCAGATATTTTTGTTGTTCTTTGGTCTCTACTGATGAAGGGCACTAACCCAGAAACACGTGTCTAGAGATGAACAGTACTGTCTGCACTAACTTTAGTGAAATACTACAGATTTTTTCAAGGAAGCGTTAATTGTTCAAACTGCATGTACCAGGATGCAAGGGGCGAACTCGACTGGAATGTTAGGCAGTGTGCTCCTAATCGGACTTCATGTTTAAAAGGCTCCCTCGAGCCATTGAGCTGACGAGCTCTGGAGACGCACCTGTGAGCCGGGGAGTGGTACTAAACCTGAGACGATATCGGCGGCATTTCCTGCAACCCCAGATATTTTTGTTGTTCTTTTTTCTCTACTGATGAAGGGAACTAACCCAGAAACACGTGTCTAGAGATGAACAGTACTGTCTGCACTAACTTTAGTGAAATACTACAGATTTTTTCAAGGAAGCGTTAATTGTTCAAACTGCATGTACCAGGATGCAAGGGGCGAACTCGACTGGAATGTTAGGCAGTGTGCTCCCAATCGGACTTCATGTTTTAAAGGCTCCCTCGAGCCATTGAGCTGACGAGCTCTGGAGACGCACCTCTAAGCCGGGGAGTGGTACTAAACCTGAGACGATATCGGCGGCATTTCCTGCAACCCCAGATATTTTTTTTGTTCTTTGGTCTCTACTGATGAAGGGCACTAACCCAGAAACACGTGTCTAGAGATGAACAGTACTGTCTGCACTAACTTTAGTGAAATACTACAGATTTTTTCAAGGAAGCGTTAATTGTTCAAACTGCATGTACCAGGATGCAAGGGGCGAACTCGACTGGAATGTTAGGCAGTGTGCTCCCAATCGGACTTCATGTTTAAAAGGCTCCCTCGAGCCATTGAGCTGACGAGCTCTGGAGACGCACCTGTGAGCCGGGGAGTGGTACTAAACCTGAGACGATATCGGCGGCATTTCCTGCAACCCCAGATATTTTTGTTGTTCTTTGGTCTCTACTGATGAAGGGCACTAACCCAGAAACACGTGTCTAGAGATGAACAGTACTGTCTGCACTAACTTTAGTGAAATACTACAGATTTTTTCAAGGAAGCGTTAATTGTTCAAACTGCATGTACCAGGATGCAAGGGGCGAACTTGACTGGAATGTTAGGCAGTGTGCTCCCAATCGGACTTCATGTTTAAAAGGCTCCCTCGAGCCATTGAGCTGACGAGCTCTGGAGACGCACCTGTGAGCCGGGGAGTGGTACTAAACCTGAGACAATATCGGCGGCATTTCCTGCAACCCCAGATATTTTTGTTGTTCTTTGGTCTCTACTGATGAAGGGCACTAACCCAGAAACACGTGTCTAGAGATGAACAGTACTCTCTGCACTAACTTTAGTGAAATACTACAGATTTTTTCAAGGAAGCGTTAATTGTTCAAACTGCATGTACCAGGATGCAAGGGGCGAACTCGACTGGAATGTTAGGCAGTGTGCTCCCAATCGGACTTCGTGTTTAAAAGGCTCCCTCGAGCCATTGAGCTGACGAGCTCTGGAGACGCACCTGTGAGCCGGGGAGTGGTACTAAACCTGAGACGATATCGGCGGCATTTCCTGCAACCCCAGATATTTTTGTTGTTCTTTGGTCTCTACTGATGAAGGGCACTAACCCTGAAACACGTGTCTAGAGATGAACAGTACTCTCTGCACTAACTTTAGTGAAATACTACAGATTTTTTCAAGGAAGCGTTAATTGTTCAAACTGCATGTACCAGGATGCAAGGGGCGAACTCGACTGGAATGTTAGGCAGTGTGCTCCCAATCGGACTTCATGTTTAAAAGGCTCCCTCGAGCCATTGAGCTGACGAGCTCTGGAGACACACCTGTGAGCCGAGGAGTGGTACTAAACCTGAGACGATATCGGCGGCATTTCCTGCAACCCCAGATATTTTTGTTGTTCTTTGGTCTCTACTGATGAAGGGCACTAACCCAGAAACACGTGTCTAGAGATGAACAGTACTGTCTGCACTAACTTTAGTGAAATACTACCGATTTTTTCAAGGAAGCGTTAATTGTTCAAACTGCATGTACCAGGATGCAAGGGGCGAACTCGACTGGAATGTTAGGCAGTGTGCTCCCAATCGGACTTCATGTTTAAAAGGCTCCCTCGAGCCATTGAGCTGACGAGCTCTGGAGACGCACCTGTGAGCCGGGGAGTGGTACTAAACCTGAGACGATATCGGCGGCATTTCCTGCAACCCCAGATATTTTTGTTGTTCTTTGGTCTCTACTGATGAAGGGCACTAACCCAGAAACACGTGTCTAGAGATGAACAGTACTGTCTGCACTAACTTTAGTGAAATACTACAGATTTTTTCAAGGAAGCGTTAATTGTTCAAACTGCATGTACCAGGATGCAAGGGGCGAACTCGACTGGAATGGTAGGCAGGGTGCTCCCAATCAGACTTCATGTTTAAAAGGCTCCCTCGAGCCATTGAGCTGACGAGCTCTGGAGACGCACCTGTGAGTCCGGGAGTGGTACTAAACCTGAGACGATATCGGCGGCATTTCCTGCAAACCCAGATATTTTTGTTGTTCTTTGGTCTCTACTGATGAAGGGCACTAACCCAGAAACACGTGTCTAGAGATGAACAGTACTGTCTGCACTAACTTTAGTGAAATACTACAGATTTTTTCAAGGAAGCGTTAATTGTTCAAACTGCATGTACCAGGAAGCAAGGGGCGAACTCGACTGGAATGTTAGGCAGTGTGCTCCCAATCGGACTTCATGTTTAAAAGGCTCCCTCGAGCCATTGAGCTGACGAGCTCTGGAGATGCACCTGTGAGCCGGGGAGTGGTACTAAACCTGAGACGATATCGGCGGCATTTCCTGCAACCCCAGATATTTTTGTTGTTCTTTGGTCTCTACTGATGAAGGGCACTAACCCAGAAACACGTGTCTAGAGATGAACAGTACTGTCTGCACTAACTTTAGTGAAATACTCCAGATTTTTTCAAGGAAGCGTTAATTGTTCAAACTGCATTTACCAGGATGCAAGGGGCGAACTCGTCTGGAATGTTAGGCAGTGTGCTCCCAATCGGACTTCATGTTTAAAAGGCTCCCTCGAGCCATTGAGCTGACGAGCTCTGGAGACGCACCTGTGAGCCGGGGAGTGGTACTAAACCTGAGACGATATCGGCGGCATTTCCTGCAACCCCAGATATTTTTGTTGTTCTTTGGTCTCTACTGATGAAGGGCACTAACCCAGAAACACGTGTCTAGAGATGAACAGTACTGTCTGCACTAACTTTAGTGAAATACTACAGATTTTTTCAAGGAAGCGTTAATTGTTCAAACTGCATGTACCAGGATGCAAGGGGCGAACTCGACTGGAATGTTAGGCAGTGTGCTCCTAATCGGACTTCATGTTTAAAAGGCTCCCTCGAGCCATTGAGCTGACGAGCTCTGGAGACGCACCTGTGAGCCGGGGAGTGGTACTAAACCTGAGACGATATCGGCGGCATTTCCTGCAACCCCAGATATTTTTGTTGTTCTTTGGTCTCTACTGATGAAGGGCACTATCCCAGAAACACGTGTCTAGAGATGAACAGTACTGTCTGCACTAACTTTAGTGAAATACTACAGATTTTTTCAAGGAAGCGTTAATTGTTCAAACTGCATGTACCAGGATGCAAGGGGCGAACTCAACTGGAATGTTAGGCAGTGTGCTCCTAATCGGACTTCATGTTTAAAAGGCTCCCTCGAGCCATTGAGCTGACGAGCTCTGGAGACGCACCTGTGAGCCGGGGAGTGGTACTAAACCTGAGACGATATCGGCGGCATTTCCTGCAACCCCAGATATTTTTGTTGTTCTTTTTTCTCTACTGATGAAGGGAACTAACCCAGAAACACGTGTCTAGAGATGAACAGTACTGTCTGCACTAACTTTAGTGAAA
This sequence comes from Pleurodeles waltl, assembly GCF_031143425.1. Lineage (NCBI taxonomy): Eukaryota > Metazoa > Chordata > Amphibia > Caudata > Salamandridae > Pleurodeles > Pleurodeles waltl. The sequence continues at coordinate 749,287,975 of NC_090446.1, read as the reverse complement.
TACTACAGATTTTTTCAAGGAAGCGTTAATTGTTCAAACTGCATGTACCAGGATGCAAGGGGCGAACTCGACTGGAATGTTAGGCAGTGTGCTCCCAATCGGACTTCATGTTTTAAAGGCTCCCTCGAGCCATTGAGCTGACGAGCTCTGGAGACGCACCTGTGAGCCGGGGAGTGGTACTAAACCTGAGACGATATCGGCGGCATTTCCTGCAACCCCAGATATTTTTGTTGTTCTTTGGTCTCTACTGATGAAGGGAACTAACCCAGAAACAGGTGTCTAGAGATGAACAGTACTGTCTGCACTAACTTTAGTGAAATACTACAGATTTTTTCAAGGAAGCGTTAATTGTTCAAACTGCATGTACCAGGATGCAAGGGGCGAACTCGACTGGAATGTTAGGCAGTGTGCTCCCAATCGGACTTCATGTTTAAAAGGCTCCCTCGAGCCATTGAGCTGATGAGCTCTGGAGACGCACCTGTGAGCCGGGGAGTGGTACTAAACCTGAGACGATATCGGCGGCATTTCCTGCAACCCCAGATATTTTTGTTGTTCTTTGGTCTCTACTGATGAAGGGCACTAACCCAGAAACACGTGTCTAGAGATGAACAGTACTGTCTGCACTAACTTTAGTGAAATACTACAGATTTTTTCAAGGAAGCGTTAATTATTCAAACTGCATGTACCAGGATGCAAGGGGCGAACTTGACTGGAATGTTAGGCAGTGTGCTCCCAATCGGACTTCATGTTTAAAAGGCTCCCTCGAGCCATTGAGCTGACGAGCTCTGGAGACGCACCTGTGAGCCGGGGAGTGGTACTAAACCTGAGACAATATCGGCGGCATTTCCTGCAACCCCAGATATTTTTGTTGTTCTTTGGTCTCTACTGATGAAGGGCACTAACCCAGAAACACGTGTCTAGAGATGAACAGTACTGTCTGCACTAACTTTAGTGAAATACTACAGATTTTTTCAAGGAAGCGTTAATTGTTCAAACTGCATGTACCAGGATGCAAGGGGCGAACTCGACTGGAATGTTAGGCAGTGTGCTCCCAATCGGACTTCGTGTTTAAAAGGCTCCCTCGAGCCATTGAGCTGACGAGCTCTGGAGACGCACCTGTGAGCCGGGGAGTGGTACTAAACCTGAGACGATATCGGCGGCATTTCCTGCAACCCCAGATATTTTTGTTGTTCTTTGGTCTCTACTGATGAAGGGCACTAACCCAGAAACACGTGTCTAGAGATGAACAGTACTGTCTGCACTAACTTTAGTGAAATACTACAGATTTTTTCAAGGAAGCGTTAATTGTTCAAACTGCATGTACCAGGATGCAAGGGGCGAACTCGACTGGAATGTTAGGCAGTGTGCTCCCAATCGGACTTCATGTTTAAAAGGCTCCCTCGAGCCATTGAGCTGACGAGCTCTGGAGACGCACCTGTGAGCCGGGGAGTGGTTCTAAACCTGAGACGATATCGGCGGCATTTCCTGCAACCCCAGATATTTTTGTTGTTCTTTTTTCTCTACTGATGAAGGGCACTAACCCAGAAACACGTGTCTAGAGATGAACAGTACTGTCTGCACTAACTTTAGTGAAATACTACAGATTTTTTCAAGGAAGCGTTAATTGTTCAAACTGCATGTACCAGGATGCAAGGGGCGAACTCGACTGGAATGTTAGGCAGTGTGCTCCCAATCGGACTTCATGTTTAAAAGGCTCCCTCGAGCCATTGAGCTGATGAGCTCTGGAGACGCACCTGTGAGCCGGGGAGTGGTACTAAACCTGAGACGATATCGGCGGCATTTCCTGCAACCCCAGATATTTTTGTTGTTCTTTGGTCTCTACTGATGAAGGGCACTAACCCAGAAACACGTGTCTAGAGATGAACAGTACTGTCTGCATTAACTTCAGTGAAATACTACAGATTTGTTCAAGGAAGCGTTAATTGTTCAAACTGCATGTACCTGGATGCAAGGGGCGAACTCGACTGGAATGTTAGGCAGTGTGCTCCCAATCGGACTTCATGTTTAAAAGGCTCCCTCGAGCCATTGAGCTGATGAGCTCTGGAGACGCACCTGTGAGCCGGGGAGTGGTACTAAACCTGAGACGATATCGGCGGCATTTCCTGCAACCCCAGATATTTTTGTTGTTCTTTGGTCTCTACTGATGAAGGGCACTAACCCAGAAACACGTGTCTAGAGATGAACAGTACTGTCTGCACTAACTTTAGTGAAATACTACAGATTTTTTCAAAGAAGCGTTAATTGTTCAAACTGCATGTACCAGGATGCAAGGGGCGAACTCGACTGGAATGTTAGGCAGTGTGCTCCCAATCGGACTTCATGTTTAAAAAGCTCCCTCGAGCCATTGAGCTGACGAGCTCTGGAGACGCACCTGTGAGCCGGGGAGTGGTCCTAAACCTGAGACGATATCGGCGGCATTTCCTGCAACCCCAGATATTTTTGTTGTTCTTTGGTCTCTACTGATGAAGGGCACTAACCCAGAAACACGTGTCTAGAGATGAACAGTACTGTCTGCACTAACTTTAGTGAAATACTACAGATTTTTTCAAGGAAGCGTTAATTGTTCAAACTGCATGTACCAGGATGCAAGGGGCGAACTCAACTGGAATGTTAGGCAGTGTGCTCCTAATCGGACTTCATGTTTAAAAGGCTCCCTCGAGCCATTGAGCTGACGAGCTCTGGAGACGCACCTGTGAGCCGGGGAGTGGTACTAAACCTGAGACGATATCGGCGGCATTTCCTGCAACCCCAGATATTTTTGTTGTTCTTTTTTCTCTACTGATGAAGGGAACTAACCCAGAAACACGTGTCTAGAGATGAACAGTACTGTCTGCACTAACTTTAGTGAAATACTACAGATTTTTTCAAGGAAGCGTTAATTGTTCAAACTGCATGTACCAGGATGCAAGGGGCGAACTCGACTGGAATGTTAGGCAGTGTGCTCCCAATCGGACTTCATGTTTTAAAGGCTCCCTCGAGCCATTGAGCTGACGAGCTCTGGAGACGCACCTGTGAGCCGGGGAGTGGTACTAAACCTGAGACGATATCGGCGGCATTTCCTGCAACCCCAGATATTTTTGTTGTTCTTTGGTCTCTACTGATGAAGGGAACTAACCCAGAAACAGGTGTCTAGAGATGAACAGTACTGTCTGCACTAACTTTAGTGAAATACTACAGATTTTTTCAAGGAAGCGTTAATTGTTCAAACTGCATGTACCAGGATGCAAGGGGCGAACTCGACTGGAATGTTAGGCAGTGTGCTCCCAATCGGACTTCATGTTTAAAAGGCTCCCTCGAGCCATTGAGCTGATGAGCTCTGGAGACGCACCTGTGAGCCGGGGAGTGGTACTAAACCTGAGACGATATCGGCGGCATTTCCTGCAACCCCAGATATTTTTGTTGTTCTTTGGTCTCTACTGATGAAGGGCACTAACCCAGAAACACGTGTCTAGAGATGAACAGTACTGTCTGCACTAACTTTAGTGAAATACTACAGATTTTTTCAAGGAAGCGTTAATTATTCAAACTGCATGTACCAGGATGCAAGGGGCGAACTTGACTGGAATGTTAGGCAGTGTGCTCCCAATCGGACTTCATGTTTAAAAGGCTCCCTCGAGCCATTGAGCTGACGAGCTCTGGAGACGCACCTGTGAGCCGGGGAGTGGTACTAAACCTGAGACAATATCGGCGGCATTTCCTGCAACCCCAGATATTTTTGTTGTTCTTTGGTCTCTACTGATGAAGGGCACTAACCCAGAAACACGTGTCTAGAGATGAACAGTACTGTCTGCACTAACTTTAGTGAAATACTACAGATTTTTTCAAGGAAGCGTTAATTGTTCAAACTGCATGTACCAGGATGCAAGGGGCGAACTCGACTGGAATGTTAGGCAGTGTGCTCCCAATCGGACTTCGTGTTTAAAAGGCTCCCTCGAGCCATTGAGCTGACGAGCTCTGGAGACGCACCTGTGAGCCGGGGAGTGGTACTAAACCTGAGACGATATCGGCGGCATTTCCTGCAACCCCAGATATTTTTGTTGTTCTTTGGTCTCTACTGATGAAGGGCACTAACCCAGAAACACGTGTCTAGAGATGAACAGTACTGTCTGCACTAACTTTAGTGAAATACTACAGATTTTTTCAAGGAAGCGTTAATTGTTCAAACTGCATGTACCAGGATGCAAGGGGCGAACTCGACTGGAATGTTAGGCAGTGTGCTCCCAATCGGACTTCATGTTTAAAAGGCTCCCTCGAGCCATTGAGCTGACGAGCTCTGGAGACGCACCTGTGAGCCGGGGAGTGGTTCTAAACCTGAGACGATATCGGCGGCATTTCCTGCAACCCCAGATATTTTTGTTGTTCTTTTTTCTCTACTGATGAAGGGCACTAACCCAGAAACACGTGTCTAGAGATGAACAGTACTGTCTGCACTAACTTTAGTGAAATACTACAGATTTTTTCAAGGAAGCGTTAATTGTTCAAACTGCATGTACCAGGATGCAAGGGGCGAACTCGACTGGAATGTTAGGCAGTGTGCTCCCAATCGGACTTCATGTTTAAAAGGCTCCCTCGAGCCATTGAGCTGATGAGCTCTGGAGACGCACCTGTGAGCCGGGGAGTGGTACTAAACCTGAGACGATATCGGCGGCATTTCCTGCAACCCCAGATATTTTTGTTGTTCTTTGGTCTCTACTGATGAAGGGCACTAACCCAGAAACACGTGTCTAGAGATGAACAGTACTGTCTGCATTAACTTCAGTGAAATACTACAGATTTGTTCAAGGAAGCGTTAATTGTTCAAACTGCATGTACCTGGATGCAAGGGGCGAACTCGACTGGAATGTTAGGCAGTGTGCTCCCAATCGGACTTCATGTTTAAAAGGCTCCCTCGAGCCATTGAGCTGATGAGCTCTGGAGACGCACCTGTGAGCCGGGGAGTGGTACTAAACCTGAGACGATATCGGCGGCATTTCCTGCAACCCCAGATATTTTTGTTGTTCTTTGGTCTCTACTGATGAAGGGCACTAACCCAGAAACACGTGTCTAGAGATGAACAGTACTGTCTGCACTAACTTTAGTGAAATACTACAGATTTTTTCAAAGAAGCGTTAATTGTTCAAACTGCATGTACCAGGATGCAAGGGGCGAACTCGACTGGAATGTTAGGCAGTGTGCTCCCAATCGGACTTCATGTTTAAAAAGCTCCCTCGAGCCATTGAGCTGACGAGCTCTGGAGACGCACCTGTGAGCCGGGGAGTGGTCCTAAACCTGAGACGATATCGGCGGCATTTCCTGCAACCCCAGATATTTTTGTTGTTCTTTGGTCTCTACTGATGAAGGGCACTAACCCAGAAACACGTGTCTAGAGATGAACAGTACTGTCTGCACTAACTTTAGTGAAATACTACAGATTTTTTCAAGGAAGCGTTAATTGTTCAAACTGCATGTACCAGGATGCAAGGGGCGAACTCGACTGGAATGTTAGGCAGTGTGCTCCTAATCGGACTTCATGTTTAAAAGGCTCCCTCGAGCCATTGAGCTGACGAGCTCTGGAGACGCACCTGTGAGCCGGGGAGTGGTACTAAACCTGAGACGATATCGGCGGCATTTCCTGCAACCCCAGATATTTTTGTTGTTCTTTTTTCTCTACTGATGAAGGGAACTAACCCAGAAACACGTGTCTAGAGATGAACAGTACTGTCTGCACTAACTTTAGTGAAATACTACAGATTTTTTCAAGGAAGCGTTAATTGTTCAAACTGCATGTACCAGGATGCAAGGGGCGAACTCGACTGGAATGTTAGGCAGTGTGCTCCCAATCGGACTTCATATTTTAAAGGCTCCCTCGAGCCATTGAGCTGACGAGCTCTGGAGACGCACCTCTGAGCCGGGGAGTGGTACTAAACCTGAGACGATATCGGCGGCATTTCCTGCAACCCCAGATATTTTTTTTGTTCTTTGGTCTCTACTGATGAAGGGCACTAACCCAGAAACACGTGTCTAGAGATGAACAGTACTGTCTGCACTAACTTTAGTGAAATATTACAGATTTTTTCAAGGAAGCGTTAATTGTTCAAACTGCATGTACCAGGATGCAAGGGGCGAACTCGACTGGAATGTTAGGCAGTGTGCTCCCAATCGGACTTCATGTTTAAAAGGCTCCCTCGAGCCATTGAGCTGACGAGCTCTGGAGACGCACCTGTGAGCCGGGGAGTGGTACTAAACCTGAGACGATATCGGCGGCATTTCCTGCAACCCCAGATATTTTTGTTGTTCTTTGGTCTCTACTGATGAAGGGCACTAACCCAGAAACACGTGTCTAGAGATGAACAGTACTGTCTGCACTAACTTTAGTGAAATACTACAGATTTTTTCAAGGAAGCGTTAATTGTTCAAACTGCATGTACCAGGATGCAAGGGGCGAACTTGACTGGAATGTTAGGCAGTGTGCTCCCAATCGGACTTCATGTTTAAAAGGCTCCCTCGAGCCATTGAGCTGACGAGCTCTGGAGACGCACCTGTGAGCCGGGGAGTGGTACTAAACCTGAGACAATATCGGCGGCATTTCCTGCAACCCCAGATATTTTTGTTGTTCTTTGGTCTCTACTGATGAAGGGCACTAACCCAGAAACACGTGTCTAGAGATGAACAGTACTGTCTGCACTAACTTTAGTGAAATACTACAGATTTTTTCAAGGAAGCGTTAATTGTTCAAACTGCATGTACCAGGATGCAAGGGGCGAACTCGACTGGAATGTTAGGCAGTGTGCTCCCAATCGGACTTCGTGTTTAAAAGGCTCCCTCGAGCCATTGAGCTGACGAGCTCTGGAGACGCACCTGTGAGCCGGGGAGTGGTACTAAACCTGAGACGATATCGGCGGCATTTCCTGCAACCCCAGATATTTTTGTTGTTCTTTGGTCTCTACTGATGAAGGGCACTAACCCTGAAACACGTGTCTAGAGATGAACAGTACTCTCTGCACTAACTTTAGTGAAATACTACAGATTTTTTCAAGGAAGCGTTAATTGTTCAAACTGCATGTACCAGGATGCAAGGGGCGAACTCGACTGGAATGTTAAGCAGTGTGCTCCCAATCGGACTTCATGTTTAAAAGGCTCCCTCGAGCCATTGAGCTGACGAGCTCTGGAGACACACCTGTGAGCCGGGGAGTGGTACTAAACCTGAGACGATATCGGCGGCATTTCCTGCAACCCCAGATATTTTTGTTGTTCTTTGGTCTCTACTGATGAAGGGCACTAACCCAGAAACACGTGTCTAGAGATGAACAGTACTGTCTGCACTAACTTTAGTGAAATACTACCGATTTTTTCAAGGAAGCGTTAATTGTTCAAACTGCATGTACCAGGATGCAAGGGGCGAACTCGACTGGAATGTTAGGCAGTGTGCTCCCAATCGGACTTCATGTTTAAAAGGCTCCCTCGAGCCATTGAGCTGACGAGCTCTGGAGACGCACCTGTGAGCCGGGGAGTGGTACTAAACCTGAGACGATATCGGCGGCATTTCCTGCAACCCCAGATATTTTTGTTGTTCTTTGGTCTCTACTGATGAAGGGCACTAACCCAGAAACACGTGTCTAGAGATGAACAGTACTGTCTGCACTAACTTTAGTGAAATACTACAGATTTTTTCAAGGAAGCGTTAATTGTTCAAACTGCATGTACCAGGATGCAAGGGGCGAACTCGACTGGAATGGTAGGCAGTGTGCTCCCAATCAGACTTCATGTTTAAAAGGCTCCCTCGAGCCATTGAGCTGACGAGCTCTGGAGACGCACCTGTGAGTCGGGGAGTGGTACTAAACCTGAGACGATATCGGCGGCATTTCCTGCAAACCCAGATATTTTTGTTGTTCTTTGGTCTCTACTGATGAAGGGCACTAACCCAGAAACACGTGTCTAGAGATGAACAGTACTGTCTGCACTAACTTTAGTGAAATACTACAGATTTTTTCAAGGAAGCGTTAATTGTTCAAACTGCATGTACCAGGATGCAAGGGGCGAACTCGACTGGAATGTTAGGCAGTGTGCTCCCAATCGGACTTCATGTTTAAAAGGCTCCCTCGAGCCATTGAGCTGACGAGCTCTGGAGATGCACCTGTGAGCCGGGGAGTGGTACTAAACCTGAGACGATATCGGCGGCATTTCCTGAAACCCCAGATATTTTTGTTGTTCTTTGGTCTCTACTGATGAAGGGCACTAACCCAGAAACACGTGTCTAGAGATGAACAGTACTGTCTGCACTAACTTTAGTGAAATACTACAGATTTTTTCAAGGAAGCGTTAATTGTTCAAACTGCATGTACCAGGATGCAAGGGGCGAACTCGACTGGAATGTTAGGCAGTGTGCTCCCAATCGGACTTCATGTTTAAAAGGCTCACTCGAGCCATTGAGCTGACGAGCTCTGGAGACGCACCTGTGAGCCGGGGAGTGGTACTAAACCTGAGACGATATCGGCGGCATTTCCTGCAACCCCAGATATTTTTGTTGTTCTTTGGTCTCTACTGATGAAGGGCACTAACCCAGAAACACGTGTCTAGAGATGAACAGTACTGTCTGCACTAACTTTAGTGAAATACTACAGATTTTTTCAAGGAAGCGTTAATTGTTCAAACTGCATGTACCAGGATGCAAGGGGCGAACTCGACTGGAATGTTAGGCAGTGTGCTCCTAATCGGACTTCATGTTTAAAAGGCTCCCTCGAGCCATTGAGCTGACGAGCTCTGGAGACGCACCTGTGAGCCGGGGAGTGGTACTAAACCTGAGACGATATCGGCGGCATTTCCTGCAACCCCAGATATTTTTGTTGTTCTTTTTTCTCTACTGATGAAGGGAACTAACCCAGAAACAGGTGTCTAGAGATGAACAGTACTGTCTGCACTAACTTTAGTGAAATACTACAGATTTTTTCAAGGAAGCGTTAATTGTTCAAACTGCATGTACCAGGATGCAAGGGGCGAACTCGACTGGAATGTTAGGCAGTGTGCTCCCAATCGGACTTCATGTTTAAAAGGCTCCCTCGAGCCATTGAGCTGATGAGCTCTGGAGACGCACCTGTGAGCCGGGGAGTGGTACTAAACCTGAGACGATATCGGCGGCATTTCCTGCAACCCCAGATATTTTTGTTGTTCTTTGGTCTCTACTGATGAAGGGCACTAACCCAGAAACACGTGTCTAGAGATGAACAGTACTGTCTGCACTAACTTTAGTGAAATACTACAGATTTTTTCAAGGAAGCGTTAATTGTTCAAACTGCATGTACCAGGATGCAAGGGGCGAACTTGACTGGAATGTTAGGCAGTGTGCTCCCAATCGGACTTCATGTTTAAAAGGCTCCCTCGAGCCATTGAGCTGACGAGCTCTGGAGACGCACCTGTGAGCCGGGGAGTGGTACTAAACCTGAGACAATATCGGCGGCATTTCCTGCAACCCCAGATATTTTTGTTGTTCTTTGGTCTCTACTGATGAAGGGCACTAACCCAGAAACACGTGTCTAGAGATGAACAGTACTGTCTGCACTAACTTTAGTGAAATACTACAGATTTTTTCAAGGAAGCGTTAATTGTTCAAACTGCATGTACCAGGATGCAAGGGGCGAACTCGACTGGAATGTTAGGCAGTGTGCTCCCAATCGGACTTCGTGTTTAAAAGGCTCCCTCGAGCCATTGAGCTGACGAGCTCTGGAGACGCACCTGTGAGCCGGGGAGTGGTACTAAACCTGAGACGATATCGGCGGCATTTCCTGCAACCCCAGATATTTTTGTTGTTCTTTGGTCTCTACTGATGAAGGGCACTAACCCTGAAACACGTGTCTAGAGATGAACAGTACTCTCTGCACTAACTTTAGTGAAATACTACAGATTTTTTCAAGGAAGCGTTAATTGTTCAAACTGCATGTACCAGGATGCAAGGGGCGAACTCGACTGGAATGTTAGGCAGTGTGCTCCCAATCGGACTTCATGTTTAAAAGGCTCCCTCGAGCCATTGAGCTGACGAGCTCTGGAGACACACCTGTGAGCCGGGGAGTGGTACTAAACCTGAGACGATATCCGCGGCATTTCCTGCAACCCCAGATATTTTTGTTGTTCTTTGGTCTCTACTGATGAAGGGCACTAACCCAGAAACACGTGTCTAGAGATGAACAGTACTGTCTGCACTAACTTTAGTGAAATACTACCGATTTTTTCAAGGAAGCGTTAATTGTTCAAACTGCATGTACCAGGATGCAAGGGGCGAACTCGACTGGAATGTTAGGCAGTGTGCTCCCAATCGGACTTCATGTTTAAAAGGCTCCCTCGAGCCATTGAGCTGACGAGCTCTGGAGACGCACCTGTGAGCCGGGGAGTGGTACTAAACCTGAGACGATATCGGCGGCATTTCCTGCAACCCCAGATATTTTTGTTGTTCTTTTTTCTCTACTGATGAAGGGCACTAACCCAGAAACACGTGTCTAGAGATGAACAGTACTGTCTGCACTAACTTTAGTGAAATACTACAGATTTTTTCAAGGAAGCGTTAATTGTTCAAACTGCATGTACCAGGATGCAAGGGGCGAACTCGACTGGAATGTTAGGCAGTGTGCTCCCAATCGGACTTCATGTTTAAAAGGCTCCCTCGAGCCATTGAGCTGACGAGCTCTGGAGACGCACCTGTGAGCCGGGGAGTGGTACTAAACCTGAGACGATATCGGCGGCATTTCCTGCAACCCCAGATATTTTTGTTGTTCTTTGGTCTCTACTGATGAAGGGCACTAACCCAGAAACACGTGTCTAGAGATGAACAGTACTGTCTGCACTAACTTTAGTGAAATACTACAGATTTTTTCAAGGAAGCGTTAATTGTTCAAACTGCATGTACCAGGATGCAAGGGGCGAACTCGACTGGAATGGTAGGCAGTGTGCTCCCAATCAGACTTCATGTTTAAAAGGCTCCCTCGAGCCATTGAGCTGACGAGCTCTAGAGACGCACCTGTGAGTCGGGGAGTGGTACTAAACCTGAGACGATATCGGCGGCATTTCCTGCAACCCCAGATAATTTTGTTGTTCTTTGGTCTCTACTGATGAAGGGCACTAACCCAGAAACACGTGTCTAGAGATGAACAGTACTGTCTGAACTAACTTTAGTGAAATACTACAGATTTTTTCAAGGAAGCGTTAATTGTTCAAACTGCATGTACCAGGATGCAAGGGGCGAACTCGACTGCAATGTTAGGCAGTGTGCTTCCAATCGGACTTCATGTTTAAAAGGCTCCCTCGAGCCATTGAGCTGACGAGCTCTGGAGATGCACCTGTGAGCCGGGGAGTGGTACTAAACCTGAGACGATATCGGCGGCATTTCCTGAAACCCCAGATATTTTTGTTGTTCTTTGGTCTCTACTGATGAAGGGCACTAACCCAGAAACACGTGTCTAGAGATGAACAGTACTGTCTGCACTAACTTTAGTGAAATACTACAGATTTTTTCAAGGAAGCGTTAATTGTTCAAACTGCATTTACCAGGATGCAAGGGGCGAACTCGACTGGAATGTTAGGCAGTGTGCTCCCAATCGGACTTCATGTTTAAAAGGCTCCCTCGAGCCATTGAGCTGACGAGCTCTGGAGACGCACCTGTGAGCCGGGGAGTGGTACTAAACCTGAGACGATATCGGCGGCATTTCCTGCAACCCCAGATATTTTTGTTGTTCTTTGGTCTCTACTGATGAAGGGCACTAACCCAGAAACACGTGTCTAGAGATGAACAGTACTGTCTGCACTAACTTTAGTGAAATACTACAGATTTTTTCAAGGAAGCGTTAATTGTTCAAACTGCATGTACCAGGATGCAAGGGGCGAACTCGACTGGAATGTTAGGCAGTGTGCTCCCAATCGGACTTCATGTTTAAAAGGCTCCCTCGAGCCATTGAGCTGACGAGCTCTGGAGACGCACCTGTGAGCCGGGGAGTGGTACTAAACCTGAGACGATATCGGCGGCATTTCCTGCAACCCCAGATATTTTTGTTGTTCTTTTTTCTCTACTGATGAAGGGCACTAACCCAGAAACACGTGTCTAGAGATGAACAGTACTGTCTGCACTAACTTTAGTGAAATACTACAGATTTTTTCAAGGAAGCGTTAATTGTTCAAACTGCATGTACCAGGATGCAAGGGGTGAACTCGACTGGAATGTTAGGCAGTGTGCTCCCAATCGGACTTCATGTTTAAAAGGCTCCCTCGAGCCATTGAGCTGATGAGCTCTGGAGACGCACCTGTGAGCCGGGGAGTGGTACTAAACCTGAGACGATATCAGCGGCATTTCCTGCAACCCCAGATATTTTTATTGTTCTTTGGTCTCTACTGATGAAGGGCACTAACCCAGAAACACGTGTCTAGAGATGAACAGTACTGTCTGCACTAACTTTAGTGAAATACTACAGATTTTTTCAAGGAAGCGTTAATTGTTCAAACTGCATGTACCAGGATGCAAGGGGCGAACTCGACTGGAATGTTAGGCAGTGTGCTCCCAATCGGACTTCATGTTTAAAAGGCTCCCTCGAGCCATTGAGCTGACGAGCTCTGGAGACGCACCTGTGAGCCGGGGAGTGGTTCTAAACCTGAGACGATATCGGCGGCATTTCCTGCAACCCCAGATATGTTTGTTGTTCTTTTTTCTCTACTGATGAAGGGCACTAACCCAGAAACACGTGTCTAGAGATGAACAGTACTGTCTGCACTAACTTTAGTGAAATACTACAGATTTTTTCAAGGAAGCGTTAATTGTTCAAACTGCATGTACCAGGATGCAAGGGGCGAACTCGACTGGAATGTTAGGCAGTGTGCTCCCAATCGGACTTCATGTTTTAAAGGCTCCCTCGAGCCATTGAGCTGATGAGCTCTGGAGACGCACCTGTGAGCCGGGGAGTGGTACTAAACCTGAGACGATATCGGCGGCATTTCCTGCAACCCCAGATATTTTTTTTGTTCTTTGGTCTCTACTGATGAAGGGCACTAACCCAGAAACACGTGTCTAGAGATGAACAGTACTGTCTGCACTAACTTTAGTGAAATACTACAGATTTTTTCAAGGAAGCGTTAATTGTTCAAACTGCATGTACCAGGATGCAAGGGGCGAACTCGACTGGAATGTTAGGCAGTGTGCTCCCAATCGGACTTCATGTTTAAAAGGCTCCCTCGAGCCATTGATCTGACGAGCTCTGGAGACGCACCTGTGAGCCGGGGAGTGGTACTAAACCTGAGACAATATCGGCGGCATTTCCTGCAACCCCAGATATTTTGTTGTTCTTTGGTCTCTACTGATGAAGGGCACTAACCCAGAAACACGTGTCTAGAGATGAACAGTACTGTCTGCATTAACTTTAGTGAAATACTACAGATTTTTTCAAGGAAGCGTTAATTGTTCAAACTGCATGTACCAGGATGCAAGGGGCGAACTCGACTGGAATGTTAGGCAGTGTGCTCCCAATCGGACTTCATGTTTAAAAGGCTCCCTCGAGCCATTGAGCTGACGAGCTCTGGAGACGCACCTGTGAGCCGGGGAGTGGTACTAAACCTGAGACGATATCGGCGGCATTTCCTGCAACCCCAGATATTTTTGTTGTTCTTTGGTCTCTACTGATGAAGGGCACTAACCCAGAAACACGTGTCTAGAGATGAACAGTACTGTCTGCACTAACTTTAGTGAAATACTACAGATTTTTTCAAGGAAGCGTTAATTGTTCAAACTGCATGTACCAGGATGCAAGGGGCGAACTCGACTGGAATGTTAGGCAGTGTGCTCCCAATCGGACTTCATGTTTAAAAGGCTCCCTCAAGCCATTGAGCTGACGAGCTCTGGAGACGCACCTGTGAGCCGGGGAGTGGTACTAAACCTGAGACGATATCGGCGGCATTTCCTGCAACCCCAGATATTTTTGTTGTTCTTTGGTCTCTACTGATGAAGGGCACTAACCCAGAAACACGTGTCTAGAGATGAACAGTACTGTCTGCACTAACTTTAGTGAAATACTACAGATTTTTTCAAGGAAGCGTTAATTGTTCAAACTGCATGTACCAGGATGCAAGGGGCGAACTTGACTGGAATGTTAGGCAGTGTGCTCCCAATCGGACTTCATGTTTAAAAGGCTCCCTCGAGCCATTGAGCTGACGAGCTCTGGAGACGCACCTGTGAGCCGGGGAGTGGTACTAAACCTGAGACAATATCGGCGGCATTTCCTGCAACCCCAGATATTTTTGTTGTTCTTTGGTCTCTACTGATGAAGGGCACTAACCCAGAAACACGTGTCTAGAGATGAACAGTACTCTCTGCACTAACTTTAGTGAAATACTACAGATTTTTTCAAGGAAGCGTTAATTGTTCAAACTGCATGTACCAGGATGCAAGGGGCGAACTCGACTGGAATGTTAGGCAGTGTGCTCCCAATCGGACTTCGTGTTTAAAAGGCTCCCTCGAGCCATTGAGCTGACGAGCTCTGGAGACGCACCTGTGAGCCGGGGAGTGGTACTAAACCTGAGACGATATCGGCGGCATTTCCTGCAACCCCAGATATTTTTGTTGTTCTTTGGTCTCTACTGATGAAGGGCACTAACCCTGAAACACGTGTCTAGAGATGAACAGTACTCTCTGCACTAACTTTAGTGAAATACTACAGATTTTTTCAAGGAAGCGTTAATTGTTCAAACTGCATGTACCAGGATGCAAGGGGCGAACTCGACTGGAATGTTAGGCAGTGTGCTCCCAATCGGACTTCATGTTTAAAAGGCTCCCTCGAGCCATTGAGCTGACGAGCTCTGGAGACACACCTGTGAGCCGGGGAGTGGTACTAAACCTGAGACGATATCGGCGGCATTTCCTGCAACCCCAGATATTTTTGTTGTTCTTTGGTCTCTACTGATGAAGGGCACTAACCCAGAAACACGTGTCTAGAGATGAACAGTACTGTCTGCACTAACTTTAGTGAAATACTACCGATTTTTTCAAGGAAGCGTTAATTGTTCAAACTGCATGTACCAGGATGCAAGGGGCGAACTCGACTGGAATGTTAGGCAGTGTGCTCCCAATCGGACTTCATGTTTAAAAGGCTCCCTCGAGCCATTGAGCTGACGAGCTCTGGAGACGCACCTGTGAGCCGGGGAGTGGTACTAAACCTGAGACGATATCGGCGGCATTTCCTGCAACCCCAGATATTTTTGTTGTTCTTTGGTCTCTACTGATGAAGGGCACTAACCCAGAAACACGTGTCTAGAGATGAACAGTACTGTCTGCACTAACTTTAGTGAAATACTACAGATTTTTTCAAGGAAGCGTTAATTGTTCAAACTGCATGTACCAGGATGCAAGGGGCGAACTCGACTGGAATGGTAGGCAGGGTGCTCCCAATCAGACTTCATGTTTAAAAGGCTCCCTCGAGCCATTGAGCTGACGAGCTCTGGAGACGCACCTGTGAGTCCGGGAGTGGTACTAAACCTGAGACGATATCGGCGGCATTTCCTGCAAACCCAGATATTTTTGTTGTTCTTTGGTCTCTACTGATGAAGGGCACTAACCCAGAAACACGTGTCTAGAGATGAACAGTACTGTCTGCACTAACTTTAGTGAAATACTACAGATTTTTTCAAGGAAGCGTTAATTGTTCAAACTGCATGTACCAGGAAGCAAGGGTCGAACTCGACTGGAATGTTAGGCAGTGTGCTCCCAATCGGACTTCATGTTTAAAAGGCTCCCTCGAGCCATTGAGCTGACGAGCTCTGGAGATGCACCTGTGAGCCGGGGAGTGGTACTAAACCTGAGACGATATCGGCGGCATTTCCTGCAACCCCAGATATTTTTGTTGTTCTTTGGTCTCTACTGATGAAGGGCACTAACCCAGAAACACGTGTCTAGAGATGAACAGTACTGTCTGCACTAACT
Organism: Pleurodeles waltl; assembly: GCF_031143425.1. Lineage (NCBI taxonomy): Eukaryota > Metazoa > Chordata > Amphibia > Caudata > Salamandridae > Pleurodeles > Pleurodeles waltl. The sequence continues at coordinate 749,272,035 of NC_090446.1, read as the reverse complement.
TTAGTGAAATACTCCAGATTTTTTCAAGGAAGCGTTAATTGTTCAAACTGCATTTACCAGGATGCAAGGGGCGAACTCGTCTGGAATGTTAGGCAGTGTGCTCCCAATCGGACTTCATGTTTAAAAGGCTCCCTCGAGCCATTGAGCTGACGAGCTCTGGAGACGCACCTGTGAGCCGGGGAGTGGTACTAAACCTGAGACGATATCGGCGGCATTTCCTGCAACCCCAGATATTTTTGTTGTTCTTTGGTCTCTACTGATGAAGGGCACTAACCCAGAAACACGTGTCTAGAGATGAACAGTACTGTCTGCACTAACTTTAGTGAAATACTACAGATTTTTTCAAGGAAGCGTTAATTGTTCAAACTGCATGTACCAGGATGCAAGGGGCGAACTCGACTGGAATGTTAGGCAGTGTGCTCCTAATCGGACTTCATGTTTAAAAGGCTCCCTCGAGCCATTGAGCTGACGAGCTCTGGAGACGCACCTGTGAGCCGGGGAGTGGTACTAAACCTGAGACGATATCGGCGGCATTTCCTGCAACCCCAGATATTTTTGTTGTTCTTTGGTCTCTACTGATGAAGGGCACTATCCCAGAAACACGTGTCTAGAGATGAACAGTACTGTCTGCACTAACTTTAGTGAAATACTACAGATTTTTTCAAGGAAGCGTTAATTGTTCAAACTGCATGTACCAGGATGCAAGGGGCGAACTCAACTGGAATGTTAGGCAGTGTGCTCCTAATCGGACTTCATGTTTAAAAGGCTCCCTCGAGCCATTGAGCTGACGAGCTCTGGAGACGCACCTGTGAGCCGGGGAGTGGTACTAAACCTGAGACGATATCGGCGGCATTTCCTGCAACCCCAGATATTTTTGTTGTTCTTTTTTCTCTACTGATGAAGGGAACTAACCCAGAAACACGTGTCTAGAGATGAACAGTACTGTCTGCACTAACTTTAGTGAAATACTACAGATTTTTTCAAGGAAGCGTTAATTGTTCAAACTGCATGTACCAGGATGCAAGGGGCGAACTCGACTGGAATGTTAGGCAGTGTGCTCCCAATCGGACTTCATGTTTTAAAGGCTCCCTCGAGCCATTGAGCTGACGAGCTCTGGAGACGCACCTGTGAGCCGGGGAGTGGTACTAAACCTGAGACGATATCGGCGGCATTTCCTGCAACCCCAGATATTTTTGTTGTTCTTTGGTCTCTACTGATGAAGGGAACTAACCCAGAAACAGGTGTCTAGAGATGAACAGTACTGTCTGCACTAACTTTAGTGAAATACTACAGATTTTTTCAAGGAAGCGTTAATTGTTCAAACTGCATGTACCAGGATGCAAGGGGCGAACTCGACTGGAATGTTAGGCAGTGTGCTCCCAATCGGACTTCATGTTTAAAAGGCTCCCTCGAGCCATTGAGCTGATGAGCTCTGGAGACGCACCTGTGAGCCGGGGAGTGGTACTAAACCTGAGACGATATCGGCGGCATTTCCTGCAACCCCAGATATTTTTGTTGTTCTTTGGTCTCTACTGATGAAGGGCACTAACCCAGAAACACGTGTCTAGAGATGAACAGTACTGTCTGCACTAACTTTAGTGAAATACTACAGATTTTTTCAAGGAAGCGTTAATTATTCAAACTGCATGTACCAGGATGCAAGGGGCGAACTTGACTGGAATGTTAGGCAGTGTGCTCCCAATCGGACTTCATGTTTAAAAGGCTCCCTCGAGCCATTGAGCTGACGAGCTCTGGAGACGCACCTGTGAGCCGGGGAGTGGTACTAAACCTGAGACAATATCGGCGGCATTTCCTGCAACCCCAGATATTTTTGTTGTTCTTTGGTCTCTACTGATGAAGGGCACTAACCCAGAAACACGTGTCTAGAGATGAACAGTACTGTCTGCACTAACTTTAGTGAAATACTACAGATTTTTTCAAGGAAGCGTTAATTGTTCAAACTGCATGTACCAGGATGCAAGGGGCGAACTCGACTGGAATGTTAGGCAGTGTGCTCCCAATCGGACTTCGTGTTTAAAAGGCTCCCTCGAGCCATTGAGCTGACGAGCTCTGGAGACGCACCTGTGAGCCGGGGAGTGGTACTAAACCTGAGACGATATCGGCGGCATTTCCTGCAACCCCAGATATTTTTGTTGTTCTTTGGTCTCTACTGATGAAGGGCACTAACCCAGAAACACGTGTCTAGAGATGAACAGTACTGTCTGCACTAACTTTAGTGAAATACTACAGATTTTTTCAAGGAAGCGTTAATTGTTCAAACTGCATGTACCAGGATGCAAGGGGCGAACTCGACTGGAATGTTAGGCAGTGTGCTCCCAATCGGACTTCATGTTTAAAAGGCTCCCTCGAGCCATTGAGCTGACGAGCTCTGGAGACGCACCTGTGAGCCGGGGAGTGGTTCTAAACCTGAGACGATATCGGCGGCATTTCCTGCAACCCCAGATATTTTTGTTGTTCTTTTTTCTCTACTGATGAAGGGCACTAACCCAGAAACACGTGTCTAGAGATGAACAGTACTGTCTGCACTAACTTTAGTGAAATACTACAGATTTTTTCAAGGAAGCGTTAATTGTTCAAACTGCATGTACCAGGATGCAAGGGGCGAACTCGACTGGAATGTTAGGCAGTGTGCTCCCAATCGGACTTCATGTTTAAAAGGCTCCCTCGAGCCATTGAGCTGATGAGCTCTGGAGACGCACCTGTGAGCCGGGGAGTGGTACTAAACCTGAGACGATATCGGCGGCATTTCCTGCAACCCCAGATATTTTTGTTGTTCTTTGGTCTCTACTGATGAAGGGCACTAACCCAGAAACACGTGTCTAGAGATGAACAGTACTGTCTGCATTAACTTCAGTGAAATACTACAGATTTGTTCAAGGAAGCGTTAATTGTTCAAACTGCATGTACCTGGATGCAAGGGGCGAACTCGACTGGAATGTTAGGCAGTGTGCTCCCAATCGGACTTCATGTTTAAAAGGCTCCCTCGAGCCATTGAGCTGATGAGCTCTGGAGACGCACCTGTGAGCCGGGGAGTGGTACTAAACCTGAGACGATATCGGCGGCATTTCCTGCAACCCCAGATATTTTTGTTGTTCTTTGGTCTCTACTGATGAAGGGCACTAACCCAGAAACACGTGTCTAGAGATGAACAGTACTGTCTGCACTAACTTTAGTGAAATACTACAGATTTTTTCAAAGAAGCGTTAATTGTTCAAACTGCATGTACCAGGATGCAAGGGGCGAACTCGACTGGAATGTTAGGCAGTGTGCTCCCAATCGGACTTCATGTTTAAAAAGCTCCCTCGAGCCATTGAGCTGACGAGCTCTGGAGACGCACCTGTGAGCCGGGGAGTGGTCCTAAACCTGAGACGATATCGGCGGCATTTCCTGCAACCCCAGATATTTTTGTTGTTCTTTGGTCTCTACTGATGAAGGGCACTAACCCAGAAACACGTGTCTAGAGATGAACAGTACTGTCTGCACTAACTTTAGTGAAATACTACAGATTTTTTCAAGGAAGCGTTAATTGTTCAAACTGCATGTACCAGGATGCAAGGGGCGAACTCAACTGGAATGTTAGGCAGTGTGCTCCTAATCGGACTTCATGTTTAAAAGGCTCCCTCGAGCCATTGAGCTGACGAGCTCTGGAGACGCACCTGTGAGCCGGGGAGTGGTACTAAACCTGAGACGATATCGGCGGCATTTCCTGCAACCCCAGATATTTTTGTTGTTCTTTTTTCTCTACTGATGAAGGGAACTAACCCAGAAACACGTGTCTAGAGATGAACAGTACTGTCTGCACTAACTTTAGTGAAATACTACAGATTTTTTCAAGGAAGCGTTAATTGTTCAAACTGCATGTACCAGGATGCAAGGGGCGAACTCGACTGGAATGTTAGGCAGTGTGCTCCCAATCGGACTTCATGTTTTAAAGGCTCCCTCGAGCCATTGAGCTGACGAGCTCTGGAGACGCACCTGTGAGCCGGGGAGTGGTACTAAACCTGAGACGATATCGGCGGCATTTCCTGCAACCCCAGATATTTTTGTTGTTCTTTGGTCTCTACTGATGAAGGGAACTAACCCAGAAACAGGTGTCTAGAGATGAACAGTACTGTCTGCACTAACTTTAGTGAAATACTACAGATTTTTTCAAGGAAGCGTTAATTGTTCAAACTGCATGTACCAGGATGCAAGGGGCGAACTCGACTGGAATGTTAGGCAGTGTGCTCCCAATCGGACTTCATGTTTAAAAGGCTCCCTCGAGCCATTGAGCTGATGAGCTCTGGAGACGCACCTGTGAGCCGGGGAGTGGTACTAAACCTGAGACGATATCGGCGGCATTTCCTGCAACCCCAGATATTTTTGTTGTTCTTTGGTCTCTACTGATGAAGGGCACTAACCCAGAAACACGTGTCTAGAGATGAACAGTACTGTCTGCACTAACTTTAGTGAAATACTACAGATTTTTTCAAGGAAGCGTTAATTATTCAAACTGCATGTACCAGGATGCAAGGGGCGAACTTGACTGGAATGTTAGGCAGTGTGCTCCCAATCGGACTTCATGTTTAAAAGGCTCCCTCGAGCCATTGAGCTGACGAGCTCTGGAGACGCACCTGTGAGCCGGGGAGTGGTACTAAACCTGAGACAATATCGGCGGCATTTCCTGCAACCCCAGATATTTTTGTTGTTCTTTGGTCTCTACTGATGAAGGGCACTAACCCAGAAACACGTGTCTAGAGATGAACAGTACTGTCTGCACTAACTTTAGTGAAATACTACAGATTTTTTCAAGGAAGCGTTAATTGTTCAAACTGCATGTACCAGGATGCAAGGGGCGAACTCGACTGGAATGTTAGGCAGTGTGCTCCCAATCGGACTTCGTGTTTAAAAGGCTCCCTCGAGCCATTGAGCTGACGAGCTCTGGAGACGCACCTGTGAGCCGGGGAGTGGTACTAAACCTGAGACGATATCGGCGGCATTTCCTGCAACCCCAGATATTTTTGTTGTTCTTTGGTCTCTACTGATGAAGGGCACTAACCCAGAAACACGTGTCTAGAGATGAACAGTACTGTCTGCACTAACTTTAGTGAAATACTACAGATTTTTTCAAGGAAGCGTTAATTGTTCAAACTGCATGTACCAGGATGCAAGGGGCGAACTCGACTGGAATGTTAGGCAGTGTGCTCCCAATCGGACTTCATGTTTAAAAGGCTCCCTCGAGCCATTGAGCTGACGAGCTCTGGAGACGCACCTGTGAGCCGGGGAGTGGTTCTAAACCTGAGACGATATCGGCGGCATTTCCTGCAACCCCAGATATTTTTGTTGTTCTTTTTTCTCTACTGATGAAGGGCACTAACCCAGAAACACGTGTCTAGAGATGAACAGTACTGTCTGCACTAACTTTAGTGAAATACTACAGATTTTTTCAAGGAAGCGTTAATTGTTCAAACTGCATGTACCAGGATGCAAGGGGCGAACTCGACTGGAATGTTAGGCAGTGTGCTCCCAATCGGACTTCATGTTTAAAAGGCTCCCTCGAGCCATTGAGCTGATGAGCTCTGGAGACGCACCTGTGAGCCGGGGAGTGGTACTAAACCTGAGACGATATCGGCGGCATTTCCTGCAACCCCAGATATTTTTGTTGTTCTTTGGTCTCTACTGATGAAGGGCACTAACCCAGAAACACGTGTCTAGAGATGAACAGTACTGTCTGCATTAACTTCAGTGAAATACTACAGATTTGTTCAAGGAAGCGTTAATTGTTCAAACTGCATGTACCTGGATGCAAGGGGCGAACTCGACTGGAATGTTAGGCAGTGTGCTCCCAATCGGACTTCATGTTTAAAAGGCTCCCTCGAGCCATTGAGCTGATGAGCTCTGGAGACGCACCTGTGAGCCGGGGAGTGGTACTAAACCTGAGACGATATCAGCGGCATTTCCTGCAACCCCAGATATTTTTGTTGTTCTTTGGTCTCTACTGATGAAGGGCACTAACCCAGAAACACGTGTCTAGAGATGAACAGTACTGTCTGCACTAACTTTAGTGAAATACTACAGATTTTTTCAAAGAAGCGTTAATTGTTCAAACTGCATGTACCAGGATGCAAGGGGCGAACTCGACTGGAATGTTAGGCAGTGTGCTCCCAATCGGACTTCATGTTTAAAAAGCTCCCTCGAGCCATTGAGCTGACGAGCTCTGGAGACGCACCTGTGAGCCGGGGAGTGGTCCTAAACCTGAGACGATATCGGCGGCATTTCCTGCAACCCCAGATATTTTTGTTGTTCTTTGGTCTCTACTGATGAAGGGCACTAACCCAGAAACACGTGTCTAGAGATGAACAGTACTGTCTGCACTAACTTTAGTGAAATACTACAGATTTTTTCAAGGAAGCGTTAATTGTTCAAACTGCATGTACCAGGATGCAAGGGGCGAACTCGACTGGAATGTTAGGCAGTGTGCTCCTAATCGGACTTCATGTTTAAAAGGCTCCCTCGAGCCATTGAGCTGACGAGCTCTGGAGACGCACCTGTGAGCCGGGGAGTGGTACTAAACCTGAGACGATATCGGCGGCATTTCCTGCAACCCCAGATATTTTTGTTGTTCTTTTTTCTCTACTGATGAAGGGAACTAACCCAGAAACACGTGTCTAGAGATGAACAGTACTGTCTGCACTAACTTTAGTGAAATACTACAGATTTTTTCAAGGAAGCGTTAATTGTTCAAACTGTATGTACCAGGATGCAAGGGGCGAACTCGACTGGAATGTTAGGCAGTGTGCTCCCAATCGGACTTCATATTTTAAAGGCTCCCTCGAGCCATTGAGCTGACGAGCTCTGGAGACGCACCTCTGAGCCGGGGAGTGGTACTAAACCTGAGACGATATCGGCGGCATTTCCTGCAACCCCAGATATTTTTTTTGTTCTTTGGTCTCTACTGATGAAGGGCACTAACCCAGAAACACGTGTCTAGAGATGAACAGTACTGTCTGCACTAACTTTAGTGAAATACTACAGATTTTTTCAAGGAAGCGTTAATTGTTCAAACTGCATGTACCAGGATGCAAGGGGCGAACTCGACTGGAATGTTAGGCAGTGTGCTCCCAATCGGACTTCATGTTTAAAAGGCTCCCTCGAGCCATTGAGCTGACGAGCTCTGGAGACGCACCTGTGAGCCGGGGAGTGGTACTAAACCTGAGACGATATCGGCGGCATTTCCTGCAACCCCAGATATTTTTGTTGTTCTTTGGTCTCTACTGATGAAGGGCACTAACCCAGAAACACGTGTCTAGAGATGAACAGTACTGTCTGCACTAACTTTAGTGAAATACTACAGATTTTTTCAAGGAAGCGTTAATTGTTCAAACTGCATGTACCAGGATGCAAGGGGCGAACTTGACTGGAATGTTAGGCAGTGTGCTCCCAATCGGACTTCATGTTTAAAAGGCTCCCTCGAGCCATTGAGCTGACGAGCTCTGGAGACGCACCTGTGAGCCGGGGAGTGGTACTAAACCTGAGACAATATCGGCGGCATTTCCTGCAACCCCAGATATTTTTGTTGTTCTTTGGTCTCTACTGATGAAGGGCACTAACCCAGAAACACGTGTCTAGAGATGAACAGTACTGTCTGCACTAACTTTAGTGAAATACTACAGATTTTTTCAAGGAAGCGTTAATTGTTCAAACTGCATGTACCAGGATGCAAGGGGCGAACTCGACTGGAATGTTAGGCAGTGTGCTCCCAATCGGACTTCGTGTTTAAAAGGCTCCCTCGAGCCATTGAGCTGACGAGCTCTGGAGACGCACCTGTGAGCCGGGGAGTGGTACTAAACCTGAGACGATATCGGCGGCATTTCCTGCAACCCCAGATATTTTTGTTGTTCTTTGGTCTCTACTGATGAAGGGCACTAACCCTGAAACACGTGTCTAGAGATGAACAGTACTCTCTGCACTAACTTTAGTGAAATACTACAGATTTTTTCAAGGAAGCGTTAATTGTTCAAACTGCATGTACCAGGATGCAAGGGGCGAACTCGACTGGAATGTTAGGCAGTGTGCTCCCAATCGGACTTCATGTTTAAAAGGCTCCCTCGAGCCATTGAGCTGACGAGCTCTGGAGACACACCTGTGAGCCGGGGAGTGGTACTAAACCTGAGACGATATCGGCGGCATTTCCTGCAACCCCAGATATTTTTGTTGTTCTTTGGTCTCTACTGATGAAGGGCACTAACCCAGAAACACGTGTCTAGAGATGAACAGTACTGTCTGCACTAACTTTAGTGAAATACTACCGATTTTTTCAAGGAAGCGTTAATTGTTCAAACTGCATGTACCAGGATGCAAGGGGCGAACTCGACTGGAATGTTAGGCAGTGTGCTCCCAATCGGACTTCATGTTTAAAAGGCTCCCTCGAGCCATTGAGCTGACGAGCTCTGGAGACGCACCTGTGAGCCGGGGAGTGGTACTAAACCTGAGACTATATCGGCGGCATTTCCTGCAACCCCAGATATTTTTGTTGTTCTTTGGTCTCTACTGATGAAGGGCACTAACCCAGAAACACGTGTCTAGAGATGAACAGTACTGTCTGCACTAACTTTAGTGAAATACTACAGATTTTTTCAAGGAAGCGTTAATTGTTCAAACTGCATGTACCAGGATGCAAGGGGCGAACTCGACTGGAATGGTAGGCAGTGTGCTCCCAATCAGACTTCATGTTTAAAAGGCTCCCTCGAGCCATTGAGCTGACGAGCTCTGGAGACGCACCTGTGAGTCGGGGAGTGGTACTAAACCTGAGACGATATCGGCGGCATTTCCTGCAAACCCAGATATTTTTGTTGTTCTTTGGTCTCTACTGATGAAGGGCACTAACCCAGAAACACGTGTCTAGAGATGAACAGTACTGTCTGCACTAACTTTAGTGAAATACTACAGATTTTTTCAAGGAAGCGTTAATTGTTCAAACTGCATGTACCAGGATGCAAGGGGCGAACTCGACTGGAATGTTAGGCAGTGTGCTCCCAATCGGACTTCATGTTTAAAAGGCTCCCTCGAGCCATTGAGCTGACGAGCTCTGGAGATGCACCTGTGAGCCGGGGAGTGGTACTAAACCTGAGACGATATCGGCGGCATTTCCTGAAACCCCAGATATTTTTGTTGTTCTTTGGTCTCTACTGATGAAGGGCACTAACCCAGAAACACGTGTCTAGAGATGAACAGTACTGTCTGCACTAACTTTAGTGAAATACTACAGATTTTTTCAAGGAAGCGTTAATTGTTCAAACTGCATGTACCAGGATGCAAGGGGCGAACTCGACTGGAATGTTAGGCAGTGTGCTCCCAATCGGACTTCATGTTTAAAAGGCTCCCTCGAGCCATTGAGCTGACGAGCTCTGGAGACGCACCTGTGAGCCGGGGAGTGGTACTAAACCTGAGACGATATCGGCGGCATTTCCTGCAACCCCAGATATTTTTGTTGTTCTTTGGTCTCTACTGATGAAGGGCACTAACCCAGAAACACGTGTCTAGAGATGAACAGTACTGTCTGCACTAACTTTAGTGAAATACTACAGATTTTTTCAAGGAAGCGTTAATTGTTCAAACTGCATGTACCAGGATGCAAGGGGCGAACTCGACTGGAATGTTAGGCAGTGTGCTCCTAATCGGACTTCATGTTTAAAAGGCTCCCTCGAGCCATTGAGCTGACGAGCTCTGGAGACGCACCTGTGAGCCGGGGAGTGGTACTAAACCTGAGACGATATCGGCGGCATTTCCTGCAACCCCAGATATTTTTGTTGTTCTTTTTTCTCTACTGATGAAGGGAACTAACCCAGAAACAGGTGTCTAGAGATGAACAGTACTGTCTGCACTAACTTTAGTGAAATACTACAGATTTTTTCAAGGAAGCGTTAATTGTTCAAACTGCATGTACCAGGATGCAAGGGGCGAACTCGACTGGAATGTTAGGCAGTGTGCTCCCAATCGGACTTCATGTTTAAAAGGCTCCCTCGAGCCATTGAGCTGATGAGCTCTGGAGACGCACCTGTGAGCCGGGGAGTGGTACTAAACCTGAGACGATATCGGCGGCATTTCCTGCAACCCCAGATATTTTTGTTGTTCTTTGGTCTCTACTGATGAAGGGCACTAACCCAGAAACACGTGTCTAGAGATGAACAGTACTGTCTGCACTAACTTTAGTGAAATACTACAGATTATTTCAAGGAAGCGTTAATTGTTCAAACTGCATGTACCAGGATGCAAGGGGCGAACTTGACTGGAATGTTAGGCAGTGTGCTCCCAATCGGACTTCATGTTTAAAAGGCTCCCTCGAGCCATTGAGCTGACGAGCTCTGGAGACGCACCTGTGAGCCGGGGAGTGGTACTAAACCTGAGACAATATCGGCGGCATTTCCTGCAACCCCAGATATTTTTGTTGTTCTTTGGTCTCTACTGATGAAGGGCACTAACCCAGAAACACGTGTCTAGAGATGAACAGTACTGTCTGCACTAACTTTAGTGAAATACTACAGATTTTTTCAAGGAAGCGTTAATTGTTCAAACTGCATGTACCAGGATGCAAGGGGCGAACTCGACTGGAATGTTAGGCAGTGTGCTCCCAATCGGACTTCGTGTTTAAAAGGCTCCCTCGAGCCATTGAGCTGACGAGCTCTGGAGACGCACCTGTGAGCCGGGGAGTGGTACTAAACCTGAGACGATATCGGCGGCATTTCCTGCAACCCCAGATATTTTTGTTGTTCTTTGGTCTCTACTGATGAAGGGCACTAACCCTGAAACACGTGTCTAGAGATGAACAGTACTCTCTGCACTAACTTTAGTGAAATACTACAGATTTTTTCAAGGAAGCGTTAATTGTTCAAACTGCATGTACCAGGATGCAAGGGGCGAACTCGACTGGAATGTTAGGCAGTGTGCTCCCAATCGGACTTCATGTTTAAAAGGCTCCCTCGAGCCATTGAGCTGACGAGCTCTGGAGACACACCTGTGAGCCGGGGAGTGGTACTAAACCTGAGACGATATCCGCGGCATTTCCTGCAACCCCAGATATTTTTGTTGTTCTTTGGTCTCTACTGATGAAGGGCACTAACCCAGAAACACGTGTCTAGAGATGAACAGTACTGTCTGCACTAACTTTAGTGAAATACTACCGATTTTTTCAAGGAAGCGTTAATTGTTCAAACTGCATGTACCAGGATGCAAGGGGCGAACTCGACTGGAATGTTAGGCAGTGTGCTCCCAATCGGACTTCATGTTTAAAAGGCTCCCTCGAGCCATTGAGCTGACGAGCTCTGGAGACGCACCTGTGAGCCGGGGAGTGGTACTAAACCTGAGACGATATCGGCGGCATTTCCTGCAACCCCAGATATTTTTGTTGTTCTTTTTTCTCTACTGATGAAGGGCACTAACCCAGAAACACGTGTCTAGAGATGAACAGTACTGTCTGCACTAACTTTAGTGAAATACTACAGATTTTTTCAAGGAAGCGTTAATTGTTCAAACTGCATGTACCAGGATGCAAGGGGCGAACTCGACTGGAATGTTAGGCAGTGTGCTCCCAATCGGACTTCATGTTTAAAAGGCTCCCTCGAGCCATTGAGCTGACGAGCTCTGGAGACGCACCTGTGAGCCGGGGAGTGGTACTAAACCTGAGACGATATCGGCGGCATTTCCTGCAACCCCAGATATTTTTGTTGTTCTTTGGTCTCTACTGATGAAGGGCACTAACCCAGAAACACGTGTCTAGAGATGAACAGTACTGTCTGCACTAACTTTAGTGAAATACTACAGATTTTTTCAAGGAAGCGTTAATTGTTCAAACTGCATGTACCAGGATGCAAGGGGCGAACTCGACTGGAATGGTAGGCAGTGTGCTCCCAATCAGACTTCATGTTTAAAAGGCTCCCTCGAGCCATTGAGCTGACGAGCTCTAGAGACGCACCTGTGAGTCGGGGAGTGGTACTAAACCTGAGACGATATCGGCGGCATTTCCTGCAACCCCAGATAATTTTGTTGTTCTTTGGTCTCTACTGATGAAGGGCACTAACCCAGAAACACGTGTCTAGAGATGAACAGTACTGTCTGCACTAACTTTAGTGAAATACTACAGATTTTTTCAAGGAAGCGTTAATTGTTCAAACTGCATGTACCAGGATGCAAGGGGCGAACTCGACTGCAATGTTAGGCAGTGTGCTTCCAATCGGACTTCATGTTTAAAAGGCTCCCTCGAGCCATTGAGCTGACGAGCTCTGGAGATGCACCTGTGAGCCGGGGAGTGGTACTAAACCTGAGACGATATCGGCGGCATTTCCTGAAACCCCAGATATTTTTGTTGTTCTTTGGTCTCTACTGATGAAGGGCACTAACCCAGAAACACGTGTCTAGAGATGAACAGTACTGTCTGCACTAACTTTAGTGAAATACTACAGATTTTTTCAAGGAAGCGTTAATTGTTCAAACTGCATTTACCAGGATGCAAGGGGCGAACTCGACTGGAATGTTAGGCAGTGTGCTCCCAATCGGACTTCATGTTTAAAAGGCTCCCTCGAGCCATTGAGCTGACGAGCTCTGGAGACGCACCTGTGAGCCGGGGAGTGGTACTAAACCTGAGACGATATCGGCGGCATTTCCTGCAACCCCAGATATTTTTGTTGTTCTTTGGTCTCTACTGATGAAGGGCACTAACCCAGAAACACGTGTCTAGAGATGAACAGTACTGTCTGCACTAACTTTAGTGAAATACTACAGATTTTTTCAAGGAAGCGTTAATTGTTCAAACTGCATGTACCAGGATGCAAGGGGCGAACTCGACTGGAATGTTAGGCAGTGTGCTCCCAATCGGACTTCATGTTTAAAAGGCTCCCTCGAGCCATTGAGCTGACGAGCTCTGGAGACGCACCTGTGAGCCGGGGAGTGGTACTAAACCTGAGACGATATCGGCGGCATTTCCTGCAACCCCAGATATTTTTGTTGTTCTTTTTTCTCTACTGATGAAGGGCACTAACCCAGAAACACGTGTCTAGAGATGAACAGTACTGTCTGCACTAACTTTAGTGAAATACTACAGATTTTTTCAAGGAAGCGTTAATTGTTCAAACTGCATGTACCAGGATGCAAGGGGTGAACTCGACTGGAATGTTAGGCAGTGTGCTCCCAATCGGACTTCATGTTTAAAAGGCTCCCTCGAGCCATTGAGCTGATGAGCTCTGGAGACGCACCTGTGAGCCGGGGAGTGGTACTAAACCTGAGACGATATCAGCGGCATTTCCTGCAACCCCAGATATTTTTATTGTTCTTTGGTCTCTACTGATGAAGGGCACTAACCCAGAAACACGTGTCTAGAGATGAACAGTACTGTCTGCACTAACTTTAGTGAAATACTACAGATTTTTTCAAGGAAGCGTTAATTGTTCAAACTGCATGTACCAGGATGCAAGGGGCGAACTCGACTGGAATGTTAGGCAGTGTGCTCCCAATCGGACTTCATGTTTTAAAGGCTCCCTCGAGCCATTGAGCTGACGAGCTCTGGAGACGCACCTGTGAGCCGGGGAGTGGTACTAAACCTGAGACGATATCGGCGGCATTTCCTGCAACCCCAGATATTTTTGTTGTTCTTTGGTCTCTACTGATGAAGGGAACTAACCCAGAAACAGGTGTCTAGAGATGAACAGTACTGTCTGCACTAACTTTAGTGAAATACTACAGATTTTTTCAAGGAAGCGTTAATTGTTCAAACTGCATGTACCAGGATGCAAGGGGCGAACTCGACTGGAATGTTAGGCAGTGTGCTCCCAATCGGACTTCATGTTTAAAAGGCTCCCTCGAGCCATTGAGCTGATGAGCTCTGGAGACGCACCTGTGAGCCGGGGAGTGGTACTAAACCTGAGACGATATCGGCGGCATTTCCTGCAACCCCAGATATTTTTGTTGTTCTTTGGTCTCTACTGATGAAGGGCACTAACCCAGAAACACGTGTCTAGAGATGAACAGTACTGTCTGCACTAACTTTAGTGAAATACTACAGATTTTTTCAAGGAAGCGTTAATTATTCAAACTGCATGTACCAGGATGCAAGGGGCGAACTTGACTGGAATGTTAGGCAGTGTGCTCCCAATCGGACTTCATGTTTAAAAGGCTCCCTCGAGCCATTGAGCTGACGAGCTCTGGAGACGCACCTGTGAGCCGGGGAGTGGTACTAAACCTGAGACAATATCGGCGGCATTTCCTGCAACCCCAGATATTTTTGTTGTTCTTTGGTCTCTACTGATGAAGGGCACTAACCCAGAAACACGTGTCTAGAGATGAACAGTACTGTCTGCACTAACTTTAGTGAAATACTACAGATTTTTTCAAGGAAGCGTTAATTGTTCAAACTGCATGTACCAGGATGCAAGGGGCGAACTCGACTGGAATGTTAGGCAGTGTGCTCCCAATCGGACTTCATGTTTAAAAGGCTCCCTCGAGCCATTGAGCTGATGAGCTCTGGAGACGCACCTGTGAGCCGGGGAGTGGTACTAAACCTGAGACGATATCGGCGGCATTTCCTGCAACCCCAGATATTTTTGTTGTTCTTTGGTCTCTACTGATGAAGGGCACTAACCCAGAAACACGTGTCTAGAGATGAACAGTACTGTCTGCACTAACTTTAGTGAAATACTACAGATTTTTTCAAGGAAGCGTTAATTATTCAAACTGCATGTACCAGGATGCAAGGGGCGAACTTGACTGGAATGTTAGGCAGTGTGCTCCCAATCGGACTTCATGTTTAAAAGGCTCCCTCGAGCCATTGAGCTGACGAGCTCTGGAGACGCACCTGTGAGCCGGGGAGTGGTACTAAACCTGAGACAATATCGGCGGCATTTCCTGCAACCCCAGATATTTTTGTTGTTCTTTGGTCTCTACTGATGAAGGGCACTAACCCAGAAACACGTGTCTAGAGATGAACAGTACTGTCTGCACTAACTTTAGTGAAATACTACAGATTTTTTCAAGGAAGCGTTAATTGTTCAAACTGCATGTACCAGGATGCAAGGGGCGAACTCGACTGGAATGTTAGGCAGTGTGCTCCCAATCGGACTTCGTGTTTAAAAGGCTCCCTCGAGCCATTGAGCTGACGAGCTCTGGAGACGCACCTGTGAGCCGGGGAGTGGTACTAAACCTGAGACGATATCGGCGGCATTTCCTGCAACCCCAGATATTTTTGTTGTTCTTTGGTCTCTACTGATGAAGGGCACTAACCCAGAAACACGTGTCTAGAGATGAACAGTACTGTCTGCACTAACTTTAGTGAAATACTACAGATTTTTTCAAGGAAGCGTTAATTGTTCAAACTGCATGTACCAGGATGCAAGGGGCGAACTCGACTGGAATGTTAGGCAGTGTGCTCCCAATCGGACTTCATGTTTAAAAGGCTCCCTCGAGCCATTGAGCTGACGAGCTCTGGAGACGCACCTGTGAGCCGGGGAGTGGTTCTAAACCTGAGACGATATCGGCGGCATTTCCTGCAACCCCAGATATTTTTGTTGTTCTTTTTTCTCTACTGATGAAGGGCACTAACCCAGAAACACGTGTCTAGAGATGAACAGTACTGTCTGCACTAACTTTAGTGAAATACTACAGATTTTTTCAAGGAAGCGTTAATTGTTCAAACTGCATGTACCAGGATGCAAGGGGCGAACTCGACTGGAATGTTAGGCAGTGTGCTCCCAATCGGACTTCATGTTTAAAAGGCTCCCTCGAGCCATTGAGCTGATGAGCTCTGGAGACGCACCTGTGAGCCGGGGAGTGGTACTAAACCTGAGACGATATCGGCGGCATTTCCTGCAACCCCAGATATTTTTGTTGTTCTTTGGTCTCTACTGATGAAGGGCACTAACCCAGAAACACGTGTCTAGAGATGAACAGTACTGTCTGCATTAACTTCAGTGAAATACTACAGATTTGTTCAAGGAAGCGTTAATTGTTCAAACTGCATGTACCTGGATGCAAGGGGCGAACTCGACTGGAATGTTAGGCAGTGTGCTCCCAATCGGACTTCATGTTTAAAAGGCTCCCTCGAGCCATTGAGCTGATGAGCTCTGGAGACGCACCTGTGAGCCGGGGAGTGGTACTAAACCTGAGACGATATCGGCGGCATTTCCTGCAACCCCAGATATTTTTGTTCTTCTTTGGTCTCTACTGATGAAGGGCACTAACCCAGAAACACGTGTCTAGAGATGAACAGTACTGTCTGCACTAACTTTAGTGAAATACTACAGATTTTTTCAAAGAAGCGTTAATTGTTCAAACTGCATGTACCAGGATGCAAGGGGCGAACTCGACTGGAATGTTAGGCAGTGTGCTCCCAATCGGACTTCATGTTTAAAAAGCTCCCTCGAGCCATTGAGCTGACGAGCTCTGGAGACGCACCTGTGAGCCGGGGAGTGGTCCTAAACCTGAGACGATATCGGCGGCATTTCCTGCAACCCCAGATATTTTTGTTGTTCTTTGGTCTCTACTGATGAAGGGCACTAACCCAGAAACACGTGTCTAGAGATGAACAGTACTGTCTGCACTAACTTTAGTGAAATACTACAGATTTTTTCAAGGAAGCGTTAATTGTTCAAACTGCATGTACCAGGATGCAAGGGGCGAACTCGACTGGAATGTTAGGCAGTGTGCTCCTAATCGGACTTCATGTTTAAAAGGCTCCCTCGAGCCATTGAGCTGACGAGCTCTGGAGACGCACCTGTGAGCCGGGGAGTGGTACTAAACCTGAGACGATATCGGCGGCATTTCCTGCAACCCCAGATATTTTTGTTGTTCTTTTTTCTCTACTGATGAAGGGAACTAACCCAGAAACACGTGTCTAGAGATGAACAGTACTGTCTGCACTAACTTTAGTGAAATACTACAGATTTTTTCAAGGAAGCGTTAATTGTTCAAACTGCATGTACCAGGATGCAAGGGGCGAACTCGACTGGAATGTTAGGCAGTGTGCTCCCAATCGGACTTCATATTTTAAAGGCTCCCTCGAGCCATTGAGCTGACGAGCTCTGGAGACGCACCTCTGAGCCGGGGAGTGGTACTAAACCTGAGACGATATCGGCGGCATTTCCTGCAACCCCAGATATTTTTTTTGTTCTTTGGTCTCTACTGATGAAGGGCACTAACCCAGAAACACGTGTCTAGAGATGAACAGTACTGTCTGCACTAACTTTAGTGAAATACTACAGATTTTTTCAAGGAAGCGTTAATTGTTCAAACTGCATGTACCAGGATGCAAGGGGCGAACTCGACTGGAATGTTAGGCAGTGTGCTCCCAATCGGACTTCATGTTTAAAAGGCTCCCTCGAGCCATTGAGCTGACGAGCTCTGGAGACGCACCTGTGAGCCGGGGAGTGGTACTAAACCTGAGACGATATCGGCGGCATTTCCTGCAACCCCAGATATTTTTGTTGTTCTTTGGTCTCTACTGATGAAGGGCACTAACCCAGAAACACGTGTCTAGAGATGAACAGTACTGTCTGCACTAACTTTAGTGAAATACTACAGATTTTTTCAAGGAAGCGTTAATTGTTCAAACTGCATGTACCAGGATGCAAGGGGCGAACTTGACTGGAATGTTAGGCAGTGTGCTCCCAATCGGACTTCATGTTTAAAAGGCTCCCTCGAGCCATTGAGCTGACGAGCTCTGGAGACGCACCTGTGAGCCGGGGAGTGGTACTAAACCTGAGACAATATCGGCGGCATTTCCTGCAACCCCAGATATTTTTGTTGTTCTTTGGTCTCTACTGATGAAGGGCACTAACCCAGAAACACGTGTCTAGAGATGAACAGTACTGTCTGCACTAACTTTAGTGAAATACTACAGATTTTTTCAAGGAAGCGTTAATTGTTCAAACTGCATGTACCAGGATGCAAGGGGCGAACTCGACTGGAATGTTAGGCAGTGTGCTCCCAATCGGACTTCGTGTTTAAAAGGCTCCCTCGAGCCATTGAGCTGACGAGCTCTGGAGACGCACCTGTGAGTCGGGGAGTGGTACTAAACCTGAGACGATATCGGCGGCATTTCCTGCAACCCCAGATATTTTTGTTGTTCTTTGGTCTCTACTGATGAAGGGCACTAACCCTGAAACACGTGTCTAGAGATGAACAGTACTCTCTGCACTAACTTTAGTGAAATACTACAGATTTTTTCAAGGAAGCGTTAATTGTTCAAACTGCATGTACCAGGATGCAAGGGGCGAACTCGACTGGAATGTTAGGCAGTGTGCTCCCAATCGGACTTCATGTTTAAAAGGCTCCCTCGAGCCATTGAGCTGACGAGCTCTGGAGACACACCTGTGAGCCGGGGAGTGGTACTAAACCTGAGACGATATCGGCGGCATTTCCTGCAACCCCAGATATTTTTGTTGTTCTTTGGTCTCTACTGATGAAGGGCACTAACCCAGAAACACGTGTCTAGAGATGAACAGTACTGTCTGCACTAACTTTAGTGAAATACTACCGATTTTTTCAAGGAAGCGTTAATTGTTCAAACTGCATGTACCAGGATGCAAGGGGCGAACTCGACTGGAATGTTAGGCAGTGTGCTCCCAATCGGACTTCATGTTTAAAAGGCTCCCTCGAGCCATTGAGCTGACGAGCTCTGGAGACGCACCTGTGAGCCGGGGAGTGGTACTAAACCTGAGACGATATCGGCGGCATTTCCTGCAACCCCAGATATTTTTGTTGTTCTTTGGTCTCTACTGATGAAGGGCACTAACCCAGAAACACGTGTCTAGAGATGAACAGTACTGTCTGCACTAACTTTAGTGAAATACTACAGATTTTTTCAAGGAAGCGTTAATTGTTCAAACTGCATGTACCAGGATGCAAGGGGCGAACTCGACTGGAATGGTAGGCAGTGTGCTCCCAATCAGACTTCATGTTTAAAAGGCTCCCTCGAGCCATTGAGCTGACGAGCTCTGGAGACGCACCTGTGAGTCGGGGAGTGGTACTAAACCTGAGACGATATCGGCGGCATTTCCTGCAAACCCAGATATTTTTGTTGTTCTTTGGTCTCTACTGATGAAGGGCACTAACCCAGAAACACGTGTCTAGAGATGAACAGTACTGTCTGCACTAACTTTAGTGAAATACTACAGATTTTTTCAAGGAAGCGTTAATTGTTCAAACTGCATGTACCAGGATGCAAGGGGCGAACTCGACTGGAATGTTAGGCAGTGTGCTCCCAATCGGACTTCATGTTTAAAAGGCTCCCTCGAGCCATTGAGCTGACGAGCTCTGGAGATGCACCTGTGAGCCGGGGAGTGGTACTAAACCTGAGACGATATCGGCGGCATTTCCTGAAACCCCAGATATTTTTGTTGTTCTTTGGTCTCTACTGATGAAGGGCACTAACCCAGAAACACGTGTCTAGAGATGAACAGTACTGTCTGCACTAACTTTAGTGAAATACTACAGATTTTTTCAAGGAAGCGTTAATTGTTCAAACTGCATGTACCAGGATGCAAGGGGCGAACTCGACTGGAATGTTAGGCAGTGTGCTCCCAATCGGACTTCATGTTTAAAAGGCTCCCTCGAGCCATTGAGCTGACGAGCTCTGGAGACGCACCTGTGAGCCGGGGAGTGGTACTAAACCTGAGACGATATCGGCGGCATTTCCTGCAACCCCAGATATTTTTGTTGTTCTTTGGTCTCTACTGATGAAGGGCACTAACCCAGAAACACGTGTCTAGAGATGAACAGTACTGTCTGCACTAACTTTAGTGAAATACTACAGATTTTTTCAAGGAAGCGTTAATTGTTCAAACTGCATGTACCAGGATGCAAGGGGCGAACTCGACTGGAATGTTAGGCAGTGTGCTCCTAATCGGACTTCATGTTTAAAAGGCTCCCTCGAGCCATTGAGCTGACGAGCTCTGGAGACGCACCTGTGAGCCGGGGAGTGGTACTAAACCTGAGACGATATCGGCGGCATTTCCTGCAACCCCAGATATTTTTGTTGTTCTTTTTTCTCTACTGATGAAGGGAACTAACCCAGAAACAGGTGTCTAGAGATGAACAGTACTGTCTGCACTAACTTTAGTGAAATACTACAGATTTTTTCAAGGAAGCGTTAATTGTTCAAACTGCATGTACCAGGATGCAAGGGGCGAACTCGACTGGAATGTTAGGCAGTGTGCTCCCAATCGGACTTCATGTTTAAAAGGCTCCCTCGAGCCATTGAGCTGATGAGCTCTGGAGACGCACCTGTGAGCCGGGGAGTGGTACTAAACCTGAGACGATATCGGCGGCATTTCCTGCAACCCCAGATATTTTTGTTGTTCTTTGGTCTCTACTGATGAAGGGCACTAACCCAGAAACACGTGTCTAGAGATGAACAGTACTGTCTGCACTAACTTTAGTGAAATACTACAGATTTTTTCAAGGAAGCGTTAATTGTTCAAACTGCATGTACCAGGATGCAAGGGGCGAACTTGACTGGAATGTTAGGCAGTGTGCTCCCAATCGGACTTCATGTTTAAAAGGCTCCCTCGAGCCATTGAGCTGACGAGCTCTGGAGACGCACCTGTGAGCCGGGGAGTGGTACTAAACCTGAGACAATATCGGCGGCATTTCCTGCAACCCCAGATATTTTTGTTGTTCTTTGGTCTCTACTGATGAAGGGCACTAACCCAGAAACACGTGTCTAGAGATGAACAGTACTGTCTGCACTAACTTTAGTGAAATACTACAGATTTTTTCAAGGAAGCGTTAATTGTTCAAACTGCATGTACCAGGATGCAAGGGGCGAACTCGACTGGAATGTTAGGCAGTGTGCTCCCAATCGGACTTCGTGTTTAAAAGGCTCCCTCGAGCCATTGAGCTGACGAGCTCTGGAGACGCACCTGTGAGCCGGGGAGTGGTACTAAACCTGAGACGATATCGGCGGCATTTCCTGCAACCCCAGATATTTTTGTTGTTCTTTGGTCTCTACTGATGAAGGGCACTAACCCTGAAACACGTGTCTAGAGATGAACAGTACTCTCTGCACTAACTTTAGTGAAATACTACAGATTTTTTCAAGGAAGCGTTAATTGTTCAAACTGCATGTACCAGGATGCAAGGGGCGAACTCGACTGGAATGTTAGGCAGTGTGCTCCCAATCGGACTTCATGTTTAAAAGGCTCCCTCGAGCCATTGAGCTGACGAGCTCTGGAGACACACCTGTGAGCCGGGGAGTGGTACTAAACCTGAGACGATATCCGCGGCATTTCCTGCAACCCCAGATATTTTTGTTGTTCTTTGGTCTCTACTGATGAAGGGCACTAACCCAGAAACACGTGTCTAGAGATGAACAGTACTGTCTGCACTAACTTTAGTGAAATACTACCGATTTTTTCAAGGAAGCGTTAATTGTTCAAACTGCATGTACCAGGATGCAAGGGGCGAACTCGACTGGAATGTTAGGCAGTGTGCTCCCAATCGGACTTCATGTTTAAAAGGCTCCCTCGAGCCATTGAGCTGACGAGCTCTGGAGACGCACCTGTGAGCCGGGGAGTGGTACTAAACCTGAGACGATATCGGCGGCATTTCCTGCAACCCCAGATATTTTTGTTGTTCTTTTTTCTCTACTGATGAAGGGCACTAACCCAGAAACACGTGTCTAGAGATGAACAGTACTGTCTGCACTAACTTTAGTGAAATACTACAGATTTTTTCAAGGAAGCGTTAATTGTTCAAACTGCATGTACCAGGATGCAAGGGGCGAACTCGACTGGAATGTTAGGCAGTGTGCTCCCAATCGGACTTCATGTTTAAAAGGCTCCCTCGAGCCATTGAGCTGACGAGCTCTGGAGACGCACCTGTGAGCCGGGGAGTGGTACTAAACCTGAGACGATATCGGCGGCATTTCCTGCAACCCCAGATATTTTTGTTGTTCTTTGGTCTCTACTGATGAAGGGCACTAACCCAGAAACACGTGTCTAGAGATGAACAGTACTGTCTGCACTAACTTTAGTGAAATACTACAGATTTTTTCAAGGAAGCGTTAATTGTTCAAACTGCATGTACCAGGATGCAAGGGGCGAACTCGACTGGAATGGTAGGCAGTGTGCTCCCAATCAGACTTCATGTTTAAAAGGCTCCCTCGAGCCATTGAGCTGACGAGCTCTAGAGACGCACCTGTGAGTCGGGGAGTGGTACTAAACCTGAGACGATATCGGCGGCATTTCCTGCAACCCCAGATAATTTTGTTGTTCTTTGGTCTCTACTGATGAAGGGCACTAACCCAGAAACACGTGTCTAGAGATGAACAGTACTGTCTGCACTAACTTTAGTGAAATACTACAGATTTTTTCAAGGAAGCGTTAATTGTTCAAACTGCATGTACCAGGATGCAAGGGGCGAACTCGACTGCAATGTTAGGCAGTGTGCTTCCAATCGGACTTCATGTTTAAAAGGCTCCCTCGAGCCATTGAGCTGACGAGCTCTGGAGATGCACCTGTGAGCCGGGGAGTGGTACTAAACCTGAGACGATATCGGCGGCATTTCCTGAAACCCCAGATATTTTTGTTGTTCTTTGGTCTCTACTGATGAAGGGCACTAACCCAGAAACACGTGTCTAGAGATGAACAGTACTGTCTGCACTAACTTTAGTGAAATACTACAGATTTTTTCAAGGAAGCGTTAATTGTTCAAACTGCATTTACCAGGATGCAAGGGGCGAACTCGACTGGAATGTTAGGCAGTGTGCTCCCAATCGGACTTCATGTTTAAAAGGCTCCCTCGAGCCATTGAGCTGACGAGCTCTGGAGACGCACCTGTGAGCCGGGGAGTGGTACTAAACCTGAGACGATATCGGCGGCATTTCCTGCAACCCCAGATATTTTTGTTGTTCTTTGGTCTCTACTGATGAAGGGCACTAACCCAGAAACACGTGTCTAGAGATGAACAGTACTGTCTGCACTAACTTTAGTGAAATACTACAGATTTTTTCAAGGAAGCGTTAATTGTTCAAACTGCATGTACCAGGATGCAAGGGGCGAACTCGACTGGAATGTTAGGCAGTGTGCTCCCAATCGGACTTCATGTTTAAAAGGCTCCCTCGAGCCATTGAGCTGACGAGCTCTGGAGACGCACCTGTGAGCCGGGGAGTGGTACTAAACCTGAGACGATATCGGCGGCATTTCCTGCAACCCCAGATATTTTTGTTGTTCTTTTTTCTCTACTGATGAAGGGCACTAACCCAGAAACACGTGTCTAGAGATGAACAGTACTGTCTGCACTAACTTTAGTGAAATACTACAGATTTTTTCAAGGAAGCGTTAATTGTTCAAACTGCATGTACCAGGATGCAAGGGGTGAACTCGACTGGAATGTTAGGCAGTGTGCTCCCAATCGGACTTCATGTTTAAAAGGCTCCCTCGAGCCATTGAGCTGATGAGCTCTGGAGACGCACCTGTGAGCCGGGGAGTGGTACTAAACCTGAGACGATATCAGCGGCATTTCCTGCAACCCCAGATATTTTTATTGTTCTTTGGTCTCTACTGATGAAGGGCACTAACCCAGAAACACGTGTCTAGAGATGAACAGTACTGTCTGCACTAACTTTAGTGAAATACTACAGATTTTTTCAAGGAAGCGTTAATTGTTCAAACTGCATGTACCAGGATGCAAGGGGCGAACTCGACTGGAATGTTAGGCAGTGTGCTCCCAATCGGACTTCATGTTTAAAAGGCTCCCTCGAGCCATTGAGCTGACGAGCTCTGGAGACGCACCTGTGAGCCGGGGAGTGGTTCTAAACCTGAGACGATATCGGCGGCATTTCCTGCAACCCCAGATATGTTTGTTGTTCTTTTTTCTCTACTGATGAAGGGCACTAACCCAGAAACACGTGTCTAGAGATGAACAGTACTGTCTGCACTAACTTTAGTGAAATACTACAGATTTTTTCAAGGAAGCGTTAATTGTTCAAACTGCATGTACCAGGATGCAAGGGGCGAACTCGACTGGAATGTTAGGCAGTGTGCTCCCAATCGGACTTCATGTTTTAAAGGCTCCCTCGAGCCATTGAGCTGATGAGCTCTGGAGACGCACCTGTGAGCCGGGGAGTGGTACTAAACCTGAGACGATATCGGCGGCATTTCCTGCAACCCCAGATATTTTTTTTGTTCTTTGGTCTCTACTGATGAAGGGCACTAACCCAGAAACACGTGTCTAGAGATGAACAGTACTGTCTGCACTAACTTTAGTGAAATACTACAGATTTTTTCAAGGAAGCGTTAATTGTTCAAACTGCATGTACCAGGATGCAAGGGGCGAACTCGACTGGAATGTTAGGCAGTGTGCTCCCAATCGGACTTCATGTTTAAAGGCTCCCTCGAGCCATTGATCTGACGAGCTCTGGAGACGCACCTGTGAGCCGGGGAGTGGTACTAAACCTGAGACAATATCGGCGGCATTTCCTGCAACCCCAGATATTTTTGTTGTTCTTTGGTCTCTACTGATGAAGGGCACTAACCCAGAAACACGTGTCTAGAGATGAACAGTACTGTCTGCATTAACTTTAGTGAAATACTACAGATTTTTTCAAGGAAGCGTTAATTGTTCAAACTGCATGTACCAGGATGCAAGGGGCGAACTCGACTGGAATGTTAGGCAGTGTGCTCCCAATCGGACTTCATGTTTAAAAGGCTCCCTCGAGCCATTGAGCTGACGAGCTCTGGAGACGCACCTGTGAGCCGGGGAGTGGTACTAAACCTGAGACGATATCGGCGGCATTTCCTGCAACCCCAGATATTTTTGTTGTTCTTTGGTCTCTACTGATGAAGGGCACTAACCCAGAAACACGTGTCTAGAGATGAACAGTACTGTCTGCACTAACTTTAGTGAAATACTACAGATTTTTTCAAGGAAGCGTTAATTGTTCAAACTGCATGTACCAGGATGCAAGGGGCGAACTCGACTGGAATGTTAGGCAGTGTGCTCCCAATCGGACTTCATGTTTAAAAGGCTCCCTCAAGCCATTGAGCTGACGAGCTCTGGAGACGCACCTGTGAGCCGGGGAGTGGTACTAAACCTGAGACGATATCGGCGGCATTTCCTGCAACCCCAGATATTTTTGTTGTTCTTTGGTCTCTACTGATGAAGGGCACTAACCCAGAAACACGTGTCTAGAGATGAACAGTACTGTCTGCACTAACTTTTGTGAAATACTACAGATTTTTTCAAGGAAGCGTTAATTGTTCAAACTGCATGTACCAGGATGCAAGGGGCGAACTCGACTGGAATGTTAGGCAGTGTGCTCCCAATCGGACTTCATGTTTAAAAGGCTCCCTCGAGCCATTGAGCTGACGAGCTCTGGAGACGCACCTGTGAGCCGGGGAGTGGTACTAAACCTGAGACAATATCGGCGGCATTTCCTGCAACCCCAGATATTTTTGTTGTTCTTTGGTCTCTACTGATGAAGGGCACTAACCCAGAAACACTTGTCTAGAGATGAACAGTACTGTCTGCACTAACTTTAGTGAAATACTACAGATTTTTTCAAGGAAGCGTTAATTGTTCAAACTGCATGTACCAGGATGCAAGGGGCGAACTCGACTGGAATGTTAGGCAGTGTGCTCCTAATCGGACTTCATGTTTAAAAGGCTCCCTCGAGCCATTGAGCTGACGAGCTCTGGAGACGCACCTGTGAGCCGGGGAGTGGTACTAAACCTGAGACGATATCGGCGGCATTTCCTGCAACCCCAGATATTTTTGTTGTTCTTTGGTCTCTACTGATGAAGGGCACTAACCCAGAAACACGTGTCTAGAGATGAACAGTACTCTCTGCACTAACTTTAGTGAAATACTACAGATTTTTTCAAGGAAGCGTTAATTGTTCAAACTGCATGTACCAGGATGCAAGGGGCGAACTCGACTGGAATGTTAGGCAGTGTGCTCCCAATCGGACTTCGTGTTTAAAAGGCTCCCTCGAGCCATTGAGCTGACGAGCTCTGGAGACGCACCTGTGAGCCGGGGAGTGGTACTAAACCTGAGACGATATCGGCGGCATTTCCTGCAACCCCAGATATTTTTGTTGTTCTTTGGTCTCTACTGATGAAGGGCACTAACCCTGAAACACGTGTCTAGAGATGAACAGTACTCTCTGCACTAACTTTAGTGAAATACTACAGATTTTTTCAAGGAAGCGTTAATTGTTCAAACTGCATGTACCAGGATGCAAGGGGCGAACTCGACTGGAATGTTAGGCAGTGTGCTCCCAATCGGACTTCATGTTTAAAAGGCTCCCTCGAGCCATTGAGCTGACGAGCTCTGGAGACACACCTGTGAGCCAGGGAGTGGTACTAAACCTGAGACGATATCGGCGGCATTTCCTGCAACCCCAGATATTTTTGTTGTTCTTTGGTCTCTACTGATGAAGGGCACTAACCCAGAAACACGTGTCTAGAGATGAACAGTACTGTCTGCACTAACTTTAGTGAAATACTACAGATTTTTTCAAGGAAGCGTTAATTGTTCAAACTGCATGTACCAGGATGCAAGGGGCGAACTCGACTGGAATGTTAGGCAGTGTGCTCCCAATCGGACTTCATGTTTAAAAGGCTCCCTCGAGCCATTGAGCTGACGAGCTCTGGAGACGCACCTGTGAGCCGGGGAGTGGTACTAAACCTGAGACGATATCGGCGGCATTTCCTGCAACCCCAGATATTTTTGTTGTTCTTTGGTCTCTACTGATGAAGGGCACTAACCCAGAAACACGTGTCTAGAGATGAACAGTACTGTTGGCACTAACTTTAGTGAAATACTACAGATTTTTTCAAGGAAGCGTTAATTGTTCAAACTGCATGTACCAGGATGCAAGGGGCGAACTCGACTGGAATGTTAGGCAGTGTGCTCCTAATCGGACTTCATGTTTAAAAGGCTCCCTCGAGCCATTGAGCTGACGAGCTCTGGAGACGCACCTGTGAGCCGGGGAGTGGTACTAAACCTGAGACGATATCGGCGGCATTTCCTGCAACCCCAGATATTTTTGTTGTTCTTTTTTCTCTACTGATGAAGGGCACTAACCCAGAAACACGTGTCTAGAGATGAACAGTACTGTCTGCACTAACTTTAGTGAAATACTACAGATTTTTTCAAGGAAGCGTTAATTGTTCAAACTGCATGTACCAGGATGCAAGTGGCGAACTCGACTGGAATGTTAGGCCGTGTGCTCCCAATCGGACTTCATGTTTAAAAGGCTCCCTCGAGCCATTGAGCTGACGAGCTCTGGAGACGCACCTGTGAGCCGGGGAGTGGTACTAAACCTGAGACGATATCGGCGGCATTTCCTGCAACCCCAGATATTTTTGTTGTTCTTTTTTCTCTACTGATGAAGGGAACTAACCCAGAAACAGGTGTCTAGAGATGAACAGTACTGTCTGCACTAACTTTAGTGAAATACTACAGATTTTTTCAAGGAAGCGTTAATTGTTCAAACTGCATGTACCAGGATGCAAGGGGCGAACTCGACTGGAATGTTAGGCAGTGTGCTCCCAATCGGACTTCATGTTTAAAAGGCTCCCTCGAGCCATTGAGCTGATGAGCTCTGGAGACGCACCTGTGAGCCGGGGAGTGGTACTAAACCTGAGACGATATCGGCGGCATTTCCTGCAACCCCAGATATTTTTGTTGTTCTTTGGTCTCTACTGATGAAGGGCACTAACCCAGAAACACGTGTCTAGAGATGAACAGTACTGTCTGCACTAACTTTAGTGAAATACTACAGATTTTTTCAAGGAAGCGTTAATTGTTCAAACTGCATGTACCAGGATGCAAGGGGCGAACTTGACTGGAATGTTAGGCAGTGTGCTCCCAATCGGACTTCATGTTTAAAAGGCTCCCTCGAGCCATTGAGCTGACGAGCTCTGGAGACGCACCTGTGAGCCGGGGAGTGGTACTAAACCTGAGACAATATCGGCGGCATTTCCTGCAACCCCAGATATTTTTGTTGTTCTTTGGTCTCTACTGATGAAGGGCACTAACCCAGAAACACGTGTCTAGAGATGAACAGTACTGTCTGCACTAACTTTAGTGAAATACTACAGATTTTTTCAAGGAAGCGTTAATTGTTCAAACTGCATGTACCAGGATGCAAGGGGCGAACTCGACTGGAATGTTAGGCAGTGTGCTCCCAATCGGACTTCGTGTTTAAAAGGCTCCCTCGAGCCATTGAGCTGACGAGCTCTGGAGACGCACCTGTGAGCCGGGGAGTGGTACTAAACCTGAGACGATATCGGCGGCATTTCCTGCAACCCCAGATATTTTTGTTGTTCTTTGGTCTCTACTGATGAAGGGCACTAACCCTGAAACACGTGTCTAGAGATGAACAGTACTCTCTGCACTAACTTTAGTGAAATACTACAGATTTTTTCAAGGAAGCGTTAATTGTTCAAACTGCATGTACCAGGATGCAAGGGGCGAACTCGACTGGAATGTTAGGCAGTGTGCTCCCAATCGGACTTCATGTTTAAAAGGCTCCCTCGAGCCATTGAGCTGACGAGCTCTGGAGACACACCTGTGAGCCGGGGAGTGGTACTAAACCTGAGACGATATCCGCGGCATTTCCTGCAACCCCAGATATTTTTGTTGTTCTTTGGTCTCTACTGATGAAGGGCACTAACCCAGAAACACGTGTCTAGAGATGAACAGTACTGTCTGCACTAACTTTAGTGAAATACTACCGATTTTTTCAAGGAAGCGTTAATTGTTCAAACTGCATGTACCAGGATGCAAGGGGCGAACTCGACTGGAATGTTAGGCAGTGTGCTCCCAATCGGACTTCATGTTTAAAAGGCTCCCTCGAGCCATTGAGCTGACGAGCTCTGGAGACGCACCTGTGAGCCGGGGAGTGGTACTAAACCTGAGACGATATCGGCGGCATTTCCTGCAACCCCAGATATTTTTGTTGTTCTTTTTTCTCTACTGATGAAGGGCACTAACCCAGAAACACGTGTCTAGAGATGAACAGTACTGTCTGCACTAACTTTAGTGAAATACTACAGATTTTTTCAAGGAAGCGTTAATTGTTCAAACTGCATGTACCAGGATGCAAGGGGCGAACTCGACTGGAATGTTAGGCAGTGTGCTCCCAATCGGACTTCATGTTTAAAAGGCTCCCTCGAGCCATTGAGCTGACGAGCTCTGGAGACGCACCTGTGAGCCGGGGAGTGGTACTAAACCTGAGACGATATCGGCGGCATTTCCTGCAACCCCAGATATTTTTGTTGTTCTTTGGTCTCTACTGATGAAGGGCACTAACCCAGAAACACGTGTCTAGAGATGAACAGTACTGTCTGCACTAACTTTAGTGAAATACTACAGATTTTTTCAAGGAAGCGTTAATTGTTCAAACTGCATGTACCAGGATGCAAGGGGCGAACTCGACTGGAATGGTAGGCAGTGTGCTCCCAATCAGACTTCATGTTTAAAAGGCTCCCTCGAGCCATTGAGCTGACGAGCTCTAGAGACGCACCTGTGAGTCGGGGAGTGGTACTAAACCTGAGACGATATCGGCGGCATTTCCTGCAACCCCAGATAATTTTGTTGTTCTTTGGTCTCTACTGATGAAGGGCACTAACCCAGAAACACGTGTCTAGAGATGAACAGTACTGTCTGCACTAACTTTAGTGAAATACTACAGATTTTTTCAAGGAAGCGTTAATTGTTCAAACTGCATGTACCAGGATGCAAGGGGCGAACTCGACTGCAATGTTAGGCAGTGTGCTTCCAATCGGACTTCATGTTTAAAAGGCTCCCTCGAGCCATTGAGCTGACGAGCTCTGGAGATGCACCTGTGAGCCGGGGAGTGGTACTAAACCTGAGACGATATCGGCGGCATTTCCTGAAACCCCAGATATTTTTGTTGTTCTTTGGTCTCTACTGATGAAGGGCACTAACCCAGAAACACGTGTCTAGAGATGAACAGTACTGTCTGCACTAACTTTAGTGAAATACTACAGATTTTTTCAAGGAAGCGTTAATTGTTCAAACTGCATTTACCAGGATGCAAGGGGCGAACTCGACTGGAATGTTAGGCAGTGTGCTCCCAATCGGACTTCATGTTTAAAAGGCTCCCTCGAGCCATTGAGCTGACGAGCTCTGGAGACGCACCTGTGAGCCGGGGAGTGGTACTAAACCTGAGACGATATCGGCGGCATTTCCTGCAACCCCAGATATTTTTGTTGTTCTTTGGTCTCTACTGATGAAGGGCACTAACCCAGAAACACGTGTCTAGAGATGAACAGTACTGTCTGCACTAACTTTAGTGAAATACTACAGATTTTTTCAAGGAAGCGTTAATTGTTCAAACTGCATGTACCAGGATGCAAGGGGCGAACTCGACTGGAATGTTAGGCAGTGTGCTCCCAATCGGACTTCATGTTTAAAAGGCTCCCTCGAGCCATTGAGCTGACGAGCTCTGGAGACGCACCTGTGAGCCGGGGAGTGGTACTAAACCTGAGACGATATCGGCGGCATTTCCTGCAACCCCAGATATTTTTGTTGTTCTTTTTTCTCTACTGATGAAGGGCACTAACCCAGAAACACGTGTCTAGAGATGAACAGTACTGTCTGCACTAACTTTAGTGAAATACTACAGATTTTTTCAAGGAAGCGTTAATTGTTCAAACTGCATGTACCAGGATGCAAGGGGTGAACTCGACTGGAATGTTAGGCAGTGTGCTCCCAATCGGACTTCATGTTTAAAAGGCTCCCTCGAGCCATTGAGCTGATGAGCTCTGGAGACGCACCTGTGAGCCGGGGAGTGGTACTAAACCTGAGACGATATCAGCGGCATTTCCTGCAACCCCAGATATTTTTATTGTTCTTTGGTCTCTACTGATGAAGGGCACTAACCCAGAAACACGTGTCTAGAGATGAACAGTACTGTCTGCACTAACTTTAGTGAAATACTACAGATTTTTTCAAGGAAGCGTTAATTGTTCAAACTGCATGTACCAGGATGCAAGGGGCGAACTCGACTGGAATGTTAGGCAGTGTGCTCCCAATCGGACTTCATGTTTAAAAGGCTCCCTCGAGCCATTGAGCTGACGAGCTCTGGAGACGCACCTGTGAGCCGGGGAGTGGTTCTAAACCTGAGACGATATCGGCGGCATTTCCTGCAACCCCAGATATGTTTGTTGTTCTTTTTTCTCTACTGATGAAGGGCACTAACCCAGAAACACGTGTCTAGAGATGAACAGTACTGTCTGCACTAACTTTAGTGAAATACTACAGATTTTTTCAAGGAAGCGTTAATTGTTCAAACTGCATGTACCAGGATGCAAGGGGCGAACTCGACTGGAATGTTAGGCAGTGTGCTCCCAATCGGACTTCATGTTTTAAAGGCTCCCTCGAGCCATTGAGCTGATGAGCTCTGGAGACGCACCTGTGAGCCGGGGAGTGGTACTAAACCTGAGACGATATCGGCGGCATTTCCTGCAACCCCAGATATTTTTTTTGTTCTTTGGTCTCTACTGATGAAGGGCACTAACCCAGAAACACGTGTCTAGAGATGAACAGTACTGTCTGCACTAACTTTAGTGAAATACTACAGATTTTTTCAAGGAAGCGTTAATTGTTCAAACTGCATGTACCAGGATGCAAGGGGCGAACTCGACTGGAATGTTAGGCAGTGTGCTCCCAATCGGACTTCATGTTTAAAAGGCTCCCTCGAGCCATTGATCTGACGAGCTCTGGAGACGCACCTGTGAGCCGGGGAGTGGTACTAAACCTGAGACAATATCGGCGGCATTTCCTGCAACCCCAGATATTTTTGTTGTTCTTTGGTCTCTACTGATGAAGGGCACTAACCCAGAAACACGTGTCTAGAGATGAACAGTACTGTCTGCATTAACTTTAGTGAAATACTACAGATTTTTTCAAGGAAGCGTTAATTGTTCAAACTGCATGTACCAGGATGCAAGGGGCGAACTCGACTGGAATGTTAGGCAGTGTGCTCCCAATCGGACTTCATGTTTAAAAGGCTCCCTCGAGCCATTGAGCTGACGAGCTCTGGAGACGCACCTGTGAGCCGGGGAGTGGTACTAAACCTGAGACGATATCGGCGGCATTTCCTGCAACCCCAGATATTTTTGTTGTTCTTTGGTCTCTACTGATGAAGGGCACTAACCCAGAAACACGTGTCTAGAGATGAACAGTACTGTCTGCACTAACTTTTGTGAAATACTACAGATTTTTTCAAGGAAGCGTTAATTGTTCAAACTGCATGTACCAGGATGCAAGGGGCGAACTCGACTGGAATGTTAGGCAGTGTGCTCCCAATCGGACTTCATGTTTAAAAGGCTCCCTCAAGCCATTGAGCTGACGAGCTCTGGAGACGCACCTGTGAGCCGGGGAGTGGTACTAAACCTGAGACGATATCGGCGGCATTTCCTGCAACCCCAGATATTTTTGTTGTTCTTTGGTCTCTACTGATGAAGGGCACTAACCCAGAAACACGTGTCTAGAGATGAACAGTACTGTCTGCACTAACTTTTGTGAAATACTACAGATTTTTTCAAGGAAGCGTTAATTGTTCAAACTGCATGTACCAGGATGCAAGGGGCGAACTCGACTGGAATGTTAGGCAGTGTGCTCCCAATCGGACTTCATGTTTAAAAGGCTCCCTCGAGCCATTGAGCTGACGAGCTCTGGAGACGCACCTGTGAGCCGGGGAGTGGTACTAAACCTGAGACAATATCGGCGGCATTTCCTGCAACCCCAGATATTTTTGTTGTTCTTTGGTCTCTACTGATGAAGGGCACTAACCCAGAAACACTTGTCTAGAGATGAACAGTACTGTCTGCACTAACTTTAGTGAAATACTACAGATTTTTTCAAGGAAGCGTTAATTGTTCAAACTGCATGTACCAGGATGCAAGGGGCGAACTCGACTGGAATGTTAGGCAGTGTGCTCCTAATCGGACTTCATGTTTAAAAGGCTCCCTCGAGCCATTGAGCTGACGAGCTCTGGAGACGCACCTGTGAGCCGGGGAGTGGTACTAAACCTGAGACGATATCGGCGGCATTTCCTGCAACCCCAGATATTTTTGTTGTTCTTTGGTCTCTACTGATGAAGGGCACTAACCCAGAAACACGTGTCTAGAGATGAACAGTACTCTCTGCACTAACTTTAGTGAAATACTACAGATTTTTTCAAGGAAGCGTTAATTGTTCAAACTGCATGTACCAGGATGCAAGGGGCGAACTCGACTGGAATGTTAGGCAGTGTGCTCCCAATCGGACTTCGTGTTTAAAAGGCTCCCTCGAGCCATTGAGCTGACGAGCTCTGGAGACGCACCTGTGAGCCGGGGAGTGGTACTAAACCTGAGACGATATCGGCGGCATTTCCTGCAACCCCAGATATTTTTGTTGTTCTTTGGTCTCTACTGATGAAGGGCACTAACCCTGAAACACGTGTCTAGAGATGAACAGTACTCTCTGCACTAACTTTAGTGAAATACTACAGATTTTTTCAAGGAAGCGTTAATTGTTCAAACTGCATGTACCAGGATGCAAGGGGCGAACTCGACTGGAATGTTAGGCAGTGTGCTCCCAATCGGACTTCATGTTTAAAAGGCTCCCTCGAGCCATTGAGCTGACGAGCTCTGGAGACACACCTGTGAGCCAGGGAGTGGTACTAAACCTGAGACGATATCGGCGGCATTTCCTGCAACCCCAGATATTTTTGTTGTTCTTTGGTCTCTACTGATGAAGGGCACTAACCCAGAAACACGTGTCTAGAGATGAACAGTACTGTCTGCACTAACTTTAGTGAAATACTACAGATTTTTTCAAGGAAGCGTTAATTGTTCAAACTGCATGTACCAGGATGCAAGGGGCGAACTCGACTGGAATGTTAGGCAGTGTGCTCCCAATCGGACTTCATGTTTAAAAGGCTCCCTCGAGCCATTGAGATGACGAGCTCTGGAGACGCACCTGTGAGCCGGGGAGTGGTACTAAACCTGAGACGATATCGGCGGCATTTCCTGCAACCCCAGATATTTTTGTTGTTCTTTGGTCTCTACTGATGAAGGGCACTAACCCAGAAACACGTGTCTAGAGATGAACAGTACTGTCTGCACTAACTTTAGTGAAATACTACAGATTTTTTCAAGGAAGCGTTAATTGTTCAAACTGCATGTACCAGGATGCAAGGGGCGAACTCGACTGGAATGGTAGGCAGTGTGCTCCCAATCAGACTTCATGTTTAAAAGGCTCCCTCGAGCCATTGAGCTGACGAGCTCTGGAGACGCACCTGTGAGTCGGGGAGTGGTACTAAACCTGAGACGATATCGGCGGCATTTCCTGCAACCCCAGATATTTTTGTTGTTCTTTGGTCTCTACTGATGAAGGGCACTAACCCAGAAACACGTGTCTAGAGATGAACAGTACTGTCTGCACTAACTTTAGTGAAATACTACAGATTTTTTCAAGGAAGCGTTAATTGTTCAAACTGCATGTACCAGGATGCAAGGGGCGAACTCGACTGGAATGTTTGGCAGTGTGCTCCCAATCGGACTTCATGTTTAAAAGGCTCCCTCGAGCCATTGAGCTGACGAGCTCTGGAGATGCACCTGTGAGCCGGGGACTGGTACTAAACCTGAGACGATATCGGCGGCATTTCCTGCAACCCCAGATATTTTTGTTGTTCTTTGGTCTCTACTGATGAAGGGCACTAACCCAGAAACACGTGTCTAGAGATGAACAGTACTGTCTGCACTAACTTTAGTGAAATACTACAGATTTTTTCCTGGAAGCGTTAATTGTTCAAACTGCATGTACCAGGATGCAAGGGGCGAACTCGACTGGAATGTTAGGCAGTGTGCTCCCAATCGGACTTCATGTTTAAAAGGCTCCCTCGAGCCATTGAGCTGACGAGCTCTGGAGACGCACCTGTGAGCCGGGGAGTAGTATTAAACCTGAGACGATATCGGCGGCATTTCCTGCAACCCCAGATATTTTTGTTGTTCTTTTTTCTCTACTGATGAAGGGCACTAACCCAGAAACACGTGTCTAGAGATGAACAGTACTGTCTGCACTAACTTTAGTGAAATACTACAGATTTTTTCAAGGAAGCGTTAATTGTTCAAACTGCATGTACCAGGATGCAAGGGGCGAACTCGACTGGAATGTTAGGCAGTGTGCTCCCAATCGGACTTCATGTTTAAAAGGCTCCCTCGAGCCATTGAGCTGATGAGCTCTGGAGACGCACCTGTGAGCCGGGGAGTGGTACTAAACCTGAGACGATATCGGCGGCATTTCCTGCAACCCCAGATATTTTTGTTGTTCTTTGGTCTCTACTGATGAAGGGCACTAACCCAGAAACACGTGTCTAGAGATGAACAGTACTGTCTGCACTAACTTTAGTGAAATACTACAGATTTTTTCAAGGAAGCGTTAATTGTTCAAACTGCATGTACCAGGATGCAAGGGGCGAACTCGACTGGAATGTTAGGCAGTGTGCTCCCAATCGGACTTCATGTTTAAAAGGCTCCCTCGAGCCATTGAGCTGATGAGCTCTGGAGACGCACCTGTGAGCCGGGGAGTGGTACTAAACCTGAGACGATATCGGCGGCATTTCCTGCAACCCCAGATATTTTTGTTGTTCTTTGGTCTCTACTGATGAAGGGCACTAACCCAGAAACACGTGTCTAGAGATGAACAGTACTGTCTGCACTAACTTTAGTGAAATACTACAGATTTTTTCAAGGAAGCGTTAATTGTTCAAACTGCATGTACCAGGATGCAAGGGGCGAACTCGACTGGAATGTTAGGCAGTGTGCTCCCAATCGGACTTCATGTTTAAAAGGCTCCCTCGAGCCATTGAGCTGACGAGCTCTGGAGACGCACCTGTGAGCCGGGGAGTGGTACTAAACCTGAGACGATATCGGCGGCATTTCCTGCAACCCCAGATATTTTTGTTGTTCTTTGGTCTCTACTGATGAAGGGCACTAACCCAGAAACACGTGTCTAGAGATGAGCAGTACTGTCTGCACTAACTTCAGTGAAATACTACAGATTTGTTCAAGGAAGCGTTAATTGTTCAAACTGCATGTACCTGGATGCAAGGGGCGAACTCGACTGGAATGTTAGGCAGTGTGCTCCCAATCTTACTTCATGTTTAAAAGGCTCCCTCGAGCCATTGAGCTGATGAGCTCTGGAGACGCACCTGTGAGCCGGGGAGTGGTACTAAACCTGAGACGATATCGGCGGCATTTCCTGCAACCCCAGATATTTTTGTTGTTCTTTGGTCTCTACTGATGAAGGGCACTAACCCAGAAACACGTGTCTAGAGATGAACAGTACTGTCTGCACTAACTTTAGTGAAATACTACAGATTTTTTCAAGGAAGCGTTAATTGTTCAAACTGCATGTACCAGGATGCAAGGGGCGAACTCGACTGGAATGTTAGGCAGTGTGCTCCCAATCGGACTTCATGTTTAAAAGGCTCCCTCGAGCCATTGAGCTGACGAGCTCTGGAGACGCACCTGTGAGCCGGGGAGTGGTACTAAACCTGAGACGATATCGGCGGCATTTCCTGCAACCCCAGATATTTTTGTTGTTCTTTGGTCTCTACTGATGAAGGGCACTAACCCAGAAACACGTGTCTAGAGATGAACAGTACTGTCTGCACTAACTTTAGTGAAATACTACAGATTTTTTCAAGGAAGCGTTAATTGTTCAAACTGCATGTACCAGGATGCAAGGGGCGAACTCGACTGGAATGTTAGGCAGTGTGCTCCTAATCCGACTTCATGTTTAAAAGGCTCCCTCGAGCCATTGAGCTGACGAGCTCTGGAGACGCACCTGTGAGCCGGGGAGTGGTACTAAACCTGAGACGATAGCGGCGGCATTTCCTGCAACCCCAGATATTTTTGTTGTTCTTTTTTCTCTACTGATGAAGGGCACTAACCCAGAAACACGTGTCTAGAGATGAACAGTACTGTCTGCACTAACTTTAGTGAAATACTACAGATTTTTTCAAGGAAGCGTTAATTGTTCAAACTGCATGTACCAGGATGCAAGGGGCGAACTCGACTGGAATGTTAGGCAGTGTGCTCCCAATCGGACTTCATGTTTAAAAGGCTCCCTCGAGCCATTGAGCTGACGAGCTCTGGAGACGCACCTGTGAGCCGGGGAGTGGTACTAAACCTGAGAGGATATCGGCGGCATTTCCTGCAACCCCAGATATTTTTGTTGTTCTTTGGTCTCTACTGATGAAGGGCACTAACCCAGAAACACGTGTCTAGAGATGAACAGTACTGTCTGCACTAACTTCAGTGAAATACTACAGATTTGTTCAAGGAAGCGATAATTGTTCAAACTGCATGTACCTGGATGCAAGGGGCGAACTCGACTGGAATGTTAGGCAGTGTGCTCCCTATCGGACTTCATGTTTAAAAGGCTCCCTCGAGCCATTGAGCTGATGAGCTCTGGAGACGCACCTGTGAGCCGGGGAGTGGTACTAAACCTGAGACGATATCGGCGGCATTTCCTGCAACCCCAGATATTTTTGTTGTTCTTTGGTCTCTACTGATGAAGGGCACTAACCCAGAAACACGTGTCTAGAGATGAACAGTACTGTCTGCACTAACTTTAGTGAAATACTACAGATTTTTTCAAGGAAGCGTTAATTGTTCAAACTGCATGTACCAGGATGCAAGGGGCGAACTCGACTGGAATGTTAGGCAGTGTGCTCCCAATCGGACTTCATGTTTAAAAGGCTCCCTCGAGCCATTGAGCTGACGAGCTCTGGAGACGCACCTGTGAGCCGGGGAGTGGTACTAAACCTGAGACGATATCGGCAGCATTTCCTGCAACCCCAGATATTTTTGTTGTTCTTTGGTCTCTACTGATGAAGGGCACTAACCCAGAAACACGTGTCTAGAGATGAACAGTACTGTCTGCACTAACTTTAGTGAAATACTACAGATTTTTTCAAGGAAGCCTTAATTGTTCAAACTGCATGTACCAGGATGCAAGGGGCGAACTCGACTGGAATGTTAGGCAGTGTGCTCCCAATCGGACTTCATGTTTAAAAGGCTCCCTCGAGCCATTGAGCTGACGAGCTCTGGAGACGCACCTGTGAACCGGGGAGTGGTACTAAACCTGAGACGATATCGGCGGCATTTCCTGCAACCCCAGATATTTTTGTTGTTCTTTGGTCTCTACTGATGAAGGGCACTAACCCAGAAACACGTGTCTAGAGATGAACAGTACTGTCTGCACTAACTTTAGTGAAATACTACAGATTTTTTCAAGGAAGCGTTAATTGTTCAAACTGCATGTACCAGGATGCAAGGGGCGAACTCGACTGGAATGTTAGGCAGTGTGCTCCCAATCGGACTTCATGTTTAAAAGGCTCCCTCGAGCCATTGAGCTGACGAGCTCTGGAGACGCACCTGTGAGCCGGGGAGTGGTACTAAACATGAGACGATATCGGCGGCATTTCCTGCAACCCCAGATATTTTTGTTGTTCTTTGGTCTCTACTGATGAAGGGCACTAACCCAGAAACACGTGTCTAGAGATGAACAGTACTGTCTGCACTAACTTCAGTGAAATACTACAGATTTGTTCAAGGAAGCGTTAATTGTTCAAACTGCATGTACCTGGATGCAAGGGGCGAACTCGACTGGAATGTTAGGCAGTGTGCTCCCAATCGGACTTCATGTTTAAAAGGCTCCCTCGAGCCATTGAGCTGATGAGCTCTGGAGACGCACCAGTGAGCCGGGGAGTGGTACTAAACCTGAGACGATATCGGCGGCATTTCCTGCAACCCCAGATATTTTTGTTGTTCTTTGGTCTCTACTGATGAAGGGCACTAACCCAGAAACACGTGTCTAGAGATGAACAGTACTGTCTGCACTAACTTTAGTGAAATACTACAGATTTTTTCAAGGAAGCGTTAATTGTTCAAACTGCATGTACCAGGATGCAAGGGGCAAACTCGACTGGAATGTTAGGCAGTGTGCTCCTAATCGGACTTCATGTTTAAAAGGCTCCCTCGAGCCATTGAGCTGACGAGCTCTGGAGACGCACCTGTGAGCCGGGGAGTGGTACTAAACCTGAGACGATATCGGCGGCATTTCCTGCAACCCCAGATATTTTTGTTGTTCTTTGGTCTCTACTGATGAAGGGCACTAACCCAGAAACACGTGTCTAGAGATGAACGGTACTGTCTGCACTAACTTTAGTGAAATACTACATATTTTTTCAAGGAAGCGTTAATTGTTCAAACTGCATGTACCAGGATGCAAGGGGCGAACTCGACTGGAATGTTAGGCAGTGTGCTCCCAATCGGACTTCATGTTTAAAAGGCTCCCTCGAGCCATTGAGCTGACGAGCTCTGGAGACGCACCTGTGAGCCGGGGAGAGGTACTAAACCTGAGACGATATCGGCGGCACTTTTCTGCAACCCCAGATATTTTTGTTGTTCTTTGGTCTCTACTGATGAAGGGCACTAACCCAGAAACACTTGTCTAGAGATGAACAGTACTGTCTGCACTAACTTCAGTGAAATACTACAGATTTGTTCAAGGAAGCGTTAATTGTTCAAACTGAATGTACCTGGATGCAAGGGGCGAACTCGACTGGAATGTTAGGCAGTGTTCTCCCAATCGGACTTCATGTTTAAAAGGCTCCCTCGAGCCATTGAGCTGATGAGCTCTGGAGACGCACCTGTGAGCCGGGGAGTGGTACTAAACCTGAGACGATATCGGCAGCATTTCCTGCAACCCCAGATATTTTTGTTGTTCTTTGGTCTCTACTGATGAAGGGCACTAACCCAGAAACACGTGTCTAGAGATGAACAGTACTGTCTGCACTAACTTTAGTGAAATACTACAGATTTTTTCAAGGAAGCGTTAATTGTTCAAACTGCATGTACCAGGATGCAAGGGGCGAACTCGACTGGAATGTTAGGCAGTGTGCTCCCAATCGGACTTCATGTTTAAAAGGCTCCCTCGAGCCATTGAGCTGACGAGCTCTGGAGACGCACCTGTGAGCCGGGGAGTGGTACTAAACCTGAGACGATATCGGCGGCATTTCCTGCAACCCCAGATATTTTTGTTGTTCTTTGGTCTCTACTGATGAAGGGCACTAACCCAGAAACACGTGTCTAGAGATGAACAGTACTGTCTGCAATAACTTTAGTGAAATACTACAGATTTTTTCAAGGAAGCGTTAATTGTTCAAACTGCATGTACCAGGATGCAAGGGGCGAACTCGACTGGAATGTTAGGCAGTGTGCTCCCAATCGGACTTCATGTTTAAAAGGCTCCCTCGAGCCATTGAGCTGACGAGCTCTGGAGACGCACCTGTGAGCCGGGGAGTGGTACTAAACCTGAGACGATATCGGCGGCATTTCCTGCAACCCCAGATATTTTTGTTGTTCTTTGGTCTCTACTGATGAAGGGCACTAACCCAGAAACACGTGTCTAGAGATGAACAGTACTGTCTGCACTAACTTTAGTGAAATACTACAGATTTTTTCAAGGAAGCGTTAATTGTTCAAACTGCATGTACGAGGATGCAAGGGGCGAACTCGACTGGAATGTTAGGCAGTGTGCTCCCAATCGGACTTCATGTTTAAAAGGCTCCCTCGAGCCATTGAGCTGACGAGCTCTGGAGACGCACCTGTGAGCCGGGGAGTGGTACTAAACCTGAGACGATATCGGCGGCATTTCCTGCAACCCCAGATATTTTTGTTGTTCTTTGGTCTCTACTGATGAAGGGCATTAACCCAGAAACACGTGTCTAGAGATGAACAGTACTGTCTGCACTAACTTCAGTGAAATACTACAGATTTGTTCAAGGAAGCGTTAATTGTTCAAACTGCATGTACCTGGATGCAAGGGGCGAACTCGACTGGAATGTTAGGCAGTGTGCTCCCAATCGGACTTCATGTTTAAAAGGCTCCCTCGAGCCATTGAGCTGATGAGCTCTGGAGACGCACCTGTGAGCCGGGGAGTGGTACTAAACCTGAGACGATATCGGCAGCATTTCCTGCAACCCCAGATATTTTTATTGTTCTTTGTTCTCTACTGATGAAGGGCACTAACCCAGAAACACGTGTCTAGAGATGAACAGTACTGTCTGCACTAACTTTAGTGAAATACTACAGATTTTTTCAAGGAAGCGTTAATTGTTCAAACTGCATGTACCAGGATGCAAGGGGCGAACTCGACTGGAATGTTAGGCAGTGTGCTCCCAATCGGACTTCATGTTTAAAAGGCTCCCTCGAGCCATTGAGCTGACGAGCTCTGGAGACGCACCTGTGAGCCGGGGAGTGGTACTAAACCTGAGACGATATCGGCGGCATTTCCTGCAACCCCAGATATTTTTGTTGTTCTTTGGTCTCTACTGATGAAGGGCACTAACCCAGAAACACGTGTCTAGAGATGAACAGTACTGTCTGCAATAACTTTAGTGAAATACTACAGATTTTTTCAAGGAAGCGTTAATTGTTCAAACTGCATGTACCAGGATGCAAGGGGCGAACTCGACTGGAATGTTAGGCAGTGTGCTCCTAATCGGACTTCATGTTTAAAAGGCTCCCTCGAGCCATTGAGCTGACGAGCTCTGGAGACGCACCTGTGAGCCGGGGAGTGGTACTAAACCTGAGACGATATCGGCGGCATTTCCTGCAACCCCAGATATTTTTGTTGTTCTTTGGTCTCTACTGATGAAGGGCACTAACCCAGAAACACGTGTCTAGAGATGAACAGTACTGTCTGCACTAACTTTAGTGAAATACTACAGATTTTTTCAAGGAAGCGTTAATTGTTCAAACTGCATGTACCAGGATGCAAGGGGCGAACTCGTCTGGAATGTTAGGCAGTGTGCTCCTAATCGGACTTCATGTTTAAAAGGCTCCCTCGAGCCATTGAGCTGACGAGCTCTGGAGACGCACCTGTGAGCCGGGGAGTGGTACTAAACCTGAGACGATATCGGCGGCATTTCCTGCAACCCCAGATATTTTTGTTGTTCTTTTTTCTCTATTGATGAAGGGCACTAACCCAGAAACACGTGTCTAGAGATGAACAGTACTGTCTGCACTAACTTTAGTGAAATACTACAGATTTTGTCAAGGAAGCGTTAATTGTTCAAACTGCATGTACCAGGATGCAAGTGGCAAACTCGACTGGAATGTTAGGCCGTGTGCTCCCAATCAGACTTCATGTTTAAAAGGCTCCCTCGAGCCATTGAGCTGACGAGCTCTGGAGACGCACCTGTGAGCCGGGGAGTGGTACTAAACCTGAGACGATATCGGCGGCATTTCCTGCAACCCCAGATATTTTTGTTGTTCTTTGGTCTCTACTGTTGAAGGGCACTAACCCAGAAACACGTGTCTAGAGATGAACAGTACTGTCTGCACTAACTTTAGTGAAATACTACAGATTTTTTCAAGGAAGCGTTAATTGTTCAAACTGCATGTACCAGGATGCAAGGGGCGAATTCGACTGGAATGTTAGGCAGTGTGCTCCCA
Organism: Pleurodeles waltl; assembly: GCF_031143425.1. Lineage (NCBI taxonomy): Eukaryota > Metazoa > Chordata > Amphibia > Caudata > Salamandridae > Pleurodeles > Pleurodeles waltl. The sequence goes on along the minus strand of NC_090446.1, from coordinate 749,229,502 downwards.
ATCGGACTTCATGTTTAAAAGGCTCCCTCGAGCCATTGAGCTGACGAGCTCTGGAGACGCACCTGTGAGCCGGGGAGTGGTACTAAACCTGAGACGATATCGGCGGCATTTCCTGCAACCCCAGATATTTTTGTTGTTCTTTGGTCTCTACTGATGAAGGGCACTAACCCAGAAACACGTGTCTAGAGATGAACAGTACATTCTGCACTAACTTTAGTGAAATACTACAGATTTTTTCAAGGAAGCGTTAATTGTTCAAACTGCATGTACCAGGATGCAAGGGGCGAACTCGACTGGAATGGTAGGCAGTGTGCTCCCAATCAGACTTCATGTTTAAAAGGCTCCCTCGAGCCATTGAGCTGACGAGCTCTGGAGACGCACCTGTGAGTCGGGGAGTGGTACTAAACCTGAGACGATATCGGCGGCATTTCCTGCAACCCCAGATATTTTTGTTGTTCTTTTTTCTCTACTGATGAAGGGCACTAACCCAGAAACACGTGTCTAGAGATGAACAGTACTGTCTGCACTAACTTTAGTGAAATACTACAGATTTTTTCAAGGAAGCGTTAATTGTTTAAACTGCATGTACCAGGATGCAAGGGGCGAACTCGACTGGAATGTTAGGCAGTGTGCTCCTAATCGGACTTCATGTTTAAAAGGCTCCCTCGAGCCATTGAGCTGACGAGCTCTGGAGATGCACCTGTGAGCCGGGGAGAAGTACTAAACCTGAGACGATATCGGCGGCATTTCCTGAAACCCCAGATATTTTTGTTGTTCTTTGGTCTCTACTGATGAAGGGCACTAACCCAGAAACACGTGTCTAGAGATGAACAGTACTGTCTGCACTAACTTTAGTGAAATACTACAGATTTTTTCAAGGAAGCGTTAATTGTTCAAACTGCATGTACCAGGATGCAAGGGGCGAACTCGACTGGAATGTTAGGCAGTGTGCTCCCAATCGGACTTCATGTTTAAAAGGCTCCCTCGAGCCATTGAGCTGACGAGCTCTGGAGACGCACCTGTGAGCCGGGGAGTGGTTCTAAACCTGAGACGATATCGGCGGCATTTCCTGCAATCCCAGATATTTCTGTTGTTCTTTTTTCTCTACTGATGAAGGGCACTAACCCAGAAACACGTGTCTAGAGATGAACAGTACTGTCTGCACTAACTTTAGTGAAATACTACAGATTTTTTCAAGGAAGCGTTAATTGTTCAAACTGCATGTACCAGGATGCAAGGGGCGAACTCGACTGGAATGTTAGGCAGTGTGCTCCCAATCGGACTTCATGTTTAAAAGGCTCCCTCGAGCCATTGAGCTGATGAGCTCTGGAGACGCACCTGTGAGCCGGGGAGTGGTACTAAACCTGAGACGATATCGGCGGCATTTCCTGCAACCCCAGATATTTTTGTTGTTCTTTGGTCTCTACTGATGAAGGGCACTAACCCAGAAACACGTGTCTAGAGATGAACAGTACTGTCTGCACTAACTTTAGTGAAATACAACAGATTTTTTCAAGGAAGCGTTAATTGTTCAAACTGCATGTACCAGGATGCAAGGGGCGAACTCGACTGGAATGTTAGGCAGTGTGCTCCCAATCGGACTTCATGTTTAAAAGGCTCCCTCTAGCCATTGAGCTGACGAGCTCTGGAGACGCACCTGTGAGCCGGGGAGTGGTCCTAAACCTGAGACGATATCGGCGGCATTTCCTGCAACCCCAGATATTTTTGTTGTTCTTTGGTCTCTACTGATGAAGGGCACTAACCCAGAAACACGTGTCTAGAGATGAACAGTACTGTCTGCACTAACTTTAGTGAAATACTACAGATTTTTTCAAGGAAGCGTTAATTGTTCAAACTGCATGTACCAGGATGCAAGGGGCGAACTCGACTGGAATGTTAGGCAGTGTGCTCCTAATCGGACTTCATGTTTAAAAGGCTCCCTCGAGCCATTGAGCTGACGAGCTCTGGAGACGCACCTGTGAGCCGGGGAGTGGTACTAAACCTGAGACGATATCGGCGGCATTTCCTGCAACCCCAGATATTTTTGTTGTTCTTTTTTCTCTACTGATGAAGGGAACTAACCCAGAAACACGTGTCTAGAGATGAACAGTACTGTCTGCACTAACTTTAGTGAAATACTGCAGATTTTTTCAAGGAAGCGTTAATTGTTCAAACTGCATGTACCAGGATGCAAGGGGCGAACTCGACTGGAATGTTAGGCAGTGTGCTCCCAATCGGACTTCATGTTTTAAAGGCTCCCTCGAGCCATTGAGCTGACGAGCTCTGGAGACGCACCTGTGAGCCGGGGAGTGGTACTAAACCTGAGACGATATCGGCGGCATTTCCTGCAACCCCAGATATTTTTTTTGTTCTTTGGTCTCTACTGATGAAGGGCACTAACCCAGAAACACGTGTCTAGAGATGAACAGTACTGTCTGCACTAACTTTAGTGAAATACTACAGATTTTTTCAAGGAAGCGTTAATTGTTCAAACTGCATGTACCAGGATGCAAGGGGTGAACTCGACTGGAATGTTAGGCAGTGTGCTCCCAATCGGACTTCATGTTTAAAAGGCTCCCTCAAGCCATTGAGCTGACGAGCTCTGGAGACGCACCTGTGAGCCGGGGAGTGGTACTAAACCTGAGACGATATCGGCGGCATTTCCTGCAACCCCAGATATTTTTGTTGTTCTTTGGTCTCTACTGATGAAGGGCACTAACCCAGAAACACGTGTCTAGAGATGAACAGTACTGTCTGCACTAACTTTAGTGAAATACTACAGATTTTTTCAAGGAAGCGTTAATTGTTCAAACTGCATGTACCAGGATGCAAGGGGCGAACTCGACTGGAATGTTAGGCAGTGTGCTCCCATTCGGACTTCATGTTTAAAAGGCTCCCTCGAGCCATTGAGCTGACGAGCTCTGGAGACGCACCTGTGAGCCAGGGAGTGGTACTAAACCTGAGACAATATCGGCGGCATTTCCTGCAACCCCAGATATTTTTGTTGTTCTTTGGTCTCTACTGATGAAGGGCACTAACCCAGAAACACGTGTCTAGAGATGAACAGTACTGTCTGCACTAACTTTAGTGAAATACTACAGATTTTTTCAAGGAAGCGTTAATTGTTCAAACTGCATGTACCAGGATGCAAGGGGCGAACTCGACTGGAATGTTAGGCAGTGTGCTCCCAATCGGACTTCATGTTTAAAAGGCTCCCTCGAGCCATTGAGCTGACGAGCTCTGGAGACGCACCTGTGAGCCGGGGAGTGGTACTAAACCTGAGACGATATCGGCGGCATTTCCTGCAACCCCAGATATTTTTGTTGTTTTTTGGTCTCTACTGATGAAGGGCACTAACCCAGAAACACATGTCTAGAGATGAACAGTACTGTCTGCACTAACTTTAGTGAAATACTACAGATTTTTTCAAGGAAGCGTTAATTGTTCAAACTGCATGTACCAGGATGCAAGGGGCGAACTCGACTGGAATGTTAGGCAGTGTGCTCCCAATCGGACTTCATGTTTAAAAGGCTCCCTCGAGCCATTGAGCTGACGAGCTCTGGAGACGCACCTGTGAGCCGGGGAGTGGTACTAAACCTGAGACGATATCGGCGGCATTTCCTGCAACCCCAGATATTTTTGTTGTTCTTTGGTCTCTACTGATGAAGGGCACTAACCCAGAAACACGTGTCTCGAGATGAACAGTACTCTCTGCACTAACTTTAGTGAAATACTACAGATTTTTTCAAGGAAGCGTTAATTGTTCAAACTGCATGTACCAGGATGCAAGGGGCGAACTCGACTGGAATGTTAGGCAGTGTGCTCCCAATCGGACTTCGTGTTTAAAAGGCTCCCTCGAGCCATTGAGCTGACGAGCTCTGGAGACGCACCTGTGAGCCGGGGAGTGGTACTAAACCTGAGACGATATCGGCGGCATTTCCTGCAACCCCAGATATTTTTGTTGTTCTTTGGTCTCTACTGATGAAGGGCACTAACCCTGAAACACGTGTCTAGAGATGAACAGTACTCTCTGCACTAACTTTAGTGAAATACTACAGATTTTTTCAAGGAAGCGTTAATTGTTCAAACTGCATGTACCAGGATGCAAGGGGCGAACTCGACTGGAATGTTAGGCAGTGTGCTCCCAATCGGACTTCATGTTTAAAAGGCTCCCTCGAGCCATTGAGCTGACGAGCTCTGGAGACACACCTGTGAGCCGGGGAGTGGTACTAAACCTGAGACGATATCGGCGGCATTTCCTGCAACCCCAGATATTTTTGTTGTTCTTTGGTCTCTACTGATGAAGGGCACTAACCCAGAAACACGTGTCTAGAGATGAACAGTACTGTCTGCACTAACTTTAGTGAAATACTACCGATTTTTTCAAGGAAGCGTTAATTGTTCAAACTGCATGTACCAGGATGCAAGGGGCGAACTCGACTGGAATGTTAGGCAGTGTGCTCCCAATCGGACTTCATGTTTAAAAGGCTCCCTCGAGCCATTGAGCTGACGAGCTCTGGAGACGCACCTGTGAGCCGGGGAGTGGTACTAAACCTGAGACGATATCGGCGGCATTTCCTGCAACCCCAGATATTTTTGTTGTTCTTTGGTCTCTACTGATGAAGGGCACTAACCCAGAAACACGTGTCTAGAGATGAACAGTACTGTCTGCACTAACTTTAGTGAAATACTACAGATGTTTTCAAGGAAGCGTTAATTGTTCAAACTGCATGTACCAGGATGCAAGGGGTGAACTCGACTGGAATGGTAGGCAGTGTGCTCCCAATCGGACTTCTTGTTTAAAAGGCTCCCTCGAGCCATTGAGCTGACGAGCTCTGGAGACGCACCTGTGAGTCGGGGAGTGGTACTAAACCTGAGACGATATCGGCGGCATTTCCTGCAACCCCAGATATTTTTGTTGTTCTTTGGTCTCTACTGATGAAGGGCACTAACCCAGAAACACGTGTCTAGAGATGAACAGTACTGTCTGCACTAACTTTAGTGAAATACTACAGATTTTTTCAAGGAAGCGTTAATTGTTCAAACTGCATGTACCAGGATGCAAGGGGCGAACTCGACTGGAATGTTTGGCAGTGTGCTCCCAATCGGACTTCATGTTTAAAAGGCTCCCTCGAGCCATTGAGCTGACGAGCTCTGGAGATGCACCTGTGAGCCGGGGAGTGGTACTAAACCTGAGACGATATCGGCGGCATTTCCTGAAACCCCAGATATTTTTGTTGTTCTTTGGTCTCTACTGATGAAGGGCACTAACCCAGAAACACGTGTCTAGAGATGAGCAGTACTGTCTGCACTAACTTTAGTGAAATACTACAGATTTTTTCAACGAAGCGTTAATTGTTCAAACTGCATTTACCAGGATGTAAGGGGCGAACTCGACTGGAATGTTAGGCAGTGTGCTCCCAATCGGACTTCATGTTTAAAAGGCTCCCTCGAGCCATTGAGCTGACGAGCTCTGGAGACGCACCTGTGAGCCGGGGAGTGATACTAAACCTGAGACGATATCGGCGGCATTTCCTGCAACCCCAGATATTTTTGTTGTTCTTTGGTCTCTACTGATGAAGGGCACTAACCCAGAAACACGTGTCTAGAGATGAACAGTACTGTCTGCACTAACTTTAGTGAAATACTACAGATTTTTTCAAGGAAGCGTTAATTGTTCAAACTGCATGTACCAGGATGCAAGGGGCGAACTCGACTGGAATGTTAGGCAGTGTGCTCCCAATCGGACTTCATGTTTAAAAGGCTCCCTCGAGCCATTGAGCTGACGAGCTCTGGAGACGCACCTGTGAGCCGGGGAGTGGTACTAAACCTGAGACGATATCGGCGGCATTTCCTGCAACCCCAGATATTTTTGTTGTTCTTTTTTCTCTACTGATGAAGGGCACTAACCCAGAAACACGTGTCTAGAGATGAACAGTACTGTCTGCACTAACTTTAGTGAAATACTACAGATTTTTTCAAGGAAGCGTTAATTGTTCAAACTGCATGTACCAGGATGCAAGGGGCGAACTCGACTGGAATGTTAGGCAGTGTGCTCCCAATCGGACTTCATGTTTAAAAGGCTCCCTCGAGCCATTGAGCTGATGAGCTCTGGAGACGCACCGGTGAGCCGGGGAGTGGTACTAAACCTGAGACGATATCGGCGGCATTTCCTGCAACCCCAGATATTTTTATTGTTCTTTGGTCTCTACTGATGAAGGGCACTAACCCAGAAACACGTGTCTAGAGATGAACAGTACTGTCTGCACTAACTTTAGTGAAATACTACAGATTTTTTCAAGGAAGCGTTAATTGTTCAAACTGCATGTACCAGGATGCAAGGGGCGAACTCGACTGGAATGTTAGGCAGTGTGCTCTCAATCGGACTTCATGTTTAAAAGGCTCCCTCGAGCCATTGAGCTGACGAGCTCTGGAGACGCACCTGTGAGCCGGGGAGTGGTACTAAACCTGTGACGATATCGGCGGCATTTCCTGCAACCCCAGATATTTTTGTTGTTCTTTGGTCTCTACTGATGAAGGGCACTAACCCAGAAACACGTGTCTAGAGATGAACAGTACTGTCTGCACTAACTTCAGTGAAATACTACAGATTTGTTCAAGGAAGCGTTAATTGTTCAAACTGCATGTACCTGGATGCAAGGGGCGAACTCGACTGGAATGTTAGGCAGTGTGCTCCCAATCGGACTTCATGTTTAAAAGGCTCCCTCGAGCCATTGAGCTGACGAGCTCTGGAGACGCACCTGTGAGCCGGGGAGTGGTACTAAACCTGAGACGATATCGGCGGCATTTCCTGCAACCCCAGATATTTTTGTTGTTCTTTGGTCTCTACTGATGAAGGGCACTAACCCAGAAACACGTGTCTAGAGATGAACAGTACTGTCTGCACTAACTTTAGTGAAATACTACAGATTTTTTCAAGGAAGCGTTAATTGTTCAAACTGCATGTACCAGGATGCAAGGGGCGAACTCGACTGGAATGTTAGGCAGTGTGCTCCCAATCGGACTTCATGTTTAAAAGGCTCCCTCGAGCCATTGAGCTGACGAGCTCTGGAGACGCACCTGTGAGCCAGGGAGTGGTACTAAACCTGAGACGATATCGGCGGCATTTCCTGCAACCCCAGATATTTTTGTTGTTCTTTGGTCTCTACTGATGAAGGGCACTTACCCAGAAACACGTGTCTAGAGATGAACAGTACTGTCTGCACTAACTTCAGTGAAATACTACAGATTTGTTCAAGGAAGCGTTAATTGTTCAAACTGCATGTACCTGGATGCAAGGGGCGAACTCGACTGGAATGTTAGGCAGTGTGCTCCCAATCGGACTTCATGTTTAAAAGGCTCCCTCAAGCCATTGAGCTGATGAGCTCTGGAGACGCACCTGTGAGCCGGGGAGTGGTACTAAACCTGAGACGATATCGGCGGCATTTCCTGCAACCCCAGATATTTTTGTTGTTCTTTGGTCTCTACTGATGAAGGGCACTAACCCAGAAACACGTGTCTAGAGATGAACAGTACTGTCTGCACTAACTTTAGTGAAATACTACAGATTTTTTCAAGGAAGCGTTAATTGTTCAAACTGCATGTACCAGGATGCAAGGGGCGAACTCGACTGGAATGTTAGGCAGTGTGCTCCCAATCGGACTTCATGTTTAAAAGGCTCCCTCGAGCCATTGAGCTGACGAGCTCTGGAGACGCACCTGTGAGCCGGGGAGTGGTACTAAACCTGAGACGATATCGGCAGCATTTCCTGCAACCCCAGATATTTTTGTTGTTCTTTGGTCTCTACTGATGAAGGGCACTAACCCAGAAACACGTGTCTAGAGATGAACAGTACTGTCTGCACTAACTTTAGTGAAATACTACAGATTTTTTCAAGGAAGCGTTAATTGTTCAAACTGCATGTACCAGGATGCAAGGAGCGAACTCGACTGGAATGTTAGGCAGTGTGCTCCTAATCCGACTTCATGTTTAAAAGGTTCCCTCGAGCCATTGAGCTGACGAGCTCGGGAGACGCACCTGTGAGCCGGGGAGTGGTACTAAACCTGAGTTGATATCGGCGGCATTTCCTGCAACCCCAGATATTTTTGTTGTTCTTTTTTCTCTACTGATGAAGGGCACTAACCCAGAAACACGTGTCTAGAGATGAACAGTACTGTCTGCACTAACTTTAGTGAAATACTACAGATTTTTTCAAGGAAGCGTTAATTGTTCAAACTGCATGTACCAGGATGCAAGTGGCAAACTCGACTGGAATGTTAGGCAGTGTGCTCCCAATCGGACTTCATGTTTAAAAGGCTCCCTCGAGCCATTTTGCTGACGAGCTCTGGAGATGCACCTGTGAGCCGGGGAGTGGTACTAAACCTGAGACGATATCGGCGGCATTTCCTGCAACCCCAGATATTTTTTTTGTTCTTTGGTCTCTACTGATGAAGGGCACTAACCCAGAAACACGTGTCTAGAGATGAACAGTACTGTCTGCACTAACTTTAGTGAAATACTACAGATTTTTTCAAGGAAGCGTTAATTGTTCAAACTGCATGTACCAGGATGCAAGGGGCGAACTCGACTGGAATGTTAGGCAGTGTGCTCCCAATCGGACTTCATGTTTAAAAGGCTCCCTCGAGCCATTGAGCTGACGAGCTCTGGAGACGCACCTGTGAGCCGGGGAGTGGTACTAAACCTGAGACGATATCGGCGGCATTTCCTGCAACCCCAGATATTTTTGTTGTTCTTTGGTCTCTACTGATGAAGGGCACTAACCCAGAAACACGTGTCTAGAGATGAACAGTACTGTCTGCACTAACTTCAGTGAAATACTACAGATTTGTTCAAGGAAGCGTTAATTGTTCAAACTGCATGTACCAGGATGCAAGGGGCGAACTCGACTGGAATGTTAGGCAGTGTGCTCCCAATCGGACTTCATGTTTAAAAGGCTCCCTCGAGCCATTGAGCTGACGAGCTCTGGAGACGCACCTGTGAGCCGGGGAGTGGTACTAAACCTGAGACGATATCGTTGGCATTTCCTGCAACCCCAGATATTTTTGTTGTTCTTTGGTCTCTACTGATGAAGGGCACTAACCCAGAAACACGTGTCTAGAGATGAACAGTACTGTCTGCACTAACTTTAGTGAAATACTACAGATTTTTTCAAGGAAGCGTTAAATGTTCAAACTGCATGTACTAGGATGCAAGGGGCGAACTCGACTGGAATGTTAGGCAGTGTGCTCCTAATCGGACTTCATGTTTAAAAGGCTCCCTCGAGCCATTGAGCTGACGAGCTCTGGAGACGCACCTGTGAGCCGGGGAGTGGTACTAAACCTGAGACGATATCGGCGGCATTTCCTGCAACCCCAGATATTTTTGTTGTTCTTTTTTCTCTACTGATGAAGGGCACTAACCCAGAAACACGTGTCTAGAGATGAACAGTACTGTCTGCACTAACTTTAGTGAAATACTACAGATTTTTTCAAGGAAGCGTTAATTGTTCACACTGCATGTACCAGGATGCAAGGGGCGAACTCGACTGGAATGTTAGGCAGTGTGCTCCCAATCGGACTTCATGTTTAAAAGGCTCCCTCGAGCCATTGAGCTGACGAGCTCTGGAGACGCACCTGTGAGCCGGGGAGTGGTACTAAACCTGAGACGATATCGGCGGCATTTCCTGCAACCCCAGATATTTTTTTTGTTCTTTGGTCTCTACTGATGAAGGGCACTAACCCAGAAACACGTGTCTAGAGATGAACAGTACTGTCTGCACTAACTTTAGTGAAATACTACAGATTTTTTCAAGGAAGCGTTAATTGTTCAAACTGCATGTACCAGGATGCAAGGGGCGAACTCAACTGGAATGTTAGGCAGTGTGCTCCCAATCGGACTTCATGTTTAAAAGGCTCCCTCGAGCCATTGAGCTGACGAGCTCTGGAGACGCACCTGTGAGCCGGGGAGTGGTACTAAACCTGAGACGATATCGGCAGCATTTCCTGCAACCCCAGATATTTTTGTTGTTCTTTGGTCTCTACTGATGAAGGGCACTAACCCAGAAACACGTGTCTAGAGATGAACAGTACTGTCTGCACTAACTTTAGTGAAATACTACAGATTTTTTCAAGGAAGCGTTAATTGTTCAAACTGCATGTACCAGGATGCAAGGGGCGAACTCGACTGGAATGTTAGGCAGTGTGCTCCCAATCGGACTTCATGTTTAAAAGGCTCCCTCGAGCCATTGAGCTGACGAGCTCTGGAGACGCACCTGTGAGCCGGGGAGTGGTACTAAACCTGAGACGATATCGGCGTCATTTCCTGCAACCCCAGATATTTTTGTTGTTCTTTGGTCTCTACTGATGAAGGGCACTAACCCAGAAACACGTGTCTAGAGATGAACAGTACTGTCTGCACTAACTTTAGTGAAATACTACAGATTTTTTCAAGGAAGCGTTAATTGTTCAAACTGCATGTACCAGGATGCAAGGGGCGAACTCGACTGGAATGTTAGGCAGTGTGCTCCCAATCGCACTTCATGTTTAAAAGGCTCCCTCGAGCCATTGAGCTGACGAGCTCTGGAGACGCACCTGTGAGCCGGGGAGTGGTACTAAACCTGAGACAATATCGGCAGCATTTCCTGCAACCCCAGATATTTTTGTTGTTCTTTGGTCTCTACTGAAGAAGGGCACTAACCCAGAAACACGTGTCTAGAGATGAACAGTACTGTCTGCACTAACTTTAGTGAAATACTACAGATTTTTTCAAGGAAGCGTTAATTGTTCAAACTGCATGTACCAGGATGCAAGGGCGAACTCGACTGGAATTTTAGGCAGTGTGCTCCCAATCGGACTTCATGTTTAAAAGGCTCCCTCGAGCCATTGAACTGACGAGCTCTGGAGACGCACCTGTGAGCCGGGGAGTGGTACTAAACCTGAGACGATATCAGCGGCATTTCCTGAAACCCCAGATATTTTTGTTGTTCTTTGGTCTCTACTGATGAAGGGCACTAACCCAGAAACACGTGTCTAGAGATGAACAGTACTGTCTGCACTAACTTTAGTGAAATATTACAGATTTTTTCAAGGAAGCGTTAATTGCTCAAACTGCATGTACCAGGATGTAAGGGGCAAACTCGACTGGAATGTTAGGCAGTGTGCTCCCAATCGGACTTCATGTTTAAAAGGCTTCCTCGAGCCATTGAGCTGACGAGCTCTGGAGACGCACCTGTGAGCCGGGGAGTGGTACTAAACCTGAGACGATATCGGCGGCATTTCCTGCAACCCCAGATATTTTTGTTGTTCTTTGGTCTCTACTGATCAAGGGCACTAACCCAGAAACACGTGTCTAGAGATGAACAGTACTATCTGCACTAACTTTAGTGAAATACTACAGATTTTTTCAAGGAAGTGTTAATTGTTCAAACTGCATGTACCAGGATGCAAGGGGCGAACTCGACTGGAATGTTAGGCAGTGTGCTCCCAATCGGACTTCATGTTTAAAAGGCTCCCTCGAGCCATTGAGCTGACGAGCTCTGGAGACGCACCTGTGAGCCGGGGAGTGGTACTAAACCTAAGACGATATCGGCAGCATTTCCTGCAACCCCAGATATTTTTGTTGTTCTTTGGTCTCTACTGATGAAGGGCACTAACCCAGAAACACGTGTCTAGAGATGAACAGTACTGTCTGCACTAACTTCAGTGAAATACTACAGATTTGTTCAAGGAAGCGTTAATTGTTCAAACTGCATGTACCTGGATGCAAGGGGCGAACTCGACTGGAATGTTAGGCAGTGTGCTCCCAATCGGACTTCATGTTTAAAAGGCTCCCTCGAGCCATTGAGCTGATGAGCTCTGGAGACGCACCTGTGAGCCGGGGAGTGGTACTAAACCTGAGACGATATCGGAGGCATTTCCTGCAACCCCAGATATTTTTGTTGTTCTTTGGTCTCTACTGATGAAGGGCACTAACCCAGAAACACGTGTCTAGAGATGAACAGTACTGTCTGCACTAACTTTAGTGAAATACTACAGATTTTTTCAAGGAAGCGTTAATTGTTCAAACTGCATGTACCAGGATGCAAGGGGCGAACTCGACTGGAATGTTAGGCAGTGTGCTCCCAATCGGACTTCATGTTTAAAAGGCTCCCTCGAGCCATTGAGCTGACGAGCTCCGGAGACGCACCTGTGAGCCGGGGAGTGGTACTAAACCTGAGACGATATCGGCGGCATTTCCTGCAACCCCAGATATTTTTGTTGTTCTTTGGTCTCTACTGATGAAGGGCACTAACCCAGAAACACGTGTCTAGAGATGAACAGTACTGTATGCACTAACTTTAGTGAAATACTACAGATTTTTTCAAGGAAGCGTTAATTGTTCAAACTGCATGTACCAGGATGCAAGGGGCGAACTCGACTGGAATGTTAGGCAGTGAGCTCCTAATCGGACTTCATGTTTAAAAGGCTCCCTCGAGACATTGAGCTGACGAGCTCTGGAGACGCACCTGTGAGCCGGGGAGTGGTACTAAACCTGAGACGATATCGGCGGCATTTCCTGCAACCCCAGATATTTTTGTTGTTCTTTTTTCTCTACTGATGAAGGGCACTAACCCAGAAACACGTGTCTAGAGATGAACAGTACTGTCTGCACTAACTTTAGTGAAATACTACAGATTTTTTCAAGGAAGCGTTAATTGTTCAAACTGCATGTACCAGGATGCAAGGGGCGAACTCGACTGGAATGTTAGGCAGTGTGCTCCCAATCGGACTTCATGTTTAAAAGGCTCCCTCGAGCCATTGAGCTGACGAGCTCTGGAGACGCACCTGTGAGCCGGGGAGTGGTACTAAACCTGAGACGATATCGGCGGCATTTCCTGCAACCCCAGATATTTTTTTTGTTCTTTGGTCTCTACTGATGAAGGGCACTAACCCAGAAACATGTGTCTAGAGATGAACAGTACTGTCTGCACTAACTTTAGTGAAATACTACAGATTTTTTCAAGGAAGCGTTAATTGTTCAAACTGCATGTACCAGGATGCAAGGGGCGAACTCGACTGGAATGTTAGGCAGTGTGCTCCCAATCGGACTTCATGTTTAAAAGGCTCCCTCGAGCCATTGAGCTGACGAGCTCTGGAGACGCACCTGTGAGCCGGGGAGTGGTACTAAACCTGAGACGATATCGGCGTCATTTCCTGCAACCCCAGATATTTTTGTTGTTCTTTGGTCTCTACTGATGAAGGGCACTAACCCAGAAACACGTGTCTAGAGATGAACAGTACTGTCTGCACTAACTTTAGTGAAATACTACAGATTTTTTCAAGGAAGCGTTAATTGTTCAAACTGCATGTACCAGGATGCAAGGGGCGAACTCGACTGGAATGTTAGGCAGTGTGCTCCCAATCGCACTTCATGTTTAAAAGGCTCCCTCGAGCCATTGAGCTGACGAGCTCTGGAGACGCACCTGTGAGCCGGGGAGTGGTACTAAACCTGAGACAATATCGGCGGCATTTCCTGCAACCCCAGATATTTTTGTTGTTCTTTGGTCTCTACTGAAGAAGGGCACTAACCCAGAAACACGTGTCTAGAGATGAACAGTACTGTCTGCACTAACTTTAGTGAAATACTACAGATTTTTTCAAGGAAGCGTTAATTGTTCAAACTGCATGTACCAGGATGCAAGGGCGAACTCGACTGGAATTTTAGGCAGTGTGCTCCCAATCGGACTTCATGTTTAAAAGGCTCCCTCGAGCCATTGAGCTGACGAGCTCTGGAGACGCACCTGTGAGCCGGGGAGTGGTACTAAACCTGAGACGATATCGGCGGCATTTCCTGCAACCCCAGATATTTTTGTTGTTCTTCGGTCTCTACTGATGAAGGGCACTAACCCAGAAACACGTGTCTAGAGATGAACAGTACTGTCTGCACTAACTTCAGTGAAATACTACAGATTTGTTCAAGGAAGCGTTAATTGTTCAAACTGCATGTACCTGGATGCAAGGGGCGAACTCGACTGGAATGTTAGGCAGTGTGCTCCCAATCGGACTTCATGTTTAAAAGGCTCCCTCGAGCCATTGAGCTGACGAGCTCTGGAGACGCACCTGTGAGCCGGGGAGTGGTACTAAACCTGAGACGATATCGGCGGCATTTCCTGCAACCCCAGATATTTTTGTTGTTCTTTGGTCTCTACTGATGAAGGGCACTAACCCAGAAACACGTGTCTAGAGATGAACAGTACTGTCTGCACTAACTTTAGTGAAATACTACAGATTTTTTCAAGGAAGCGTTAATTGTTCAAACTGCATGTACCAGGATGCAAGGGGCGAACTCGACTGGAATGTTAGGCAGTGTGCTCCCAATCGGACTTCATGTTTAAAAGGCTCCCTCGAGCCATTGAGCTGACGAGCTCTGGAGACGCATCTGTGAGCCAGGGAGTGGTACTAAACCTGAGACGATATCGGCGGCATTTCCTGCAACCCCAGATATTTTTGTTGTTCTTTGGTCTCTACTGATGAAGGGCACTTACCCAGAAACACGTGTCTAGAGATGAACAGTACTGTCTGCACTAACTTCAGTGAAATACTACAGATTTGTTCAAGGAAGCGTTAATTGTTCAAACTGCATGTACCAGGATGCAAGGGGCGAACTCGACTGGAATGTTAGGCAGTGTGCTCCCAATCAGACTTCATGTTTAAAAGGCTCCCTCGAGCCACTGAGCTGATGAGCTCTGGAGACGCACCTGTGAGCCGGGGAGTGGTACTAAACCTGAGACGATATCGGCGGCATTTCCTGCAACCCCAGATATTTTTGTTGTTCTTTGGTCTCTACTGATGATGGGCACTAACCCAGAAACACGTGTCTAGAGATGAACAGTACTGTCTGCACTAACTTTAGTGAAATACTACAGATTTTTTCAAGGAAGCGTTAATTGTTCAAACTGCATGTACCAGGATGCAAGGGGCGAACTCGACTGGAATGTTAGGCAGTGTGCTCCCAATCGGACTTCATGTTTAAAAGGCTCCCTCGAGCCATTGAGCTGACGAGCTCTGGAGACGCACCTGTGAGCCGGGGAGTGGTACTAAACCTGAAACGATATCGGCGGCATTTCCTGCAACCCCACCAGATATTTTTGTTGTTCTTTGGTCTCTACTGATGAAGGGCACTAACCCAGAAACACGTGTCTAGAGATGAACAGTACTGTCTGCACTAACTTTAGTGAAATACTACAGATTTTTTCAAGGAAGCGTTAATTGTTCAAACTGCATGTACCAGGATGCAAGGAGCGAACTCGACTGGAATGTTAGGCAGTGTGCTCCTAATCCGACTTCATGTTTAAAAGGCTCCCTCGAGCCATTGAGCTGACGAGCTCGGGAGACGCACCTGTGAGCCGGGGAGTGGTACTAAACCTGAGACGATATCGGCGGCATTTCCTGCAACCCCAGATATTTTTGTTGTTCTTTTTTCTCTACTGATGAAGGGCACTAACCCAGAAACACGTGTCTAGAGATGAACAGTACTGTCTGCACTAACTTTAGTGAAATACTACAGATTTTTTCAAGGAAGCGTTAATTGTTCAAACTGCATGTACCAGGATGCAAGTGGCGAACTCGACTGGAATGTTAGGCAGTGTGCTCCCAATCGGACTTCATGTTTAAAAGGCTCCCTCGAGCCATTGAGCTGACGAGCTCTGGAGACGCACCTGTGAGCCGGGGAGTGGTACTAAACCTGAGACGATATCGGCGGCATTTCCTGCAACCCCAGATATTTTTTTTGTTCTTTGGTCTCTACTGATGAAGGGCACTAACCCAGAAACACATGTCTAGAGATGAACAGTACTGTCTGCACTAACTTTAGTGAAATACTACAGATTTTTTCAAGGAAGCGTTAATTGTTCAAACTGCATGTACCAGGATGCAAGGGGCGAACTCGACTGGAATGTTAGGCAGTGTGCTCCCAATCGGACTTCATGTTTAAAAGGCTCCCTCGAGCCATTGAGCTGACGAGCTCTGGAGACGCACCTGTGAGCCGGGGAGTGGTACTAAACCTGAGACGATATCGGCGGCATTTCCTGCAACCCCAGATATTTTTGTTGTTCTTTGGTCTCTACTGATGAAGGGCACTAACCCAGAAACACGTGTCTAGAGATGAACAGTACTGTCTGCACTAACTTTAGTGAAATACTACAGATTTTTTCAAGGAAGCGTTAATTGTTCAAACTGCATGTACCAGGATGCAAGGGGCGAACTCGACTGGAATGTTAGGCAGTGTGCTCCTAATCCGACTTCATGTTTAAAAGGCTCCCTCGAGCCATTGAGCTGACGAGCTCTGGAGACGCACCTGTGAGCCGGGGAGTGGTACTAAACCTGAGACGATAGCGGCGGCATTTCCTGCAACCCCAGATATTTTTGTTGTTCTTTTTTCTCTACTGATGAAGGGCACTAACCCAGAAACACGTGTCTAGAGATGAACAGTACTGTCTGCACTAACTTTAGTGAAATACTACAGATTTTTTCAAGGAAGCGTTAATTGTTCAAACTGCATGTACAAGGATGCAAGGGGCGAACTCGACTGGAATGTTAGGCAGTGTGCTCCCAATCGGACTTCATGTTTAAAAGGCTCCCTCGAGCCATTGAGCTGACGAGCTCTGGAGACGCACCTGTGAGCCGGGGAGTGGTACTAAACCTGAGAGGATATCGGCGGCATTTCCTGCAACCCCAGATATTTTTGTTGTTCTTTGGTCTCTACTGATGAAGGGCACTAACCCAGAAACACGTGTCTAGAGATGAACAGTACTGTCTGCACTAACTTCAGTGAAATACTACAGATTTGTTCAAGGAAGCGATAATTGTTCAAACTGCATGTACCTGGATGCAAGGGGCGAACTCGACTGGAATGTTAGGCAGTGTGCTCCCTATCGGACTTCATGTTTAAAAGGCTCCCTCGAGCCATTGAGCTGATGAGCTCTGGAGACGCACCTGTGAGCCGGGGAGTGGTACTAAACCTGAGACGATATCGGCGGCATTTCCTGCAACCCCAGATATTTTTGTTGTTCTTTGGTCTCTACTGATGAAGGGCACTAACCCAGAAACACGTGTCTAGAGATGAACAGTACTGTCTGCACTAACTTTAGTGAAATACTACAGATTTTTTCAAGGAAGCGTTAATTGTTCAAACTGCATGTACCAGGATGCAAGGGGCGAACTCGACTGGAATGTTAGGCAGTGTGCTCCCAATCGGACTTCATGTTTAAAAGGCTCCCTCGAGCCATTGAGCTGACGAGCTCTGGAGACGCACCTGTGAGCCGGGGAGTGGTACTAAACCTGAGACGATATCGGCAGCATTTCCTGCAACCCCAGATATTTTTGTTGTTCTTTGGTCTCTACTGATGAAGGGCACTAACCCAGAAACACGTGTCTAGAGATGAACAGTACTGTCTGCACTAACTTTAGTGAAATACTACAGATTTTTTCAAGGAAGCCTTAATTGTTCAAACTGCATGTACCAGGATGCAAGGGGCGAACTCGACTGGAATGTTAGGCAGTGTGCTCCCAATCGGACTTCATGTTTAAAAGGCTCCCTCGAGCCATTGAGCTGACGAGCTCTGGAGACGCACCTGTGAACCGGGGAGTGGTACTAAACCTGAGACGATATCGGCGGCATTTCCTGCAACCCCAGATATTTTTGTTGTTCTTTGGTCTCTACTGATGAAGGGCACTAACCCAGAAACACGTGTCTAGAGATGAACAGTACTGTCTGCACTAACTTTAGTGAAATACTACAGATTTTTTCAAGGAAGCGTTAATTGTTCAAACTGCATGTACCAGGATGCAAGGGGCGAACTCGACTGGAATGTTAGGCAGTGTGCTCCCAATCGGACTTCATGTTTAAAAGGCTCCCTCGAGCCATTGAGCTGACGAGCTCTGGAGACGCACCTGTGAGCCGGGGAGTGGTACTAAACATGAGACGATATCGGCGGCATTTCCTGCAACCCCAGATATTTTTGTTGTTCTTTGGTCTCTACTGATGAAGGGCACTAACCCAGAAACACGTGTCTAGAGATGAACAGTACTGTCTGCACTAACTTCAGTGAAATACTACAGATTTGTTCAAGGAAGCGTTAATTGTTCAAACTGCATGTACCTGGATGCAAGGGGCGAACTCGACTGGAATGTTAGGCAGTGTGCTCCCAATCGGACTTCATGTTTAAAAGGCTCCCTCGAGCCATTGAGCTGATGAGCTCTGGAGACGCACCAGTGAGCCGGGGAGTGGTACTAAACCTGAGACGATATCGGCGGCATTTCCTGCAACCCCAGATATTTTTGTTGTTCTTTGGTCTCTACTGATGAAGGGCACTAACCCAGAAACACGTGTCTAGAGATGAACAGTACTGTCTGCACTAACTTTAGTGAAATACTACAGATTTTTTCAAGGAAGCGTTAATTGTTCAAACTGCATGTACCAGGATGCAAGGGGCAAACTCGACTGGAATGTTAGGCAGTGTGCTCCTAATCGGACTTCATGTTTAAAAGGCTCCCTCGAGCCATTGAGCTGACGAGCTCTGGAGACGCACCTGTGAGCCGGGGAGTGGTACTAAACCTGAGACGATATCGGCGGCATTTCCTGCAACCCCAGATATTTTTGTTGTTCTTTGGTCTCTACTGATGAAGGGCACTAACCCAGAAACACGTGTCTAGAGATGAACAGTACTGTCTGCACTAACTTTAGTGAAATACTACATATTTTTTCAAGGAAGCGTTAATTGTTCAAACTGCATGTACCAGGATGCAAGGGGCGAACTCGACTGGAATGTTAGGCAGTGTGCTCCCAATCGGACTTCATGTTTAAAAGGCTCCCTCGAGCCATTGAGCTGACGAGCTCTGGAGACGCACCTGTGAGCCGGGGAGAGGTACTAAACCTGAGACGATATCGGCGGCATTTTTCTGCAACCCCAGATATTTTTGTTGTTCTTTGGTCTCTACTGATGAAGGGCACTAACCCAGAAACACTTGTCTAGAGATGAACAGTACTGTCTGCACTAACTTCAGTGAAATACTACAGATTTGTTCAAGGAAGCGTTAATTGTTCAAACTGAATGTACCTGGATGCAAGGGGCGAACTCGACTGGAATGTTAGGCAGTGTTCTCCCAATCGGACTTCATGTTTAAAAGGCTCCCTCGAGCCATTGAGCTGATGAGCTCTGGAGACGCACCTGTGAGCCGGGGAGTGGTACTAAACCTGAGACGATATCGGCAGCATTTCCTGCAACCCCAGATATTTTTGTTGTTCTTTGGTCTCTACTGATGAAGGGCACTAACCCAGAAACACGTGTCTAGAGATGAACAGTACTGTCTGCACTAACTTTAGTGAAATACTACAGATTTTTTCAAGGAAGCGTTAATTGTTCAAACTGCATGTACCAGGATGCAAGGGGCGAACTCGACTGGAATGTTAGGCAGTGTGCTCCCAATCGGACTTCATGTTTAAAAGGCTCCCTCGAGCCATTGAGCTGACGAGCTCTGGAGACGCACCTGTGAGCCGGGGAGTGGTACTAAACCTGAGACGATATCGGCGGCATTTCCTGCAACCCCAGATATTTTTGTTGTTCTTTGGTCTCTACTGATGAAGGGCACTAACCCAGAAACACGTGTCTAGAGATGAACAGTACTGTCTGCAATAACTTTAGTGAAATACTACAGATTTTTTCAAGGAAGCGTTAATTGTTCAAACTGCATGTACCAGGATGCAAGGGGCGAACTCGACTGGAATGTTAGGCAGTGTGCTCCCAATCGGACTTCATGTTTAAAAGGCTCCCTCGAGCCATTGAGCTGACGAGCTCTGGAGACGCACCTGTGAGCCGGGGAGTGGTACTAAACCTGAGACGATATCGGCGGCATTTCCTGCAACCCCAGATATTTTTGTTGTTCTTTGGTCTCTACTGATGAAGGGCACTAACCCAGAAACACGTGTCTAGAGATGAACAGTACTGTCTGCACTAACTTTAGTGAAATACTACAGATTTTTTCAAGGAAGCGTTAATTGTTCAAACTGCATGTACGAGGATGCAAGGGGCGAACTCGACTGGAATGTTAGGCAGTGTGCTCCCAATCGGACTTCATGTTTAAAAGGCTCCCTCGAGCCATTGAGCTGACGAGCTCTGGAGACGCACCTGTGAGCCGGGGAGTGGTACTAAACCTGAGACGATATCGGCGGCATTTCCTGCAACCCCAGATATTTTTGTTGTTCTTTGGTCTCTACTGATGAAGGGCATTAACCCAGAAACACGTGTCTAGAGATGAACAGTACTGTCTGCACTAACTTCAGTGAAATACTACAGATTTGTTCAAGGAAGCGTTAATTGTTCAAACTGCATGTACCTGGATGCAAGGGGCGAACTCGACTGGAATGTTAGGCAGTGTGCTCCCAATCGGACTTCATGTTTAAAAGGCTCCCTCGAGCCATTGAGCTGATGAGCTCTGGAGACGCACCTGTGAGCCGGGGAGTGGTACTAAACCTGAGACGATATCGGCAGCATTTCCTGCAACCCCAGATATTTTTATTGTTCTTTGTTCTCTACTGATGAAGGGCACTAACCCAGAAACACGTGTCTAGAGATGAACAGTACTGTCTGCACTAACTTTAGTGAAATACTACAGATTTTTTCAAGGAAGCGTTAATTGTTCAAACTGCATGTACCAGGATGCAAGGGGCGAACTCGACTGGAATGTTAGGCAGTGTGCTCCCAATCGGACTTCATGTTTAAAAGGCTCCCTCGAGCCATTGAGCTGACGAGCTCTGGAGACGCACCTGTGAGCCGGGGAGTGGTACTAAACCTGAGACGATATCGGCGGCATTTCCTGCAACCCCAGATATTTTTGTTGTTCTTTGGTCTCTACTGATGAAGGGCACTAACCCAGAAACACGTGTCTAGAGATGAACAGTACTGTCTGCAATAACTTTAGTGAAATACTACAGATTTTTTCAAGGAAGCGTTAATTGTTCAAACTGCATGTACCAGGATGCAAGGGGCGAACTCGACTGGAATGTTAGGCAGTGTGCTCCTAATCGGACTTCATGTTTAAAAGGCTCCCTCGAGCCATTGAGCTGACGAGCTCTGGAGACGCACCTGTGAGCCGGGGAGTGGTACTAAACCTGAGACGATATCGGCGGCATTTCCTGCAACCCCAGATATTTTTGTTGTTCTTTGGTCTCTACTGATGAAGGGCACTAACCCAGAAACACGTGTCTAGAGATGAACAGTACTGTCTGCACTAACTTTAGTGAAATACTACAGATTTTTTCAAGGAAGCGTTAATTGTTCAAACTGCATGTACCAGGATGCAAGGGGCGAACTCGTCTGGAATGTTAGGCAGTGTGCTCCTAATCGGACTTCATGTTTAAAAGGCTCCCTCGAGCCATTGAGCTGACGAGCTCTGGAGACGCACCTGTGAGCCGGGGAGTGGTACTAAACCTGAGACGATATCGGCGGCATTTCCTGCAACCCCAGATATTTTTGTTGTTCTTTTTTCTCTACTGATGAAGGGCACTAACCCAGAAACACGTGTCTAGAGATGAACAGTACTGTCTGCACTAACTTTAGTGAAATACTACAGATTTTGTCAAGGAAGCGTTAATTGTTCAAACTGCATGTACCAGGATGCAAGTGGCAAACTCGACTGGAATGTTAGGCCGTGTGCTCCCAATCGGACTTCATGTTTAAAAGGCTCCCTCGAGCCATTGAGCTGACGAGCTCTGGAGACGCACCTGTGAGCCGGGGAGTGGTACTAAACCTGAGACGATATCGGCGGCATTTCCTGCAACCCCAGATATTTTTGTTGTTCTTTGGTCTCTACTGTTGAAGGGCACTAACCCAGAAACACGTGTCTAGAGATGAACAGTACTGTCTGCACTAACTTTAGTGAAATACTACCGATTTTTTCAAGGAAGCGTTAATTGTTCAAACTGCATGTACCAGGATGCAAGGGGCGAATTCGACTGGAATGTTAGGCAGTGTGCTCCCAATCGGACTTCATGTTTAAAAGGCTCCCTCGAGCCATTGAGCTGACGAGCTCTGGAGACGCACCTGTGAGCCGGGGAGTGGTACTAAACCTGAGACGATATCGGCGGCATTTCCTGCAACCCCAGATATTTTTGTTGTTCTTTGGTCTCTACTGATGAAGGGCACTAACCCAGAAACACGTGTCTAGAGATGAACAGTACATTCTGCACTAACTTTAGTGAAATACTACAGATTTTTTCAAGGAAGCGTTAATTGTTCAAACTGCATGTACCAGGATGCAAGGGGCGAACTCGACTGGAATGGTAGGCAGTGTGCTCCCAATCAGACTTCATGTTTAAAAGGCTCCCTCGAGCCATTGAGCTGACGAGCTCTGGAGACGCACCTGTGAGTCGGGGAGTGGTACTAAACCTGAGACGATATCGGCGGCATTTCCTGCAACCCCAGATATTTTTGTTGTTCTTTTTTCTCTACTGATGAAGGGCACTAACCCAGAAACACGTGTCTAGAGATGAACAGTACTGTCTGCACTAACTTTAGTGAAATACTACAGATTTTTTCAAGGAAGCGTTAATTGTTTAAACTGCATGTACCAGGATGCAAGGGGCGAACTCGACTGGAATGTTAGGCAGTGTGCTCCTAATCGGACTTCATGTTTAAAAGGCTCCCTCGAGCCATTGAGCTGACGAGCTCTGGAGATGCACCTGTGAGCCGGGGAGAAGTACTAAACCTGAGACGATATCGGCGGCATTTCCTGAAACCCCAGATATTTTTGTTGTTCTTTGGTCTCTACTGATGAAGGGCACTAACCCAGAAACACGTGTCTAGAGATGAACAGTACTGTCTGCACTAACTTTAGTGAAATACTACAGATTTTTTCAAGGAAGCGTTAATTGTTCAAACTGCATGTACCAGGATGCAAGGGGCGAACTCGACTGGAATGTTAGGCAGTGTGCTCCCAATCGGACTTCATGTTTAAAAGGCTCCCTCGAGCCATTGAGCTGACGAGCTCTGGAGACGCACCTGTGAGCCGGGGAGTGGTTCTAAACCTGAGACGATATCGGCGGCATTTCCTGCAATCCCAGATATTTCTGTTGTTCTTTTTTCTCTACTGATGAAGGGCACTAACCCAGAAACACGTGTCTAGAGATGAACAGTACTGTCTGCACTAACTTTAGTGAAATACTACAGATTTTTTCAAGGAAGCGTTAATTGTTCAAACTGCATGTACCAGGATGCAAGGGGCGAACTCGACTGGAATGTTAGGCAGTGTGCTCCCAATCGGACTTCATGTTTAAAAGGCTCCCTCGAGCCATTGAGCTGATGAGCTCTGGAGACGCACCTGTGAGCCGGGGAGTGGTACTAAACCTGAGACGATATCGGCGGCATTTCCTGCAACCCCAGATATTTTTGTTGTTCTTTGGTCGCTACTGATGAAGGGCACTAACCCAGAAACACGTGTCTAGAGATGAACAGTACTGTCTGCACTAACTTTAGTGAAATACTACAGATTTTTTCAAGGAAGCGTTAATTGTTCAAACTGCATGTACCAGGATGCAAGGGGCGAACTCGACTGGAATGTTAGGCAGTGTGCTCCCATTCGGACTTCATGTTTAAAAGGCTCCCTCGAGCCATTGAGCTGACGAGCTCTGGAGACGCACCTGTGAGCCAGGGAGTGGTACTAAACCTAAGACAATATCGGCGGCATTTCCTGCAACCCCAGATATTTTTGTTGTTCTTTGGTCTCTACTGATGAAGGGCACTAACCCAGAAACACGTGTCTAGAGATGAACAGTACTGTCTGCACTAACTTTAGTGAAATACTACAGATTTTTTCAAGGAAGCGTTAATTGTTCAAACTGCATGTACCAGGATGCAAGGGGCGAACTCGACTGGAATGTTAGGCAGTGTGCTCCCAATCGGACTTCATGTTTAAAAGGCTCCCTCGAGCCATTGAGCTGACGAGCTCTGGAGACGCACCTGTGAGCCGGGGAGTGGTACTAAACCTGAGACGATATCGGCGGCATTTCCTGCAACCCCAGATATTTTTGTTGTTTTTTGGTCTCTACTGATGAAGGGCACTAACCCAGAAACACGTGTCTAGAGATGAACAGTACTGTCTGCACTAACTTTAGTGAAATACTACAGATTTTTTCAAGGAAGCGTTAATTGTTCAAACTGCATGTACCAGGATGCAAGGGGCGAACTCGACTGGAATGTTAGGCAGTGTGCTCCCAATCGGACTTCATGTTTAAAAGGCTCCCTCGAGCCATTGAGCTGACGAGCTCTGGAGACGCACCTGTGAGCCGGGGAGTGGTACTAAACCTGAGACGATATCGGCGGCATTTCCTGCAACCCCAGATATTTTTGTTGTTCTTTGGTCTCTACTGATGAAGGGCACTAACCCAGAAACACGTGTCTCGAGATGAACAGTACTCTCTGCACTAACTTTAGTGAAATACTACAGATTTTTTCAAGGAAGCGTTAATTGTTCAAACTGCATGTACCAGGATGCAAGGGGCGAACTCGACTGGAATGTTAGGCAGTGTGCTCCCAATCGGACTTCGTGTTTAAAAGGCTCCCTCGAGCCATTGAGCTGACGAGCTCTGGAGACGCACCTGTGAGCCGGGGAGTGGTACTAAACCTGAGACGATATCGGCGGCATTTCCTGCAACCCCAGATATTTTTGTTGTTCTTTGGTCTCTACTGATGAAGGGCACTAACCCTGAAACACGTGTCTAGAGATGAACAGTACTCTCTGCACTAACTTTAGTGAAATACTACAGATTTTTTCAAGGAAGCGTTAATTGTTCAAACTGCATGTACCAG
This sequence comes from Pleurodeles waltl, assembly GCF_031143425.1. Classification (NCBI taxonomy): domain Eukaryota; kingdom Metazoa; phylum Chordata; class Amphibia; order Caudata; family Salamandridae; genus Pleurodeles; species Pleurodeles waltl. The sequence goes on along the minus strand of NC_090446.1, from coordinate 749,204,664 downwards.
GATGCAAGGGGCGAACTCGACTGGAATGTTAGGCAGTGTGCTCCCAATCGGACTTCATGTTTAAAAGGCTCCCTCGAGCCATTGAGCTGACGAGCTCTGGAGACACACCTGTGAGCCGGGGAGTGGTACTAAACCTGAGACGATATCGGCGGCATTTCCTGCAACCCCAGATATTTTTGTTGTTCTTTGGTCTCTACTGATGAAGGGCACTAACCCAGAAACACGTGTCTAGAGATGAACAGTACTGTCTGCACTAACTTTAGTGAAATACTACCGATTTTTTCAAGGAAGCGTTAATTGTTCAAACTGCATGTACCAGGATGCAAGGGGCGAACTCGACTGGAATGTTAGGCAGTGTGCTCCCAATCGGACTTCATGTTTAAAAGGCTCCCTCGAGCCATTGAGCTGACGAGCTCTGGAGACGCACCTGTGAGCCGGGGAGTGGTACTAAACCTGAGACGATATCGGCGGCATTTCCTGCAACCCCAGATATTTTTGTTGTTCTTTGGTCTCTACTGATGAAGGGCACTAACCCAGAAACACGTGTCTAGAGATGAACAGTACTGTCTGCACTAACTTTAGTGAAATACTACAGATGTTTTCAAGGAAGCGTTAATTGTTCAAACTGCATGTACCAGGATGCAAGGGGTGAACTCGACTGGAATGGTAGGCAGTGTGCTCCCAATCGGACTTCTTGTTTAAAAGGCTCCCTCGAGCCATTGAGCTGACGAGCTCTGGAGACGCACCTGTGAGTCGGGGAGTGGTACTAAACCTGAGACGATATCGGCGGCATTTCCTGCAACCCCAGATATTTTTGTTGTTCTTTGGTCTCTACTGATGAAGGGCACTAACCCAGAAACACGTGTCTAGAGATGAACAGTACTGTCTGCACTAACTTTAGTGAAATACTACAGATTTTTTCAAGGAAGCGTTAATTGTTCAAACTGCATGTACCAGGATGCAAGGGGCGAACTCGACTGGAATGTTTGGCAGTGTGCTCCCAATCGGACTTCATGTTTAAAAGGCTCCCTCGAGCCATTGAGCTGACGAGCTCTGGAGATGCACCTGTGAGCCGGGGAGTGGTACTAAACCTGAGACGATATCGGCGGCATTTCCTGAAACCCCAGATATTTTTGTTGTTCTTTGGTCTCTACTGATGAAGGGCACTAACCCAGAAACACGTGTCTAGAGATGAGCAGTACTGTCTGCACTAACTTTAGTGAAATACTACAGATTTTTTCAACGAAGCGTTAATTGTTCAAACTGCATTTACCAGGATGTAAGGGGCGAACTCGACTGGAATGTTAGGCAGTGTGCTCCCAATCGGACTTCATGTTTAAAAGGCTCCCTCGAGCCATTGAGCTGACGAGCTCTGGAGACGCACCTGTGAGCCGGGGAGTGATACTAAACCTGAGACGATATCGGCGGCATTTCCTGCAACCCCAGATATTTTTGTTGTTCTTTGGTCTCTACTGATGAAGGGCACTAACCCAGAAACACGTGTCTAGAGATGAACAGTACTGTCTGCACTAACTTTAGTGAAATACTACAGATTTTTTCAAGGAAGCGTTAATTGTTCAAACTGCATGTACCAGGATGCAAGGGGCGAACTCGACTGGAATGTTAGGCAGTGTGCTCCCAATCGGACTTCATGTTTAAAAGGCTCCCTCGAGCCATTGAGCTGACGAGCTCTGGAGACGCACCTGTGAGCCGGGGAGTGGTACTAAACCTGAGACGATATCGGCGGCATTTCCTGCAACCCCAGATATTTTTGTTGTTCTTTTTTCTCTACTGATGAAGGGCACTAACCCAGAAACACGTGTCTAGAGATGAACAGTACTGTCTGCACTAACTTTAGTGAAATACTACAGATTTTTTCAAGGAAGCGTTAATTGTTCAAACTGCATGTACCAGGATGCAAGGGGCGAACTCGACTGGAATGTTAGGCAGTGTGCTCCCAATCGGACTTCATGTTTAAAAGGCTCCCTCGAGCCATTGAGCTGATGAGCTCTGGAGACGCACCGGTGAGCCGGGGAGTGGTACTAAACCTGAGACGATATCGGCGGCATTTCCTGCAACCCCAGATATTTTTATTGTTCTTTGGTCTCTACTGATGAAGGGCACTAACCCAGAAACACGTGTCTAGAGATGAACAGTACTGTCTGCACTAACTTTAGTGAAATACTACAGATTTTTTCAAGGAAGCGTTAATTGTTCAAACTGCATGTACCAGGATGCAAGGGGCGAACTCGACTGGAATGTTAGGCAGTGTGCTCTCAATCGGACTTCATGTTTAAAAGGCTCCCTCGAGCCATTGAGCTGACGAGCTCTGGAGACGCACCTGTGAGCCGGGGAGTGGTACTAAACCTGTGACGATATCGGCGGCATTTCCTGCAACCCCAGATATTTTTGTTGTTCTTTGGTCTCTACTGATGAAGGGCACTAACCCAGAAACACGTGTCTAGAGATGAACAGTACTGTCTGCACTAACTTCAGTGAAATACTACAGATTTGTTCAAGGAAGCGTTAATTGTTCAAACTGCATGTACCTGGATGCAAGGGGCGAACTCGACTGGAATGTTAGGCAGTGTGCTCCCAATCGGACTTCATGTTTAAAAGGCTCCCTCGAGCCATTGAGCTGACGAGCTCTGGAGACGCACCTGTGAGCCGGGGAGTGGTACTAAACCTGAGACGATATCGGCGGCATTTCCTGCAACCCCAGATATTTTTGTTGTTCTTTGGTCTCTACTGATGAAGGGCACTAACCCAGAAACACGTGTCTAGAGATGAACAGTACTGTCTGCACTAACTTTAGTGAAATACTACAGATTTTTTCAAGGAAGCGTTAATTGTTCAAACTGCATGTACCAGGATGCAAGGGGCGAACTCGACTGGAATGTTAGGCAGTGTGCTCCCAATCGGACTTCATGTTTAAAAGGCTCCCTCGAGCCATTGAGCTGACGAGCTCTGGAGACGCACCTGTGAGCCAGGGAGTGGTACTAAACCTGAGACGATATCGGCGGCATTTCCTGCAACCCCAGATATTTTTGTTGTTCTTTGGTCTCTACTGATGAAGGGCACTTACCCAGAAACACGTGTCTAGAGATGAACAGTACTGTCTGCACTAACTTCAGTGAAATACTACAGATTTGTTCAAGGAAGCGTTAATTGTTCAAACTGCATGTACCTGGATGCAAGGGGCGAACTCGACTGGAATGTTAGGCAGTGTGCTCCCAATCGGACTTCATGTTTAAAAGGCTCCCTCAAGCCATTGAGCTGATGAGCTCTGGAGACGCACCTGTGAGCCGGGGAGTGGTACTAAACCTGAGACGATATCGGCGGCATTTCCTGCAACCCCAGATATTTTTGTTGTTCTTTGGTCTCTACTGATGAAGGGCACTAACCCAGAAACACGTGTCTAGAGATGAACAGTACTGTCTGCACTAACTTTAGTGAAATACTACAGATTTTTTCAAGGAAGCGTTAATTGTTCAAACTGCATGTACCAGGATGCAAGGGGCGAACTCGACTGGAATGTTAGGCAGTGTGCTCCCAATCGGACTTCATGTTTAAAAGGCTCCCTCGAGCCATTGAGCTGACGAGCTCTGGAGACGCACCTGTGAGCCGGGGAGTGGTACTAAACCTGAGACGATATCGGCAGCATTTCCTGCAACCCCAGATATTTTTGTTGTTCTTTGGTCTCTACTGATGAAGGGCACTAACCCAGAAACACGTGTCTAGAGATGAACAGTACTGTCTGCACTAACTTTAGTGAAATACTACAGATTTTTTCAAGGAAGCGTTAATTGTTCAAACTGCATGTACCAGGATGCAAGGAGCGAACTCGACTGGAATGTTAGGCAGTGTGCTCCTAATCCGACTTCATGTTTAAAAGGCTCCCTCGAGCCATTGAGCTGACGAGCTCGGGAGACGCACCTGTGAGCCGGGGAGTGGTACTAAACCTGAGACGATATCGGCGGCATTTCCTGCAACCCCAGATATTTTTGTTGTTCTTTTTTCTCTACTGATGAAGGGCACTAACCCAGAAACACGTGTCTAGAGATGAACAGTACTGTCTGCACTAACTTTAGTGAAATACTACAGATTTTTTCAAGGAAGCGTTAATTGTTCAAACTGCATGTACCAGGATGCAAGTGGCGAACTCGACTGGAATGTTAGGCAGTGTGCTCCCAATCGGACTTCATGTTTAAAAGGCTCCCTCGAGCCATTGAGCTGACGAGCTCTGGAGACGCACCTGTGAGCCGGGGAGTGGTACTAAACCTGAGACGATATCGGCGGCATTTCCTGCAACCCCAGATATTTTTTTTGTTCTTTGGTCTCTACTGATGAAGGGCACTAACCCAGAAACACATGTCTAGAGATGAACAGTACTGTCTGCACTAACTTTAGTGAAATACTACAGATTTTTTCAAGGAAGCGTTAATTGTTCAAACTGCATGTACCAGGATGCAAGGGGCGAACTCGACTGGAATGTTAGGCAGTGTGCTCCCAATCGGACTTCATGTTTAAAAGGCTCCCTCGAGCCATTGAGCTGACGAGCTCTGGAGACGCACCTGTGAGCCGGGGAGTGGTACTAAACCTGAGACGATATCGGCGGCATTTCCTGCAACCCCAGATATTTTTGTTGTTCTTTGGTCTCTACTGATGAAGGGCACTAACCCAGAAACACGTGTCTAGAGATGAACAGTACTGTCTGCACTAACTTTAGTGAAATACTACAGATTTTTTCAAGGAAGCGTTAATTGTTCAAACTGCATGTACCAGGATGCAAGGGGCGAACTCGACTGGAATGTTAGGCAGTGTGCTCCTAATCCGACTTCATGTTTAAAAGGCTCCCTCGAGCCATTGAGCTGACGAGCTCTGGAGACGCACCTGTGAGCCGGGGAGTGGTACTAAACCTGAGACGATAGCGGCGGCATTTCCTGCAACCCCAGATATTTTTGTTGTTCTTTTTTCTCTACTGATGAAGGGCACTAACCCAGAAACACGTGTCTAGAGATGAACAGTACTGTCTGCACTAACTTTAGTGAAATACTACAGATTTTTTCAAGGAAGCGTTAATTGTTCAAACTGCATGTACAAGGATGCAAGGGGCGAACTCGACTGGAATGTTAGGCAGTGTGCTCCCAATCGGACTTCATGTTTAAAAGGCTCCCTCGAGCCATTGAGCTGACGAGCTCTGGAGACGCACCTGTGAGCCGGGGAGTGGTACTAAACCTGAGAGGATATCGGCGGCATTTCCTGCAACCCCAGATATTTTTGTTGTTCTTTGGTCTCTACTGATGAAGGGCACTAACCCAGAAACACGTGTCTAGAGATGAACAGTACTGTCTGCACTAACTTCAGTGAAATACTACAGATTTGTTCAAGGAAGCGATAATTGTTCAAACTGCATGTACCTGGATGCAAGGGGCGAACTCGACTGGAATGTTAGGCAGTGTGCTCCCTATCGGACTTCATGTTTAAAAGGCTCCCTCGAGCCATTGAGCTGATGAGCTCTGGAGACGCACCTGTGAGCCGGGGAGTGGTACTAAACCTGAGACGATATCGGCGGCATTTCCTGCAACCCCAGATATTTTTGTTGTTCTTTGGTCTCTACTGATGAAGGGCACTAACCCAGAAACACGTGTCTAGAGATGAACAGTACTGTCTGCACTAACTTTAGTGAAATACTACAGATTTTTTCAAGGAAGCGTTAATTGTTCAAACTGCATGTACCAGGATGCAAGGGGCGAACTCGACTGGAATGTTAGGCAGTGTGCTCCCAATCGGACTTCATGTTTAAAAGGCTCCCTCGAGCCATTGAGCTGACGAGCTCTGGAGACGCACCTGTGAGCCGGGGAGTGGTACTAAACCTGAGACGATATCGGCAGCATTTCCTGCAACCCCAGATATTTTTGTTGTTCTTTGGTCTCTACTGATGAAGGGCACTAACCCAGAAACACGTGTCTAGAGATGAACAGTACTGTCTGCACTAACTTTAGTGAAATACTACAGATTTTTTCAAGGAAGCCTTAATTGTTCAAACTGCATGTACCAGGATGCAAGGGGCGAACTCGACTGGAATGTTAGGCAGTGTGCTCCCAATCGGACTTCATGTTTAAAAGGCTCCCTCGAGCCATTGAGCTGACGAGCTCTGGAGACGCACCTGTGAACCGGGGAGTGGTACTAAACCTGAGACGATATCGGCGGCATTTCCTGCAACCCCAGATATTTTTGTTGTTCTTTGGTCTCTACTGATGAAGGGCACTAACCCAGAAACACGTGTCTAGAGATGAACAGTACTGTCTGCACTAACTTTAGTGAAATACTACAGATTTTTTCAAGGAAGCGTTAATTGTTCAAACTGCATGTACCAGGATGCAAGGGGCGAACTCGACTGGAATGTTAGGCAGTGTGCTCCCAATCGGACTTCATGTTTAAAAGGCTCCCTCGAGCCATTGAGCTGACGAGCTCTGGAGACGCACCTGTGAGCCGGGGAGTGGTACTAAACATGAGACGATATCGGCGGCATTTCCTGCAACCCCAGATATTTTTGTTGTTCTTTGGTCTCTACTGATGAAGGGCACTAACCCAGAAACACGTGTCTAGAGATGAACAGTACTGTCTGCACTAACTTCAGTGAAATACTACAGATTTGTTCAAGGAAGCGTTAATTGTTCAAACTGCATGTACCTGGATGCAAGGGGCGAACTCGACTGGAATGTTAGGCAGTGTGCTCCCAATCGGACTTCATGTTTAAAAGGCTCCCTCGAGCCATTGAGCTGATGAGCTCTGGAGACGCACCAGTGAGCCGGGGAGTGGTACTAAACCTGAGACGATATCGGCGGCATTTCCTGCAACCCCAGATATTTTTGTTGTTCTTTGGTCTCTACTGATGAAGGGCACTAACCCAGAAACACGTGTCTAGAGATGAACAGTACTGTCTGCACTAACTTTAGTGAAATACTACAGATTTTTTCAAGGAAGCGTTAATTGTTCAAACTGCATGTACCAGGATGCAAGGGGCAAACTCGACTGGAATGTTAGGCAGTGTGCTCCTAATCGGACTTCATGTTTAAAAGGCTCCCTCGAGCCATTGAGCTGACGAGCTCTGGAGACGCACCTGTGAGCCGGGGAGTGGTACTAAACCTGAGACGATATCGGCGGCATTTCCTGCAACCCCAGATATTTTTGTTGTTCTTTGGTCTCTACTGATGAAGGGCACTAACCCAGAAACACGTGTCTAGAGATGAACAGTACTGTCTGCACTAACTTTAGTGAAATACTACATATTTTTTCAAGGAAGCGTTAATTGTTCAAACTGCATGTACCAGGATGCAAGGGGCGAACTCGACTGGAATGTTAGGCAGTGTGCTCCCAATCGGACTTCATGTTTAAAAGGCTCCCTCGAGCCATTGAGCTGACGAGCTCTGGAGACGCACCTGTGAGCCGGGGAGAGGTACTAAACCTGAGACGATATCGGCGGCATTTTTCTGCAACCCCAGATATTTTTGTTGTTCTTTGGTCTCTACTGATGAAGGGCACTAACCCAGAAACACTTGTCTAGAGATGAACAGTACTGTCTGCACTAACTTCAGTGAAATACTACAGATTTGTTCAAGGAAGCGTTAATTGTTCAAACTGAATGTACCTGGATGCAAGGGGCGAACTCGACTGGAATGTTAGGCAGTGTTCTCCCAATCGGACTTCATGTTTAAAAGGCTCCCTCGAGCCATTGAGCTGATGAGCTCTGGAGACGCACCTGTGAGCCGGGGAGTGGTACTAAACCTGAGACGATATCGGCAGCATTTCCTGCAACCCCAGATATTTTTGTTGTTCTTTGGTCTCTACTGATGAAGGGCACTAACCCAGAAACACGTGTCTAGAGATGAACAGTACTGTCTGCACTAACTTTAGTGAAATACTACAGATTTTTTCAAGGAAGCGTTAATTGTTCAAACTGCATGTACCAGGATGCAAGGGGCGAACTCGACTGGAATGTTAGGCAGTGTGCTCCCAATCGGACTTCATGTTTAAAAGGCTCCCTCGAGCCATTGAGCTGACGAGCTCTGGAGACGCACCTGTGAGCCGGGGAGTGGTACTAAACCTGAGACGATATCGGCGGCATTTCCTGCAACCCCAGATATTTTTGTTGTTCTTTGGTCTCTACTGATGAAGGGCACTAACCCAGAAACACGTGTCTAGAGATGAACAGTACTGTCTGCAATAACTTTAGTGAAATACTACAGATTTTTTCAAGGAAGCGTTAATTGTTCAAACTGCATGTACCAGGATGCAAGGGGCGAACTCGACTGGAATGTTAGGCAGTGTGCTCCCAATCGGACTTCATGTTTAAAAGGCTCCCTCGAGCCATTGAGCTGACGAGCTCTGGAGACGCACCTGTGAGCCGGGGAGTGGTACTAAACCTGAGACGATATCGGCGGCATTTCCTGCAACCCCAGATATTTTTGTTGTTCTTTGGTCTCTACTGATGAAGGGCACTAACCCAGAAACACGTGTCTAGAGATGAACAGTACTGTCTGCACTAACTTTAGTGAAATACTACAGATTTTTTCAAGGAAGCGTTAATTGTTCAAACTGCATGTACGAGGATGCAAGGGGCGAACTCGACTGGAATGTTAGGCAGTGTGCTCCCAATCGGACTTCATGTTTAAAAGGCTCCCTCGAGCCATTGAGCTGACGAGCTCTGGAGACGCACCTGTGAGCCGGGGAGTGGTACTAAACCTGAGACGATATCGGCGGCATTTCCTGCAACCCCAGATATTTTTGTTGTTCTTTGGTCTCTACTGATGAAGGGCATTAACCCAGAAACACGTGTCTAGAGATGAACAGTACTGTCTGCACTAACTTCAGTGAAATACTACAGATTTGTTCAAGGAAGCGTTAATTGTTCAAACTGCATGTACCTGGATGCAAGGGGCGAACTCGACTGGAATGTTAGGCAGTGTGCTCCCAATCGGACTTCATGTTTAAAAGGCTCCCTCGAGCCATTGAGCTGATGAGCTCTGGAGACGCACCTGTGAGCCGGGGAGTGGTACTAAACCTGAGACGATATCGGCAGCATTTCCTGCAACCCCAGATATTTTTATTGTTCTTTGTTCTCTACTGATGAAGGGCACTAACCCAGAAACACGTGTCTAGAGATGAACAGTACTGTCTGCACTAACTTTAGTGAAATACTACAGATTTTTTCAAGGAAGCGTTAATTGTTCAAACTGCATGTACCAGGATGCAAGGGGCGAACTCGACTGGAATGTTAGGCAGTGTGCTCCCAATCGGACTTCATGTTTAAAAGGCTCCCTCGAGCCATTGAGCTGACGAGCTCTGGAGACGCACCTGTGAGCCGGGGAGTGGTACTAAACCTGAGACGATATCGGCGGCATTTCCTGCAACCCCAGATATTTTTGTTGTTCTTTGGTCTCTACTGATGAAGGGCACTAACCCAGAAACACGTGTCTAGAGATGAACAGTACTGTCTGCAATAACTTTAGTGAAATACTACAGATTTTTTCAAGGAAGCGTTAATTGTTCAAACTGCATGTACCCAGGATGCAAGGGGCGAACTCGACTGGAATGTTAGGCAGTGTGCTCCTAATCGGACTTCATGTTTAAAAGGCTCCCTCGAGCCATTGAGCTGACGAGCTCTGGAGACGCACCTGTGAGCCGGGGAGTGGTACTAAACCTGAGACGATATCGGCGGCATTTCCTGCAACCCCAGATATTTTTGTTGTTCTTTGGTCTCTACTGATGAAGGGCAACTAACCCAGAAACACGTGTCTAGAGATGAAGTACTGTCTGCACTAACTTTAGTGAAATACTACAGATTTTTTCAAGGAAGCGTTAATTGTTCAAACTGCATGTACCAGGATGCAAGGGGCGAACTCGTCTGGAATGTTAGGCAGTGTGCCCCTAATCGGACTTCATGTTTAAAAGGCTCCCTCGAGCCATTGAGCTGACGAGCTCTGGAGACGCACCTGTGAGCCGGGGAGTGGTACTAAACCTGAGACGATATCGGCGGCATTTCCTGCAACCCCAGATATTTTTGTTGTTCTTTTTTCTCTACTGATGAAGGGCACTAACCCAGAAACACGTGTCTAGAGATGAACAGTACTGTCTGCACTAACTTTAGTGAAATACTACAGATTTTGTCAAGGAAGCGTTAATTGTTCAAACTGCATGTACCAGGATGCAAGTGGCAAACTCGACTGGAATGTTAGGCCGTGTGCTCCCAATCGGACTTCATGTTTAAAAGGCTCCCTCGAGCCATTGAGCTGACGAGCTCTGGAGACGCACCTGTGAGCCGGGGAGTGGTACTAAACCTGAGACGATATCGGCGGCATTTCCTGCAACCCCAGATATTTTTGTTGTTCTTTGGTCTCTACTGTTGAAGGGCACTAACCCAGAAACACGTGTCTAGAGATGAACAGTACTGTCTGCACTAACTTTAGTGAAATACTACCGATTTTTTCAAGGAAGCGTTAATTGTTCAAACTGCATGTACCAGGATGCAAGGGGCGAATTCGACTGGAATGTTAGGCAGTGTGCTCCCAATCGGACTTCATGTTTAAAAGGCTCCCTCGAGCCATTGAGCTGACGAGCTCTGGAGACGCACCTGTGAGCCGGGGAGTGGTACTAAACCTGAGACGATATCGGCGGCATTTCCTGCAACCCCAGATATTTTTGTTGTTCTTTGGTCTCTACTGATGAAGGGCACTAACCCAGAAACACGTGTCTAGAGATGAACAGTACATTCTGCACTAACTTTAGTGAAATACTACAGATTTTTTCAAGGAAGCGTTAATTGTTCAAACTGCATGTACCAGGATGCAAGGGGCGAACTCGACTGGAATGGTAGGCAGTGTGCTCCCAATCAGACTTCATGTTTAAAAGGCTCCCTCGAGCCATTGAGCTGACGAGCTCTGGAGACGCACCTGTGAGTCGGGGAGTGGTACTAAACCTGAGACGATATCGGCGGCATTTCCTGCAACCCCAGATATTTTTGTTGTTCTTTTTTCTCTACTGATGAAGGGCACTAACCCAGAAACACGTGTCTAGAGATGAACAGTACTGTCTGCACTAACTTTAGTGAAATACTACAGATTTTTTCAAGGAAGCGTTAATTGTTTAAACTGCATGTACCAGGATGCAAGGGGCGAACTCGACTGGAATGTTAGGCAGTGTGCTCCTAATCGGACTTCATGTTTAAAAGGCTCCCTCGAGCCATTGAGCTGACGAGCTCTGGAGATGCACCTGTGAGCCGGGGAGAAGTACTAAACCTGAGACGATATCGGCGGCATTTCCTGAAACCCCAGATATTTTTGTTGTTCTTTGGTCTCTACTGATGAAGGGCACTAACCCAGAAACACGTGTCTAGAGATGAACAGTACTGTCTGCACTAACTTTAGTGAAATACTACAGATTTTTTCAAGGAAGCGTTAATTGTTCAAACTGCATGTACCAGGATGCAAGGGGCGAACTCGACTGGAATGTTAGGCAGTGTGCTCCCAATCGGACTTCATGTTTAAAAGGCTCCCTCGAGCCATTGAGCTGACGAGCTCTGGAGACGCACCTGTGAGCCGGGGAGTGGTTCTAAACCTGAGACGATATCGGCGGCATTTCCTGCAATCCCAGATATTTCTGTTGTTCTTTTTTCTCTACTGATGAAGGGCACTAACCCAGAAACACGTGTCTAGAGATGAACAGTACTGTCTGCACTAACTTTAGTGAAATACTACAGATTTTTTCAAGGAAGCGTTAATTGTTCAAACTGCATGTACCAGGATGCAAGGGGCGAACTCGACTGGAATGTTAGGCAGTGTGCTCCCAATCGGACTTCATGTTTAAAAGGCTCCCTCGAGCCATTGAGCTGATGAGCTCTGGAGACGCACCTGTGAGCCGGGGAGTGGTACTAAACCTGAGACGATATCGGCGGCATTTCCTGCAACCCCAGATATTTTTGTTGTTCTTTGGTCGCTACTGATGAAGGGCACTAACCCAGAAACACGTGTCTAGAGATGAACAGTACTGTCTGCACTAACTTTAGTGAAATACTACAGATTTTTTCAAGGAAGCGTTAATTGTTCAAACTGCATGTACCAGGATGCAAGGGGCGAACTCGACTGGAATGTTAGGCAGTGTGCTCCCATTCGGACTTCATGTTTAAAAGGCTCCCTCGAGCCATTGAGCTGACGAGCTCTGGAGACGCACCTGTGAGCCAGGGAGTGGTACTAAACCTAAGACAATATCGGCGGCATTTCCTGCAACCCCAGATATTTTTGTTGTTCTTTGGTCTCTACTGATGAAGGGCACTAACCCAGAAACACGTGTCTAGAGATGAACAGTACTGTCTGCACTAACTTTAGTGAAATACTACAGATTTTTTCAAGGAAGCGTTAATTGTTCAAACTGCATGTACCAGGATGCAAGGGGCGAACTCGACTGGAATGTTAGGCAGTGTGCTCCCAATCGGACTTCATGTTTAAAAGGCTCCCTCGAGCCATTGAGCTGACGAGCTCTGGAGACGCACCTGTGAGCCGGGGAGTGGTACTAAACCTGAGACGATATCGGCGGCATTTCCTGCAACCCCAGATATTTTTGTTGTTTTTTGGTCTCTACTGATGAAGGGCACTAACCCAGAAACACGTGTCTAGAGATGAACAGTACTGTCTGCACTAACTTTAGTGAAATACTACAGATTTTTTCAAGGAAGCGTTAATTGTTCAAACTGCATGTACCAGGATGCAAGGGGCGAACTCGACTGGAATGTTAGGCAGTGTGCTCCCAATCGGACTTCATGTTTAAAAGGCTCCCTCGAGCCATTGAGCTGACGAGCTCTGGAGACGCACCTGTGAGCCGGGGAGTGGTACTAAACCTGAGACGATATCGGCGGCATTTCCTGCAACCCCAGATATTTTTGTTGTTCTTTGGTCTCTACTGATGAAGGGCACTAACCCAGAAACACGTGTCTCGAGATGAACAGTACTCTCTGCACTAACTTTAGTGAAATACTACAGATTTTTTCAAGGAAGCGTTAATTGTTCAAACTGCATGTACCAGGATGCAAGGGGCGAACTCGACTGGAATGTTAGGCAGTGTGCTCCCAATCGGACTTCGTGTTTAAAAGGCTCCCTCGAGCCATTGAGCTGACGAGCTCTGGAGACGCACCTGTGAGCCGGGGAGTGGTACTAAACCTGAGACGATATCGGCGGCATTTCCTGCAACCCCAGATATTTTTGTTGTTCTTTGGTCTCTACTGATGAAGGGCACTAACCCTGAAACACGTGTCTAGAGATGAACAGTACTCTCTGCACTAACTTTAGTGAAATACTACAGATTTTTTCAAGGAAGCGTTAATTGTTCAAACTGCATGTACCAGGATGCAAGGGGCGAACTCGACTGGAATGTTAGGCAGTGTGCTCCCAATCGGACTTCATGTTTAAAAGGCTCCCTCGAGCCATTGAGCTGACGAGCTCTGGAGACACACCTGTGAGCCGGGGAGTGGTACTAAACCTGAGACGATATCGGCGGCATTTCCTGCAACCCCAGATATTTTTGTTGTTCTTTGGTCTCTACTGATGAAGGGCACTAACCCAGAAACACGTGTCTAGAGATGAACAGTACTGTCTGCACTAACTTTAGTGAAATACTACCGATTTTTTCAAGGAAGCGTTAATTGTTCAAACTGCATGTACCAGGATGCAAGGGGCGAACTCGACTGGAATGTTAGGCAGTGTGCTCCCAATCGGACTTCATGTTTAAAAGGCTCCCTCGAGCCATTGAGCTGACGAGCTCTGGAGACGCACCTGTGAGCCGGGGAGTGGTACTAAACCTGAGACGATATCGGCGGCATTTCCTGCAACCCCAGATATTTTTGTTGTTCTTTGGTCTCTACTGATGAAGGGCACTAACCCAGAAACACGTGTCTAGAGATGAACAGTACTGTCTGCACTAACTTTAGTGAAATACTACAGATGTTTTCAAGGAAGCGTTAATTGTTCAAACTGCATGTACCAGGATGCAAGGGGTGAACTCGACTGGAATGGTAGGCAGTGTGCTCCCAATCGGACTTCTTGTTTAAAAGGCTCCCTCGAGCCATTGAGCTGACGAGCTCTGGAGACGCACCTGTGAGTCGGGGAGTGGTACTAAACCTGAGACGATATCGGCGGCATTTCCTGCAACCCCAGATATTTTTGTTGTTCTTTGGTCTCTACTGATGAAGGGCACTAACCCAGAAACACGTGTCTAGAGATGAACAGTACTGTCTGCACTAACTTTAGTGAAATACTACAGATTTTTTCAAGGAAGCGTTAATTGTTCAAACTGCATGTACCAGGATGCAAGGGGCGAACTCGACTGGAATGTTTGGCAGTGTGCTCCCAATCGGACTTCATGTTTAAAAGGCTCCCTCGAGCCATTGAGCTGACGAGCTCTGGAGATGCACCTGTGAGCCGGGGAGTGGTACTAAACCTGAGACGATATCGGCGGCATTTCCTGAAACCCCAGATATTTTTGTTGTTCTTTGGTCTCTACTGATGAAGGGCACTAACCCAGAAACACGTGTCTAGAGATGAGCAGTACTGTCTGCACTAACTTTAGTGAAATACTACAGATTTTTTCAACGAAGCGTTAATTGTTCAAACTGCATTTACCAGGATGTAAGGGGCGAACTCGACTGGAATGTTAGGCAGTGTGCTCCCAATCGGACTTCATGTTTAAAAGGCTCCCTCGAGCCATTGAGCTGACGAGCTCTGGAGACGCACCTGTGAGCCGGGGAGTGATACTAAACCTGAGACGATATCGGCGGCATTTCCTGCAACCCCAGATATTTTTGTTGTTCTTTGGTCTCTACTGATGAAGGGCACTAACCCAGAAACACGTGTCTAGAGATGAACAGTACTGTCTGCACTAACTTTAGTGAAATACTACAGATTTTTTCAAGGAAGCGTTAATTGTTCAAACTGCATGTACCAGGATGCAAGGGGCGAACTCGACTGGAATGTTAGGCAGTGTGCTCCCAATCGGACTTCATGTTTAAAAGGCTCCCTCGAGCCATTGAGCTGACGAGCTCTGGAGACGCACCTGTGAGCCGGGGAGTGGTACTAAACCTGAGACGATATCGGCGGCATTTCCTGCAACCCCAGATATTTTTGTTGTTCTTTTTTCTCTACTGATGAAGGGCACTAACCCAGAAACACGTGTCTAGAGATGAACAGTACTGTCTGCACTAACTTTAGTGAAATACTACAGATTTTTTCAAGGAAGCGTTAATTGTTCAAACTGCATGTACCAGGATGCAAGGGGCGAACTCGACTGGAATGTTAGGCAGTGTGCTCCCAATCGGACTTCATGTTTAAAAGGCTCCCTCGAGCCATTGAGCTGATGAGCTCTGGAGACGCACCGGTGAGCCGGGGAGTGGTACTAAACCTGAGACGATATCGGCGGCATTTCCTGCAACCCCAGATATTTTTATTGTTCTTTGGTCTCTACTGATGAAGGGCACTAACCCAGAAACACGTGTCTAGAGATGAACAGTACTGTCTGCACTAACTTTAGTGAAATACTACAGATTTTTTCAAGGAAGCGTTAATTGTTCAAACTGCATGTACCAGGATGCAAGGGGCGAACTCGACTGGAATGTTAGGCAGTGTGCTCTCAATCGGACTTCATGTTTAAAAGGCTCCCTCGAGCCATTGAGCTGACGAGCTCTGGAGACGCACCTGTGAGCCGGGGAGTGGTACTAAACCTGTGACGATATCGGCGGCATTTCCTGCAACCCCAGATATTTTTGTTGTTCTTTGGTCTCTACTGATGAAGGGCACTAACCCAGAAACACGTGTCTAGAGATGAACAGTACTGTCTGCACTAACTTCAGTGAAATACTACAGATTTGTTCAAGGAAGCGTTAATTGTTCAAACTGCATGTACCTGGATGCAAGGGGCGAACTCGACTGGAATGTTAGGCAGTGTGCTCCCAATCGGACTTCATGTTTAAAAGGCTCCCTCGAGCCATTGAGCTGACGAGCTCTGGAGACGCACCTGTGAGCCGGGGAGTGGTACTAAACCTGAGACGATATCGGCGGCATTTCCTGCAACCCCAGATATTTTTGTTGTTCTTTGGTCTCTACTGATGAAGGGCACTAACCCAGAAACACGTGTCTAGAGATGAACAGTACTGTCTGCACTAACTTTAGTGAAATACTACAGATTTTTTCAAGGAAGCGTTAATTGTTCAAACTGCATGTACCAGGATGCAAGGGGCGAACTCGACTGGAATGTTAGGCAGTGTGCTCCCAATCGGACTTCATGTTTAAAAGGCTCCCTCGAGCCATTGAGCTGACGAGCTCTGGAGACGCACCTGTGAGCCAGGGAGTGGTACTAAACCTGAGACGATATCGGCGGCATTTCCTGCAACCCCAGATATTTTTGTTGTTCTTTGGTCTCTACTGATGAAGGGCACTTACCCAGAAACACGTGTCTAGAGATGAACAGTACTGTCTGCACTAACTTCAGTGAAATACTACAGATTTGTTCAAGGAAGCGTTAATTGTTCAAACTGCATGTACCTGGATGCAAGGGGCGAACTCGACTGGAATGTTAGGCAGTGTGCTCCCAATCGGACTTCATGTTTAAAAGGCTCCCTCAAGCCATTGAGCTGATGAGCTCTGGAGACGCACCTGTGAGCCGGGGAGTGGTACTAAACCTGAGACGATATCGGCGGCATTTCCTGCAACCCCAGATATTTTTGTTGTTCTTTGGTCTCTACTGATGAAGGGCACTAACCCAGAAACACGTGTCTAGAGATGAACAGTACTGTCTGCACTAACTTTAGTGAAATACTACAGATTTTTTCAAGGAAGCGTTAATTGTTCAAACTGCATGTACCAGGATGCAAGGGGCGAACTCGACTGGAATGTTAGGCAGTGTGCTCCCAATCGGACTTCATGTTTAAAAGGCTCCCTCGAGCCATTGAGCTGACGAGCTCTGGAGACGCACCTGTGAGCCGGGGAGTGGTACTAAACCTGAGACGATATCGGCAGCATTTCCTGCAACCCCAGATATTTTTGTTGTTCTTTGGTCTCTACTGATGAAGGGCACTAACCCAGAAACACGTGTCTAGAGATGAACAGTACTGTCTGCACTAACTTTAGTGAAATACTACAGATTTTTTCAAGGAAGCGTTAATTGTTCAAACTGCATGTACCAGGATGCAAGGAGCGAACTCGACTGGAATGTTAGGCAGTGTGCTCCTAATCCGACTTCATGTTTAAAAGGTTCCCTCGAGCCATTGAGCTGACGAGCTCGGGAGACGCACCTGTGAGCCGGGGAGTGGTACTAAACCTGAGTTGATATCGGCGGCATTTCCTGCAACCCCAGATATTTTTGTTGTTCTTTTTTCTCTACTGATGAAGGGCACTAACCCAGAAACACGTGTCTAGAGATGAACAGTACTGTCTGCACTAACTTTAGTGAAATACTACAGATTTTTTCAAGGAAGCGTTAATTGTTCAAACTGCATGTACCAGGATGCAAGTGGCAAACTCGACTGGAATGTTAGGCAGTGTGCTCCCAATCGGACTTCATGTTTAAAAGGCTCCCTCGAGCCATTTTGCTGACGAGCTCTGGAGATGCACCTGTGAGCCGGGGAGTGGTACTAAACCTGAGACGATATCGGCGGCATTTCCTGCAACCCCAGATATTTTTTTTGTTCTTTGGTCTCTACTGATGAAGGGCACTAACCCAGAAACACGTGTCTAGAGATGAACAGTACTGTCTGCACTAACTTTAGTGAAATACTACAGATTTTTTCAAGGAAGCGTTAATTGTTCAAACTGCATGAACCAGGATGCAAGGGGCGAACTCGACTGGAATGTTAGGCAGTGTGCTCCCAATCGGACTTCATGTTTAAAAGGCTCCCTCGAGCCATTGAGCTGACGAGCTCTGGAGACGCACCTGTGAGCCGGGGAGTGGTACTAAACCTGAGACGATATCGGCGGCATTTCCTGCAACCCCAGATATTTTTGTTGTTCTTTGGTCTCTACTGATGAAGGGCACTAACCCAGAAACACGTGTCTAGAGATGAACAGTACTGTCTGCACTAACTTCAGTGAAATACTGCAGATTTGTTCAAGGAAGCGTTAATTGTTCAAACTGCATGTACCAGGATGCAAGGGGCGAACTCGACTGGAATGTTAGGCAGTGTGCTCCCAATCGGACTTCATGTTTAAAAGGCTCCCTCGAGCCATTGAGCTGACGAGCTCTGGAGACGCACCTGTGAGCCGGGGAGTGGTACTAAACCTGAGACGATATCGGCGGCATTTCCTGCAACCCCAGATATTTTTGTTGTTCTTTGGTCTCTACTGATGAAGGGCACTAACCCAGAAACACGTGTCTAGAGATGAACAGTACTGTCTGCAATAACTTTAGTGAAATACTACAGATTTTTTCAAGGAAGCGTTAATTGTTCAAACTGCATGTACCAGGATGCAAGGGGCGAACTCGACTGGAATGTTAGGCAGTGTGCTCCTAATCGGACTTCATGTTTAAAAGGCTCCCTCGAGCCATTGAGCTGACGAGCTCTGGAGACGCACCTGTGAGCCGGGGAGTGGTACTAAACCTGAGACGATATCGGCGGCATTTCCTGCAACCCCAGATATTTTTGTTGTTCTTTGGTCTCTACTGATGAAGGGCACTAACCCAGAAACACGTGTCTAGAGATGAACAGTACTGTCTGCACTAACTTTAGTGAAATACTACAGATTTTTTCAAGGAAGCGTTAATTGTTCAAACTGCATGTACCAGGATGCAAGGGGCGAACTCGTCTGGAATGTTAGGCAGTGTGCTCCTAATCGGACTTCATGTTTAAAAGGCTCCCTCGAGCCATTGAGCTGACGAGCTCTGGAGACGCACCTGTGAGCCGGGGAGTGGTACTAAACCTGAGACGATATCGGCGGCATTTCCTGCAACCCCAGATATTTTTGTTGTTCTTTTTTCTCTACTGATGAAGGGCACTAACCCAGAAACACGTGTCTAGAGATGAACAGTACTGTCTGCACTAACTTTAGTGAAATACTACAGATTTTGTCAAGGAAGCGTTAATTGTTCAAACTGCATGTACCAGGATGCAAGTGGCAAACTCGACTGGAATGTTAGGCCGTGTGCTCCCAATCGGACTTCATGTTTAAAAGGCTCCCTCGAGCCATTGAGCTGACGAGCTCTGGAGACGCACCTGTGAGCCGGGGAGTGGTACTAAACCTGAGACGATATCGGCGGCATTTCCTGCAACCCCAGATATTTTTGTTGTTCTTTGGTCTCTACTGTTGAAGGGCACTAACCCAGAAACACGTGTCTAGAGATGAACAGTACTGTCTGCACTAACTTTAGTGAAATACTACCGATTTTTTCAAGGAAGCGTTAATTGTTCAAACTGCATGTACCAGGATGCAAGGGGCGAATTCGACTGGAATGTTAGGCAGTGTGCTCCCAATCGGACTTCATGTTTAAAAGGCTCCCTCGAGCCATTGAGCTGACGAGCTCTGGAGACGCACCTGTGAGCCGGGGAGTGGTACTAAACCTGAGACGATATCGGCGGCATTTCCTGCAACCCCAGATATTTTTGTTGTTCTTTGGTCTCTACTGATGAAGGGCACTAACCCAGAAACACGTGTCTAGAGATGAACAGTACATTCTGCACTAACTTTAGTGAAATACTACAGATTTTTTCAAGGAAGCGTTAATTGTTCAAACTGCATGTACCAGGATGCAAGGGGCGAACTCGACTGGAATGGTAGGCAGTGTGCTCCCAATCAGACTTCATGTTTAAAAGGCTCCCTCGAGCCATTGAGCTGACGAGCTCTGGAGACGCACCTGTGAGTCGGGGAGTGGTACTAAACCTGAGACGATATCGGCGGCATTTCCTGCAACCCCAGATATTTTTGTTGTTCTTTTTTCTCTACTGATGAAGGGCACTAACCCAGAAACACGTGTCTAGAGATGAACAGTACTGTCTGCACTAACTTTAGTGAAATACTACAGATTTTTTCAAGGAAGCGTTAATTGTTTAAACTGCATGTACCAGGATGCAAGGGGCGAACTCGACTGGAATGTTAGGCAGTGTGCTCCTAATCGGACTTCATGTTTAAAAGGCTCCCTCGAGCCATTGAGCTGACGAGCTCTGGAGATGCACCTGTGAGCCGGGGAGAAGTACTAAACCTGAGACGATATCGGCGGCATTTCCTGAAACCCCAGATATTTTTGTTGTTCTTTGGTCTCTACTGATGAAGGGCACTAACCCAGAAACACGTGTCTAGAGATGAACAGTACTGTCTGCACTAACTTTAGTGAAATACTACAGATTTTTTCAAGGAAGCGTTAATTGTTCAAACTGCATGTACCAGGATGCAAGGGGCGAACTCGACTGGAATGTTAGGCAGTGTGCTCCCAATCGGACTTCATGTTTAAAAGGCTCCCTCGAGCCATTGAGCTGACGAGCTCTGGAGACGCACCTGTGAGCCGGGGAGTGGTTCTAAACCTGAGACGATATCGGCGGCATTTCCTGCAATCCCAGATATTTCTGTTGTTCTTTTTTCTCTACTGATGAAGGGCACTAACCCAGAAACACGTGTCTAGAGATGAACAGTACTGTCTGCACTAACTTTAGTGAAATACTACAGATTTTTTCAAGGAAGCGTTAATTGTTCAAACTGCATGTACCAGGATGCAAGGGGCGAACTCGACTGGAATGTTAGGCAGTGTGCTCCCAATCGGACTTCATGTTTAAAAGGCTCCCTCGAGCCATTGAGCTGATGAGCTCTGGAGACGCACCTGTGAGCCGGGGAGTGGTACTAAACCTGAGACGATATCGGCGGCATTTCCTGCAACCCCAGATATTTTTGTTGTTCTTTGGTCGCTACTGATGAAGGGCACTAACCCAGAAACACGTGTCTAGAGATGAACAGTACTGTCTGCACTAACTTTAGTGAAATACTACAGATTTTTTCAAGGAAGCGTTAATTGTTCAAACTGCATGTACCAGGATGCAAGGGGCGAACTCGACTGGAATGTTAGGCAGTGTGCTCCCATTCGGACTTCATGTTTAAAAGGCTCCCTCGAGCCATTGAGCTGACGAGCTCTGGAGACGCACCTGTGAGCCAGGGAGTGGTACTAAACCTAAGACAATATCGGCGGCATTTCCTGCAACCCCAGATATTTTTGTTGTTCTTTGGTCTCTACTGATGAAGGGCACTAACCCAGAAACACGTGTCTAGAGATGAACAGTACTGTCTGCACTAACTTTAGTGAAATACTACAGATTTTTTCAAGGAAGCGTTAATTGTTCAAACTGCATGTACCAGGATGCAAGGGGCGAACTCGACTGGAATGTTAGGCAGTGTGCTCCCAATCGGACTTCATGTTTAAAAGGCTCCCTCGAGCCATTGAGCTGACGAGCTCTGGAGACGCACCTGTGAGCCGGGGAGTGGTACTAAACCTGAGACGATATCGGCGGCATTTCCTGCAACCCCAGATATTTTTGTTGTTTTTTGGTCTCTACTGATGAAGGGCACTAACCCAGAAACACGTGTCTAGAGATGAACAGTACTGTCTGCACTAACTTTAGTGAAATACTACAGATTTTTTCAAGGAAGCGTTAATTGTTCAAACTGCATGTA
The DNA here is from genome assembly GCF_031143425.1 of Pleurodeles waltl. Classification (NCBI taxonomy): domain Eukaryota; kingdom Metazoa; phylum Chordata; class Amphibia; order Caudata; family Salamandridae; genus Pleurodeles; species Pleurodeles waltl. Next base: position 749,182,975 of record NC_090446.1, on the reverse strand, counting down.
CCAGGATGCAAGGGGCGAACTCGACTGGAATGTTAGGCAGTGTGCTCCCAATCGGACTTCATGTTTAAAAGGCTCCCTCGAGCCATTGAGCTGACGAGCTCTGGAGACGCACCTGTGAGCCGGGGAGTGGTACTAAACCTGAGACGATATCGGCGGCATTTCCTGCAACCCCAGATATTTTTGTTGTTCTTTGGTCTCTACTGATGAAGGGCACTAACCCAGAAACACGTGTCTCGAGATGAACAGTACTCTCTGCACTAACTTTAGTGAAATACTACAGATTTTTTCAAGGAAGCGTTAATTGTTCAAACTGCATGTACCAGGATGCAAGGGGCGAACTCGACTGGAATGTTAGGCAGTGTGCTCCCAATCGGACTTCGTGTTTAAAAGGCTCCCTCGAGCCATTGAGCTGACGAGCTCTGGAGACGCACCTGTGAGCCGGGGAGTGGTACTAAACCTGAGACGATATCGGCGGCATTTCCTGCAACCCCAGATATTTTTGTTGTTCTTTGGTCTCTACTGATGAAGGGCACTAACCCTGAAACACGTGTCTAGAGATGAACAGTACTCTCTGCACTAACTTTAGTGAAATACTACAGATTTTTTCAAGGAAGCGTTAATTGTTCAAACTGCATGTACCAGGATGCAAGGGGCGAACTCGACTGGAATGTTAGGCAGTGTGCTCCCAATCGGACTTCATGTTTAAAAGGCTCCCTCGAGCCATTGAGCTGACGAGCTCTGGAGACACACCTGTGAGCCGGGGAGTGGTACTAAACCTGAGACGATATCGGCGGCATTTCCTGCAACCCCAGATATTTTTGTTGTTCTTTGGTCTCTACTGATGAAGGGCACTAACCCAGAAACACGTGTCTAGAGATGAACAGTACTGTCTGCACTAACTTTAGTGAAATACTACCGATTTTTTCAAGGAAGCGTTAATTGTTCAAACTGCATGTACCAGGATGCAAGGGGCGAACTCGACTGGAATGTTAGGCAGTGTGCTCCCAATCGGACTTCATGTTTAAAAGGCTCCCTCGAGCCATTGAGCTGACGAGCTCTGGAGACGCACCTGTGAGCCGGGGAGTGGTACTAAACCTGAGACGATATCGGCGGCATTTCCTGCAACCCCAGATATTTTTGTTGTTCTTTGGTCTCTACTGATGAAGGGCACTAACCCAGAAACACGTGTCTAGAGATGAACAGTACTGTCTGCACTAACTTTAGTGAAATACTACAGATGTTTTCAAGGAAGCGTTAATTGTTCAAACTGCATGTACCAGGATGCAAGGGGTGAACTCGACTGGAATGGTAGGCAGTGTGCTCCCAATCGGACTTCTTGTTTAAAAGGCTCCCTCGAGCCATTGAGCTGACGAGCTCTGGAGACGCACCTGTGAGTCGGGGAGTGGTACTAAACCTGAGACGATATCGGCGGCATTTCCTGCAACCCCAGATATTTTTGTTGTTCTTTGGTCTCTACTGATGAAGGGCACTAACCCAGAAACACGTGTCTAGAGATGAACAGTACTGTCTGCACTAACTTTAGTGAAATACTACAGATTTTTTCAAGGAAGCGTTAATTGTTCAAACTGCATGTACCAGGATGCAAGGGGCGAACTCGACTGGAATGTTTGGCAGTGTGCTCCCAATCGGACTTCATGTTTAAAAGGCTCCCTCGAGCCATTGAGCTGACGAGCTCTGGAGATGCACCTGTGAGCCGGGGAGTGGTACTAAACCTGAGACGATATCGGCGGCATTTCCTGAAACCCCAGATATTTTTGTTGTTCTTTGGTCTCTACTGATGAAGGGCACTAACCCAGAAACACGTGTCTAGAGATGAGCAGTACTGTCTGCACTAACTTTAGTGAAATACTACAGATTTTTTCAACGAAGCGTTAATTGTTCAAACTGCATTTACCAGGATGTAAGGGGCGAACTCGACTGGAATGTTAGGCAGTGTGCTCCCAATCGGACTTCATGTTTAAAAGGCTCCCTCGAGCCATTGAGCTGACGAGCTCTGGAGACGCACCTGTGAGCCGGGGAGTGATACTAAACCTGAGACGATATCGGCGGCATTTCCTGCAACCCCAGATATTTTTGTTGTTCTTTGGTCTCTACTGATGAAGGGCACTAACCCAGAAACACGTGTCTAGAGATGAACAGTACTGTCTGCACTAACTTTAGTGAAATACTACAGATTTTTTCAAGGAAGCGTTAATTGTTCAAACTGCATGTACCAGGATGCAAGGGGCGAACTCGACTGGAATGTTAGGCAGTGTGCTCCCAATCGGACTTCATGTTTAAAAGGCTCCCTCGAGCCATTGAGCTGACGAGCTCTGGAGACGCACCTGTGAGCCGGGGAGTGGTACTAAACCTGAGACGATATCGGCGGCATTTCCTGCAACCCCAGATATTTTTGTTGTTCTTTTTTCTCTACTGATGAAGGGCACTAACCCAGAAACACGTGTCTAGAGATGAACAGTACTGTCTGCACTAACTTTAGTGAAATACTACAGATTTTTTCAAGGAAGCGTTAATTGTTCAAACTGCATGTACCAGGATGCAAGGGGCGAACTCGACTGGAATGTTAGGCAGTGTGCTCCCAATCGGACTTCATGTTTAAAAGGCTCCCTCGAGCCATTGAGCTGATGAGCTCTGGAGACGCACCGGTGAGCCGGGGAGTGGTACTAAACCTGAGACGATATCGGCGGCATTTCCTGCAACCCCAGATATTTTTATTGTTCTTTGGTCTCTACTGATGAAGGGCACTAACCCAGAAACACGTGTCTAGAGATGAACAGTACTGTCTGCACTAACTTTAGTGAAATACTACAGATTTTTTCAAGGAAGCGTTAATTGTTCAAACTGCATGTACCAGGATGCAAGGGGCGAACTCGACTGGAATGTTAGGCAGTGTGCTCTCAATCGGACTTCATGTTTAAAAGGCTCCCTCGAGCCATTGAGCTGACGAGCTCTGGAGACGCACCTGTGAGCCGGGGAGTGGTACTAAACCTGTGACGATATCGGCGGCATTTCCTGCAACCCCAGATATTTTTGTTGTTCTTTGGTCTCTACTGATGAAGGGCACTAACCCAGAAACACGTGTCTAGAGATGAACAGTACTGTCTGCACTAACTTCAGTGAAATACTACAGATTTGTTCAAGGAAGCGTTAATTGTTCAAACTGCATGTACCTGGATGCAAGGGGCGAACTCGACTGGAATGTTAGGCAGTGTGCTCCCAATCGGACTTCATGTTTAAAAGGCTCCCTCGAGCCATTGAGCTGACGAGCTCTGGAGACGCACCTGTGAGCCGGGGAGTGGTACTAAACCTGAGACGATATCGGCGGCATTTCCTGCAACCCCAGATATTTTTGTTGTTCTTTGGTCTCTACTGATGAAGGGCACTAACCCAGAAACACGTGTCTAGAGATGAACAGTACTGTCTGCACTAACTTTAGTGAAATACTACAGATTTTTTCAAGGAAGCGTTAATTGTTCAAACTGCATGTACCAGGATGCAAGGGGCGAACTCGACTGGAATGTTAGGCAGTGTGCTCCCAATCGGACTTCATGTTTAAAAGGCTCCCTCGAGCCATTGAGCTGACGAGCTCTGGAGACGCACCTGTGAGCCAGGGAGTGGTACTAAACCTGAGACGATATCGGCGGCATTTCCTGCAACCCCAGATATTTTTGTTGTTCTTTGGTCTCTACTGATGAAGGGCACTTACCCAGAAACACGTGTCTAGAGATGAACAGTACTGTCTGCACTAACTTCAGTGAAATACTACAGATTTGTTCAAGGAAGCGTTAATTGTTCAAACTGCATGTACCTGGATGCAAGGGGCGAACTCGACTGGAATGTTAGGCAGTGTGCTCCCAATCGGACTTCATGTTTAAAAGGCTCCCTCAAGCCATTGAGCTGATGAGCTCTGGAGACGCACCTGTGAGCCGGGGAGTGGTACTAAACCTGAGACGATATCGGCGGCATTTCCTGCAACCCCAGATATTTTTGTTGTTCTTTGGTCTCTACTGATGAAGGGCACTAACCCAGAAACACGTGTCTAGAGATGAACAGTACTGTCTGCACTAACTTTAGTGAAATACTACAGATTTTTTCAAGGAAGCGTTAATTGTTCAAACTGCATGTACCAGGATGCAAGGGGCGAACTCGACTGGAATGTTAGGCAGTGTGCTCCCAATCGGACTTCATGTTTAAAAGGCTCCCTCGAGCCATTGAGCTGACGAGCTCTGGAGACGCACCTGTGAGCCGGGGAGTGGTACTAAACCTGAGACGATATCGGCAGCATTTCCTGCAACCCCAGATATTTTTGTTGTTCTTTGGTCTCTACTGATGAAGGGCACTAACCCAGAAACACGTGTCTAGAGATGAACAGTACTGTCTGCACTAACTTTAGTGAAATACTACAGATTTTTTCAAGGAAGCGTTAATTGTTCAAACTGCATGTACCAGGATGCAAGGAGCGAACTCGACTGGAATGTTAGGCAGTGTGCTCCTAATCCGACTTCATGTTTAAAAGGTTCCCTCGAGCCATTGAGCTGACGAGCTCGGGAGACGCACCTGTGAGCCGGGGAGTGGTACTAAACCTGAGTTGATATCGGCGGCATTTCCTGCAACCCCAGATATTTTTGTTGTTCTTTTTTCTCTACTGATGAAGGGCACTAACCCAGAAACACGTGTCTAGAGATGAACAGTACTGTCTGCACTAACTTTAGTGAAATACTACAGATTTTTTCAAGGAAGCGTTAATTGTTCAAACTGCATGTACCAGGATGCAAGTGGCAAACTCGACTGGAATGTTAGGCAGTGTGCTCCCAATCGGACTTCATGTTTAAAAGGCTCCCTCGAGCCATTTTGCTGACGAGCTCTGGAGATGCACCTGTGAGCCGGGGAGTGGTACTAAACCTGAGACGATATCGGCGGCATTTCCTGCAACCCCAGATATTTTTTTTGTTCTTTGGTCTCTACTGATGAAGGGCACTAACCCAGAAACACGTGTCTAGAGATGAACAGTACTGTCTGCACTAACTTTAGTGAAATACTACAGATTTTTTCAAGGAAGCGTTAATTGTTCAAACTGCATGTACCAGGATGCAAGGGGCGAACTCGACTGGAATGTTAGGCAGTGTGCTCCCAATCGGACTTCATGTTTAAAAGGCTCCCTCGAGCCATTGAGCTGACGAGCTCTGGAGACGCACCTGTGAGCCGGGGAGTGGTACTAAACCTGAGACGATATCGGCGGCATTTCCTGCAACCCCAGATATTTTTGTTGTTCTTTGGTCTCTACTGATGAAGGGCACTAACCCAGAAACACGTGTCTAGAGATGAACAGTACTGTCTGCACTAACTTCAGTGAAATACTGCAGATTTGTTCAAGGAAGCGTTAATTGTTCAAACTGCATGTACCAGGATGCAAGGGGCGAACTCGACTGGAATGTTAGGCAGTGTGCTCCCAATCGGACTTCATGTTTAAAAGGCTCCCTCGAGCCATTGAGCTGACGAGCTCTGGAGACGCACCTGTGAGCCGGGGAGTGGTACTAAACCTGAGACGATATCGTTGGCATTTCCTGCAACCCCAGATATTTTTGTTGTTCTTTGGTCTCTACTGATGAAGGGCACTAACCCAGAAACACGTGTCTAGAGATGAACAGTACTGTCTGCACTAACTTTAGTGAAATACTACAGATTTTTTCAAGGAAGCGTTAAATGTTCAAACTGCATGTACTAGGATGCAAGGGGCGAACTCGACTGGAATGTTAGGCAGTGTGCTCCTAATCGGACTTCATGTTTAAAAGGCTCCCTCGAGCCATTGAGCTGACGAGCTCTGGAGACGCACCTGTGAGCCGGGGAGTGGTACTAAACCTGAGACGATATCGGCGGCATTTCCTGCAACCCCAGATATTTTTGTTGTTCTTTTTTCTCTACTGATGAAGGGCACTAACCCAGAAACACGTGTCTAGAGATGAACAGTACTGTCTGCACTAACTTTAGTGAAATACTACAGATTTTTTCAAGGAAGCGTTAATTGTTCACACTGCATGTACCAGGATGCAAGGGGCGAACTCGACTGGAATGTTAGGCAGTGTGCTCCCAATCGGACTTCATGTTTAAAAGGCTCCCTCGAGCCATTGAGCTGACGAGCTCTGGAGACGCACCTGTGAGCCGGGGAGTGGTACTAAACCTGAGACGATATCGGCGGCATTTCCTGCAACCCCAGATATTTTTTTTGTTCTTTGGTCTCTACTGATGAAGGGCACTAACCCAGAAACACGTGTCTAGAGATGAACAGTACTGTCTGCACTAACTTTAGTGAAATACTACAGATTTTTTCAAGGAAGCGTTAATTGTTCAAACTGCATGTACCAGGATGCAAGGGGCGAACTCGACTGGAATGTTAGGCAGTGTGCTCCCAATCGGACTTCATGTTTAAAAGGCTCCCTCGAGCCATTGAGCTGACGAGCTCTGGAGACGCACCTGTGAGCCGGGGAGTGGTACTAAACCTGAGACGATATCGGCAGCATTTCCTGCAACCCCAGATATTTTTGTTGTTCTTTGGTCTCTACTGATGAAGGGCACTAACCCAGAAACACGTGTCTAGAGATGAACAGTACTGTCTGCACTAACTTTAGTGAAATACTACAGATTTTTTCAAGGAAGCGTTAATTGTTCAAACTGCATGTACCAGGATGCAAGGGGCGAACTCGACTGGAATGTTAGGCAGTGTGCTCCCAATCGGACTTCATGTTTAAAAGGCTCCCTCGAGCCATTGAGCTGACGAGCTCTGGAGACGCACCTGTGAGCCGGGGAGTGGTACTAAACCTGAGACGATATCGGCGTCATTTCCTGCAACCCCAGATATTTTTGTTGTTCTTTGGTCTCTACTGATGAAGGGCACTAACCCAGAAACACGTGTCTAGAGATGAACAGTACTGTCTGCACTAACTTTAGTGAAATACTACAGATTTTTTCAAGGAAGCGTTAATTGTTCAAACTGCATGTACCAGGATGCAAGGGGCGAACTCGACTGGAATGTTAGGCAGTGTGCTCCCAATCGCACTTCATGTTTAAAAGGCTCCCTCGAGCCATTGAGCTGACGAGCTCTGGAGACGCACCTGTGAGCCGGGGAGTGGTACTAAACCTGAGACAATATCGGCAGCATTTCCTGCAACCCCAGATATTTTTGTTGTTCTTTGGTCTCTACTGAAGAAGGGCACTAACCCAGAAACACGTGTCTAGAGATGAACAGTACTGTCTGCACTAACTTTAGTGAAATACTACAGATTTTTTCAAGGAAGCGTTAATTGTTCAAACTGCATGTACCAGGATGCAAGGGCGAACTCGACTGGAATTTTAGGCAGTGTGCTCCCAATCGGACTTCATGTTTAAAAGGCTCCCTCGAGCCATTGAACTGACGTGCTCTGGAGACGCACCTGTGAGCCGGGGAGTGGTACTAAACCTGAGACGATATCAGCGGCATTTCCTGAAACCCCAGATATTTTTGTTGTTCTTTGGTCTCTACTGATGAAGGGCACTAACCCAGAAACACGTGTCTAGAGATGAACAGTACTGTCTGCACTAACTTTAGTGAAATATTACAGATTTTTTCAAGGAAGCGTTAATTGCTCAAACTGCATGTACCAGGATGTAAGGGGCAAACTCGACTGGAATGTTAGGCAGTGTGCTCCCAATCGGACTTCATGTTTAAAAGGCTTCCTCGAGCCATTGAGCTGACGAGCTCTGGAGACGCACCTGTGAGCCGGGGAGTGGTACTAAACCTGAGACGATATCGGCGGCATTTCCTGCAACCCCAGATATTTTTGTTGTTCTTTGGTCTCTACTGATCAAGGGCACTAACCCAGAAACACGTGTCTAGAGATGAACAGTACTATCTGCACTAACTTTAGTGAAATACTACAGATTTTTTCAAGGAAGTGTTAATTGTTCAAACTGCATGTACCAGGATGCAAGGGGCGAACTCGACTGGAATGTTAGGCAGTGTGCTCCCAATCGGACTTCATGTTTAAAAGGCTCCCTCGAGCCATTGAGCTGACGAGCTCTGGAGACGCACCTGTGAGCCGGGGAGTGGTACTAAACCTAAGACGATATCGGCAGCATTTCCTGCAACCCCAGATATTTTTGTTGTTCTTTGGTCTCTACTGATGAAGGGCACTAACCCAGAAACACGTGTCTAGAGATGAACAGTACTGTCTGCACTAACTTCAGTGAAATACTACAGATTTGTTCAAGGAAGCGTTAATTGTTCAAACTGCATGTACCTGGATGCAAGGGGCGAACTCGACTGGAATGTTAGGCAGTGTGCTCCCAATCGGACTTCATGTTTAAAAGGCTCCCTCGAGCCATTGAGCTGATGAGCTCTGGAGACGCACCTGTGAGCCGGGGAGTGGTACTAAACCTGAGACGATATCGGAGGCATTTCCTGCAACCCCAGATATTTTTGTTGTTCTTTGGTCTCTACTGATGAAGGGCACTAACCCAGAAACACGTGTCTAGAGATGAACAGTACTGTCTGCACTAACTTTAGTGAAATACTACAGATTTTTTCAAGGAAGCGTTAATTGTTCAAACTGCATGTACCAGGATGCAAGGGGCGAACTCGACTGGAATGTTAGGCAGTGTGCTCCCAATCAGACTTCATGTTTAAAAGGCTCCCTCGAGCCATTGAGCTGACGAGCTCCGGAGACGCACCTGTGAGCCGGGGAGTGGTACTAAACCTGAGACGATATCGGCGGCATTTCCTGCAACCCCAGATATTTTTGTTGTTCTTTGGTCTCTACTGATGAAGGGCACTAACCCAGAAACACGTGTCTAGAGATGAACAGTACTGTATGCACTAACTTTAGTGAAATACTACAGATTTTTTCAAGGAAGCGTTAATTGTTCAAACTGCATGTACCAGGATGCAAGGGGCGAACTCGACTGGAATGTTAGGCAGTGAGCTCCTAATCGGACTTCATGTTTAAAAGGCTCCCTCGAGACATTGAGCTGACGAGCTCTGGAGACGCACCTGTGAGCCGGGGAGTGGTACTAAACCTGAGACGATATCGGCGGCATTTCCTGCAACCCCAGATATTTTTGTTGTTCTTTTTTCTCTACTGATGAAGGGCACTAACCCAGAAACACGTGTCTAGAGATGAACAGTACTGTCTGCACTAACTTTAGTGAAATACTACAGATTTTTTCAAGGAAGCGTTAATTGTTCAAACTGCATGTACCAGGATGCAAGGGGCGAACTCGACTGGAATGTTAGGCAGTGTGCTCCCAATCGGACTTCATGTTTAAAAGGCTCCCTCGAGCCATTGAGCTGACGAGCTCTGGAGACGCACCTGTGAGCCGGGGAGTGGTACTAAACCTGAGACGATATCGGCGGCATTTCCTGCAACCCCAGATATTTTTTTTGTTCTTTGGTCTCTACTGATGAAGGGCACTAACCCAGAAACATGTGTCTAGAGATGAACAGTACTGTCTGCACTAACTTTAGTGAAATACTACAGATTTTTTCAAGGAAGCGTTAATTGTTCAAACTGCATGTACCAGGATGCAAGGGGCGAACTCGACTGGAATGTTAGGCAGTGTGCTCCCAATCGGACTTCATGTTTAAAAGGCTCCCTCGAGCCATTGAGCTGACGAGCTCTGGAGACGCACCTGTGAGCCGGGGAGTGGTACTAAACCTGAGACGATATCGGCGTCATTTCCTGCAACCCCAGATATTTTTGTTGTTCTTTGGTCTCTACTGATGAAGGGCACTAACCCAGAAACACGTGTCTAGAGATGAACAGTACTGTCTGCACTAACTTTAGTGAAATACTACAGATTTTTTCAAGGAAGCGTTAATTGTTCAAACTGCATGTACCAGGATGCAAGGGGCGAACTCGACTGGAATGTTAGGCAGTGTGCTCCCAATCGCACTTCATGTTTAAAAGGCTCCCTCGAGCCATTGAGCTGACGAGCTCTGGAGACGCACCTGTGAGCCGGGGAGTGGTACTAAACCTGAGACAATATCGGCGGCATTTCCTGCAACCCCAGATATTTTTGTTGTTCTTTGGTCTCTACTGAAGAAGGGCACTAACCCAGAAACACGTGTCTAGAGATGAACAGTACTGTCTGCACTAACTTTAGTGAAATACTACAGATTTTTTCAAGGAAGCGTTAATTGTTCAAACTGCATGTACCAGGATGCAAGGGCGAACTCGACTGGAATTTTAGGCAGTGTGCTCCCAATCGGACTTCATGTTTAAAAGGCTCCCTCGAGCCATTGAGCTGACGAGCTCTGGAGACGCACCTGTGAGCCGGGGAGTGGTACTAAACCTGAGACGATATCGGCGGCATTTCCTGCAACCCCAGATATTTTTGTTGTTCTTCGGTCTCTACTGATGAAGGGCACTAACCCAGAAACACGTGTCTAGAGATGAACAGTACTGTCTGCACTAACTTCAGTGAAATACTACAGATTTGTTCAAGGAAGCGTTAATTGTTCAAACTGCATGTACCTGGATGCAAGGGGCGAACTCGACTGGAATGTTAGGCAGTGTGCTCCCAATCGGACTTCATGTTTAAAAGGCTCCCTCGAGCCATTGAGCTGACGAGCTCTGGAGACGCACCTGTGAGCCGGGGAGTGGTACTAAACCTGAGACGATATCGGCGGCATTTCCTGCAACCCCAGATATTTTTGTTGTTCTTTGGTCTCTACTGATGAAGGGCACTAACCCAGAAACACGTGTCTAGAGATGAACAGTACTGTCTGCACTAACTTTAGTGAAATACTACAGATTTTTTCAAGGAAGCGTTAATTGTTCAAACTGCATGTACCAGGATGCAAGGGGCGAACTCGACTGGAATGTTAGGCAGTGTGCTCCCAATCGGACTTCATGTTTAAAAGGCTCCCTCGAGCCATTGAGCTGACGAGCTCTGGAGACGCATCTGTGAGCCAGGGAGTGGTACTAAACCTGAGACGATATCGGCGGCATTTCCTGCAACCCCAGATATTTTTGTTGTTCTTTGGTCTCTACTGATGAAGGGCACTTACCCAGAAACACGTGTCTAGAGATGAACAGTACTGTCTGCACTAACTTCAGTGAAATACTACAGATTTGTTCAAGGAAGCGTTAATTGTTCAAACTGCATGTACCAGGATGCAAGGGGCGAACTCGACTGGAATGTTAGGCAGTGTGCTCCCAATCAGACTTCATGTTTAAAAGGCTCCCTCGAGCCACTGAGCTGATGAGCTCTGGAGACGCACCTGTGAGCCGGGGAGTGGTACTAAACCTGAGACGATATCGGCGGCATTTCCTGCAACCCCAGATATTTTTGTTGTTCTTTGGTCTCTACTGATGAAGGGCACTAACCCAGAAACACGTGTCTAGAGATGAACAGTACTGTCTGCACTAACTTTAGTGAAATACTACAGATTTTTTCAAGGAAGCGTTAATTGTTCAAACTGCATGTACCAGGATGCAAGGGGCGAACTCGACTGGAATGTTAGGCAGTGTGCTCCCAATCGGACTTCATGTTTAAAAGGCTCCCTCGAGCCATTGAGCTGACGAGCTCTGGAGACGCACCTGTGAGCCGGGGAGTGGTACTAAACCTGAGACGATATCGGCGGCATTTCCTGCAACCCCACCAGATATTTTTGTTGTTCTTTGGTCTCTACTGATGAAGGGCACTAACCCAGAAACACGTGTCTAGAGATGAACAGTACTGTCTGCACTAACTTTAGTGAAATACTACAGATTTTTTCAAGGAAGCGTTAATTGTTCAAACTGCATGTACCAGGATGCAAGGAGCGAACTCGACTGGAATGTTAGGCAGTGTGCTCCTAATCCGACTTCATGTTTAAAAGGCTCCCTCGAGCCATTGAGCTGACGAGCTCGGGAGACGCACCTGTGAGCCGGGGAGTGGTACTAAACCTGAGACGATATCGGCGGCATTTCCTGCAACCCCAGATATTTTTGTTGTTCTTTTTTCTCTACTGATGAAGGGCACTAACCCAGAAACACGTGTCTAGAGATGAACAGTACTGTCTGCACTAACTTTAGTGAAATACTACAGATTTTTTCAAGGAAGCGTTAATTGTTCAAACTGCATGTACCAGGATGCAAGTGGCGAACTCGACTGGAATGTTAGGCAGTGTGCTCCCAATCGGACTTCATGTTTAAAAGGCTCCCTCGAGCCATTGAGCTGACGAGCTCTGGAGACGCACCTGTGAGCCGGGGAGTGGTACTAAACCTGAGACGATATCGGCGGCATTTCCTGCAACCCCAGATATTTTTTTTGTTCTTTGGTCTCTACTGATGAAGGGCACTAACCCAGAAACACATGTCTAGAGATGAACAGTACTGTCTGCACTAACTTTAGTGAAATACTACAGATTTTTTCAAGGAAGCGTTAATTGTTCAAACTGCATGTACCAGGATGCAAGGGGCGAACTCGACTGGAATGTTAGGCAGTGTGCTCCCAATCGGACTTCATGTTTAAAAGGCTCCCTCGAGCCATTGAGCTGACGAGCTCTGGAGACGCACCTGTGAGCCGGGGAGTGGTACTAAACCTGAGACGATATCGGCGGCATTTCCTGCAACCCCAGATATTTTTGTTGTTCTTTGGTCTCTACTGATGAAGGGCACTAACCCAGAAACACGTGTCTAGAGATGAACAGTACTGTCTGCACTAACTTCAGTGAAATACTACAGATTTGTTCAAGGAAGCGTTAATTGTTCAAACTGCATGTACCAGGATGCAAGGGGCGAACTCGACTGGAATGTTAGGCAGTGTGCTCCCAATCGGACTTCATGTTTAAAAGGCTCCCTCGAGCCATTGAGCTGACGAGCTCTGGAGACGCACCTGTGAGCCGGGGAGTGGTACTAAACCTGAGACGATATCGTTGGCATTTCCTGCAACCCCAGATATTTTTGTTGTTCTTTGGTCTCTACTGATGAAGGGCACTAACCCAGAAACACGTGTCTAGAGATGAACAGTACTGTCTGCACTAACTTTAGTGAAATACTACAGATTTTTTCAAGGAAGCGTTAATTGTTCAAACTGCATGTACCAGGATGCATGGGGCGAAGTCGACTGGAATGTTAGGCAGTGTGCTCCTAATCGGACTTCATGTTTAAAAGGCTCCCTCGAGCCATTGAGCTGACGAGCTCTGGAGACGCACCTGTGAGCCGGGGAGTGGTACTAAACCTGAGACGATATCGGCGGCATTTCCTGCAACCCCAGATATTTTTGTTGTTCTTTTTTCTCGACTGATGAAGGGCACTAACCCAGAAACACGTGTCTAGAGATGAACAGTACTGTCTGCACTAACTTTAGTGAAATACTACAGATTTTTTCAAGGAAGCGTTAATTGTTCAAACTGCATGTACCAGGATGCAAGGGGCGAACTCGACTGGAATGTTAGGCACTGTGCTCCCAATCGGACTTCATGTTTAAAAGGCTCCCTCGAGCCATTGAGCTGACGAGCTCTGGAGACGCACCTGTGAGCCGGGGAGTGGTACTAAACCTGAGACGATATCGGCGGCATTTCCTGCAACCCCAGATATTTTTTTTGTTCTTTGGTCTCTACTGATGAAGGGCACTAACCCAGAAACACGTGTCTAGAGATGAACAGTACTGTCTGCACTAACTTTAGTGAAATACTACAGATTTTTTTAAGGAAGCTTTAATTGTTCAAACTGCACGTACCAGGATGCAAGGGGCGAACTCGACTGGAATGTTAGGCAGTGTGCTCCCAATCGGACTTCATGTTTAAAAGGCTCCCTCGAGCCATTGAGCTGACGAGCTCTGGAGACGCACCTGTGAGCCGGGGAGTGGTACTAAACCTGAGACGATATCGGCAGCATTTCCTGCAACCCCAGATATTTTTGTTGTTCTTTGGTCTCTACTGATGAAGGGCACTAACCCAGAAACACGTGTCTAGAGATGAACAGTACTGTCTGCACTAACTTTAGTGAAATACTACAGATTTTTTCAAGGAAGAGTTAATTGTTCAAACTGCATGTACCAGGATGCAAGGGGCGAACTCGACTGGAATGTTAGGCAGTGTGCTCCCAATCGGACTTCATGTTTAAAAGGCTCCCTCGAGCCATTGAGCTGACGAGCTCTGGAGACGCACCTGTGAGCCGGGGAGTGGTACTAAACCTGAGACGATATCGGCGTCATTTCCTGCAACCCCAGATATTTTTGTTGTTCTTTGGTCTCTACTGATGAAGGGCACTAACCAAGAAACACGTGTCTAGAGATGAACAGTACTGTCTGCACTAACTTTAGTGAAATACTACAGATTTTTTCAAGGAAGCGTTAATTGTTCAAACTGCATGTACCAGGATGCAAGGGGCGAACTCGACTGGAATGTTAGGCAGTGTGCTCCCAATCGCACTTCATGTTTAAAAGGCTCCCTCGAGCCATTGAGCTGACGAGCTCTGGAGACGCACCTGTGAGCCGGGGAGTGGTACTAAACCTGAGACAATATCGGCGGCATTTCCTGCAACCCCAGATATTTTTGTTGTTCTTTGGTCTCTACTGAAGAAGGGCACTAACCCAGAAACACGTGTCTAGAGATGAACAGTACTGTCTGCACTAACTTTAGTGAAATACTACAGATTTTTTCAAGGAAGCGTTAATTGTTCAAACTGCATGTACCAGGATGCAAGGGCGAACTCGACTGGAATTTTAGGCAGTGTGCTCCCAATCGGACTTCATGTTTAAAAGGCTCCCTCGAGCCATTGAACTGACGAGCTCTGGAGACGCACCTGTGAGCCGGGGAGTGGTACTAAACCTGAGACGATATCAGCGGCATTTCCTGAAACCCCAGATATTTTTGTTGTTCTTTGGTCTCTACTGATGAAGGGCACTAACCCAGAAACACGTGTCTAGAGATGAACAGTACTGTCTGCACTAACTTTAGTGAAATATTACAGATTTTTTCAAGGAAGCGTTAATTGCTCAAACTGCATGTACCAGGATGTAAGGGGCAAACTCGACTGGAATGTTAGGCAGTGTGCTCCCAATTGGACTTCATGTTTAAAAGGCTCCCTCGAGCCATTGAGCTGACGAGCTCTGGAGACGCACCTGTGAGCCGGGGAGTGTTACTAAACCTGAGACGATATCGGCGGCATTTCCTGCAACCCCAGATATTTTTGTTGTTCTTTGGTCTCTACTGATCAAGGGCACTAACCCAGAAACACGTGTCTAGAGATGAACAGTACTGTCTGCACTAACTTTAGTGAAATACTACAGATTTTTTCAAGGAAGTGTTAATTGTTCAAACTGCATGTACCAGGATGCAAGGGGCGAACTCGACTGGAATGTTAGGCAGTGTGCTCCCAATCGGACTTCATGTTTAAAAGGCTCCCTCGAGCCATTGAGCTGACGAGCTCTGGAGACGCACCTGTGAACCGGGGAGTGGTACTAAACCTAAGACGATATCGGCAGCATTTCCTGCAACCCCAGATATTTTTGTTGTTCTTTGGTCTCTACTGATGAAGGGCACTAACCCAGAAACACGTGTCTAGAGATGAACAGTACTGTCTGCACTAACTTCAGTGAAATACTACAGATTTGTTCAAGGAAGCGTTAATTGTTCAAACTGCATGTACCTGGATGCAAGGGGCGAACTCGACTGGAATGTTAGGCAGTGTGCTCCCAATCGGACTTCATGTTTAAAAGGCTCCCTCGAGCCATTGAGCTGATGAGCTCTGGAGACGCACCTGTGAGCCGGGGAGTGGTACTAAACCTGAGACGATATCGGCGGCATTTCCTGCAACCCCAGATATTTTTGTTGTTCTTTGGTCTCTACTGATGAAGGGCACTAACCCAGAAACACGTGTCTAGAGATGAACAGTACTGTATGCACTAACTTTAGTGAAATACTACAGATTTTTTCAAGGAAGCGTTAATTGTTCAAACTGCATGTACCAGGATGCAAGGGGCGAACTCGACTGGAATGTTAGGCAGTGTGCTCCCAATTGGACTTCATGTTTAAAAGGCTCCCTCGAGCCATTGAGCTGACGAGCTCTGGAGACGCACCTGTGAGCCGGGGAGTGGTACTAAACCTGAGACGATATCGGCGGCATTTCCTGCAACCCCAGATATTTTTGTTGTTCTTTGGTCTCTACTGATGAAGGGCACTAACCCAGAAACACGTGTCTAGAGATGAACAGTACTGTATGCACTAACTTTAGTGAAATACTACAGATTTTGTCAAGGAAGCGTTAATTGTTCAAACTGCATGTACCAGGATGCAAGGGGCGAACTCGACTGGAATGTTAGGCAGTGTGCTCCTAATCGGACTTCATGTTTAAAAGGCTCCCTCGAGACATTGAGCTGACGAGCTCTGGAGACGCACCTGTGAGCCGGGGAGTGGTACTAAACCTGAGACGATATCGGCGGCATTTCCTGCAACCCCAGATATTTTTGTTGTTCTTTTTTCTCTACTGATGAAGGGCACTAACCCAGAAACACGTGTCTAGAGATGAACAGTACTGTCTGCACTAACTTTAGTGAAATACTACAGATTTTTTCAAGGAAGCGTTAATTGTTCAAACTGCATGTACCAGGATGCAAGGGGCGAACTCGACTGGAATGTTAGGCAGTGTGCTCCCAATCGGACTTCATGTTTAAAAGGCTCCCTCGAGCCATTGAGCTGACGAGCTCTGGAGACGCACCTGTGAGCCGGGGAGTGGTACTAAACCTGAGACAATATCGGCGGCATTTCCTGCAACCCCAGATATTTTTGTTGTTCTTTGGTCTCTACTGAAGAAGGGCACTAACCCAGAAACACGTGTCTAGAGATGAACAGTACTGTCTGCAATAACTTTAGTGAAATACTACAGATTTTTTCAAGGAAGCGTTAATTGTTCAAACTGCATGTACCAGGATGCAAGGGCGAACTCGACTGGAATTTTAGGCAGTGTGCTCCCAATCGGACTTCATGTTTAAAAGGCTCCCTCGAGCCATTGAACTGACGAGCTCTGGAGACGCACCTGTGAGCCGGGGAGTGGTACTAAACCTGAGACGATATCAGCGGCATTTCCTGAAACCCCAGATATTTTTGTTGTTCTTTGGTCTCTACTGATGAAGGGCACTAACCCAGAAACACGTGTCTAGAGATGAACAGTACTGTCTGCACTAACTTTAGTGAAATATTACAGATTTTTTCAAGGAAGCGTTAATTGCTCAAACTGCATGTACCAGGATGTAAGGGGCAAACTCGACTGGAATGTTAGGCAGTGTGCTCCCAATCGGACTTCATGTTTAAAAGGCTCCCTCGAGCCATTGAGCTGACGAGCTCTGGAGACGCACCTGTGAGCCGGGGAGTGGTACTAAACCTGAGACGATATCGGCGGCATTTCCTGCAACCCCAGATATTTTTGTTGTTCTTTGGTCTCTACTGATCAAGGGCACTAACCCAGAAACACGTGTCTAGAGATGAACAGTACTGTCTGCACTAACTTCAGTGAAATACTACAGATTTGTTCAAGGAAGCGTTAATTGTTCAAACTGCATGTACCTGGATGCAAGGGGCGAACTCGACTGGAATGTTAGGCAGTGTGCTCCCAATCGGACTTCATGTTTAAAAGGCTCCCTCGAGCCATTGAGCTGATGAGCTCTGGAGACGCACCTGTGAGCCGGGGAGTGGTACTAAACCTGAGACGATATCGGCGGCATTTCCTGCAACCCCAGATATTTTTGTTGTTCTTTGGTCTCTACTGATGAAGGGCACTAACCCAGAAACACGTGTCTAGAGATGAACAGTACTGTCTGCACTAACTTTAGTGAAATACTACAGATTTTTTCAAGGAAGCGTTAATTGTTCAAACTGCATGTACCAGGATGCAAGGGGCGAACTCGACTGGAATGTTAGGCAGTGTGCTCCCAATCGGACTTCATGTTTAAAAGGCTCCCTCGAGCCATTGAGCTGACGAGCTCCGGAGACGCACCTGTGAGCCGGGGAGTGGTACTAAACCTGAGACGATATCGGCGGCATTTCCTGCAACCCCAGATATTTTTGTTGTTCTTTGGTCTCTACTGATGAAGGGCACTAACCCAGAAACACGTGTCTAGAGATGAACAGTACTGTATGCACTAACTTTAGTGAAATACTACAGATTTTTTCAAGGAAGCGTTAATTGTTCAAACTGCATGTACCAGGATGCAAGGGGCGAACTCGACTGGAATGTTAGGCAGTGTGCTCCTAATCGGACTTCATGTTTAAAAGGCTAACTCGAGACATTGAGCTGACGAGCTCTGGAGACGCACCTGTGAGCCGGGGAGTGGTACTAAACCTGAGACGATATCGGCGGCATTTCCTGCAACCCCAGATATTTTTGCTGTTCTTTTTTCTCTACTGATGAAGGGCACTAACCCAGAAACACGTGTCTAGAGATGAACAGTACTGTCTGCACTAACTTTAGTGAAATACTACAGATTTTTTCAAGGAAGCGTTAATTGTTCAAACTGCATGTACCAGGATGCAAGGGGCGAACTCGACTGGAATGTTAGGCAGTGTGCTCCCAATCGGACTTCATGTTTAAAAGGCTCCCTCGAGCCATTGAGCTGACGAGCTCTGGAGACGCACCTGTGAGCCGGGGAGTGGTACTAAACCTGAGACGATATCGGCGGCATTTCCTGCAACCCCAGATATTTTTTTTGTTCTTTGGTCTCTACTGATGAAGGGCACTAACCCAGAAACACGTGTCTAGAGATGAACAGTACTGTCTGCACTAACTTTAGTGAAATACTACAGATTTTTTCAAGGAAGCGTTAATTGTTCAAACTGCATGTACCAGGATGCAAGGGGCGAACTCGACTGGAATGTTAGGCAGTGTGCTCCCAATCAGACTTCATGTTTAAAAGGCTCCCTCGAGCCATTGAGCTGACGAGCTCTGGAGACACACCTGTGAGCCGGGGAGTGGTACTAAACCTGAGACGATATCGGCGTCATTTCCTGCAACCCCAGATATTTTTGTTGTTCTTTGGTCTCTACTGATGAAGGGCACTAACCCAGAAACACGTGTCTAGAGATGAACAGTACTGTCTGCACTAACTTTAGTGAAATACTACAGATTTTTTCAAGGAAGCGTTAATTGTTCAAACTGCATGTACCAGGATGCAAGGGGCGAACTCGACTGGAATGTTAGGCAGTGTGCTCCCAATCGCACTTCATGTTTAAAAGGCTCCCTCGAGCCATTGAGCTGATGAGCTCTGGAGACGCACCTGTGAGCCGGGGAGTGGTACTAAACCTGAGACACTATCGGCGGCATTTCCTGCAACCCCAGATATTTTTGTTGTTCTTTGGTCTCTACTGAAGAAGGGCACTAACCCAGAAACACGTGTCTAGAGATGAACAGTACTGTCTGCACTAACTTTAGTGAAATACTACAGATTTTTTCAAGGAAGCGTTAATTGTTCAAACTGCATGTACCAGGATGCAAGGGCGAACTCGACTGGAATTTTAGGCAGTGTGCTCCCAATCGGACTTCATGTTTAAAAGGCTCCCTCGAGCCATTGAGCTGACGAGCTCTGGAGACGCACCTGTGAGCCGGGGAGTGGTACTAAACCTGAGACGATATCAGCGGCATTTCCTGCAACCCCAGATATTTTTGTTGTTCTTTGGTCTCTACTGATGAAGGGCACTAACCCAGAAACACGTGTCTAGAGATGAACAGTACTGTCTGCACTAACTTTAGTGAAATATTACAGATATTTTCAAGGAAGCGTTAATTGCTCAAACTGCATGTACCAGGATGTAAGGGGCAAACTCGACTGGAATGTTAGGCAGTGTGCTCCCAATTGGACTTCATGTTTAAAAGGCTCCCTCGAGCCATTGAGCTGACGAGCTCTGGAGATGCACCTGTGAGCCGGGGAGTGGTACTAAACCTGAGACGATATCGGCGGCTTTTCCTGCAACCCCAGATATTTTTGTTGTTCTTTTTTCTCTACTGATGAAGGGCACTAACCCAGAAACACGTGTCTAGAGATGAACAGTACTGTCTGCACTAACTTTAGTGAAATACTACAGATTTTTTCAAGGAAGCGTTAATTGTTCAAACTGCATGTACCAGGATGCAAGTGGCGAACTCGACTGGAATGTTAGGCAGTGTGCTCCCAATCGGACTTCATGTTTAAAAGGCTCCCTCGAGCCATTGAGCTGACGAGCTCTGGAGACGCACCTGTGAGCCGGGGAGTGGTACTAAACCTGAGACGATATCGGCGGCATTTCCTGCAACCCCAGATATTTTTTTTGTTCTTTGGTCTCTACTGATGAAGGGCACTAACCCAGAAACACGTGTCTAGAGATGAACAGTACTGTCTGCACTAACTTTAGTGAAATACTACAGATTTTTTCAAGGAAGCGTTAATTGTTCAAACTGCATGTACCAGGATGCAAGGGGCGAACTCGACTGGAATGTTAGGCAGTGTGCTCCCAATCGGACTTCATGTTTAAAAGGCTCCCTCGAGCCATTGAGCTGACGAGCTCTGGAGACGCACCTGTGAGCCGGGGAGTGGTACTAAACCTGAGACGATATCGGCGGCATTTCCTGCAACCCCAGATATTTTTGTTGTTCTTTGGTCTCTACTGATCAAGGGCACTAACCCAGAAACACGTGTCTAGAGATGAACAGTACTGTCTGCACTAACTTTAGTGAAATACTACAGATTTTTTCAAGGAAGTGTTAATTGTTCAAACTGCATGTACCAGGATGCAAGGGGCGAACTCGACTGGAATGTTAGGCAGTGTGCTCCCAATCGGACTTCATGTTTAAAAGGCTCCCTCGAGCCATTGAGCTGACGAGCTCTGGAGACGCACCTGTGAGCCGGCGAGTGGTACTAAACCTAAGACGATATCGGCAGCATTTCCTGCAACCCCAGATATTTTTGTTGTTCTTTGGTCTCTACTGATGAAGGGCACTAACCCAGAAACACGTGTCTAGAGATGAACAGTACTGTCTGCACTAACTTCAGTGAAATACTACAGATTTGTTCAAGGAAGCGTTAATTGTTCAAACTGCATGTACCTGGATGCAAGCGGCGAACTCGACTGGAATGTTAGGCAGTGTGCTCCCAATCGGACTTCATGTTTAAAAGGCTCCCTCGAGCCATTGAGCTGATGAGCTCTGGAGACGCACCTGTGAGCCGGGGAGTGGTACTAAACCTGAGACGATATCGGCTGCATTTCCTGCAACCCCAGATATTTTTGTTGTTCTTTGGTCTCTACTGATGAAGGGCACTAACCCAGAAACACGTGTCTAGAGATGAACAGTACTGTCTGCACTAACTTTAGTGAAATACTACAGATTTTTTCAAGGAAGCGTTAATTGTTCAAACTGCATGTACAAGGATGCAAGGGGCGAACTCGACTGGAATGTTAGGCAGTGTGCTCCCAATCGGACTTCATGTTTAAAAGGCTCCCTCGAGCCATTGAGCTGACGAGCTCCGGAGACGCACCTGTGAGCCGGGGAGTGGTACTAAACCTGAGACGATATCGGCGGCATTTCCTGCAACCCCAGATATTTTTGTTGTTCTTTGGTCTCTACTGATGAAGGGCACTAACCCAGAAACACGTGTCTAGAGATGAACAGTACTGTATGCACTAACTTTAGTGAAATACTACAGATTTTTTCAAGGAAGCGTTAATTGTTCAAACTGCATGTACCAGGATGCAAGGGGCGAACTCGACTGGAATGTTAGGCAGTGAGCTCCTAATCGGACTTCATGTTTAAAAGGCTCCCTCGAGACATTGAGCTGACGAGCTCTGGAGACGCACCTGTGAGCCGGGGAGTGGTACTAAACCTGAGACGATATCGGCGGCATTTCCTGCAACCCCAGATATTTTTGTTGTTCTTTTTTCTCTACTGATGAAGGGCACTAACCCAGAAACACGTGTCTAGAGATGAACAGTACTGTCTGCACTAACTTTAGTGAAATACTACAGATTTTTTCAAGGAAGCGTTAATTGTTCAAACTGCATGTACCAGGATGCAAGGGGCGAACTCGACTGGAATGTTAGGCAGTGTGCTCCCAATCGGACTTCATGTTTAAAAGGCTCCCTCGAGCCATTGAGCTGACGAGCTCTGGAGACGCACCTGTGAGCCGGGGAGTGGTACTAAACCTGAGACGATATCGGCGGCATTTCCTGCAACCCCAGATATTTTTTTTGTTCTTTGGTCTCTACTGATGAAGGGCACTAACCCAGAAACACGTGTCTAGAGATGAACAGTACTGTCTGCACTAACTTTAGTGAAATACTACAGATTTTTTCAAGGAAGCGTTAATTGTTCAAACTGCATGTACCAGGATGCAAGGGGCGAACTCGACTGGAATGTTAGGCAGTGTGCTCCCAAGGGGACTTCATGTTTAAAAGGCTCCCTCGAGCCATTGAGCTGACGAGCTCTGGAGACGCACCTGTGAGCCGGGGAGTGGTACTAAACCTGAGACGATATCGGCGTCATTTCCTGCAACCCCAGATATTTTTGTTGTTCTTTGGTCTCTACTGATGAAGGACACTAACCCAGAAACACGTGTCTAGAGATGAACAGTACTGTCTGCACTAACTTTAGTGAAATACTACAGATTTTTTCAAGGAAGCGTTAATTGTTCAAACTGCATGTACCAGGATGCAAGGGGCGAACTCGACTGGAATGTTAGGCAGTGTGCTCCCAATCGCACTTCATGTTTAAAAGGCTCCCTCGAGCCATTGAGCTGACGAGCTCTGGAGACGCACCTGTGAGCCGAGGAGTGGTACTAAACCTGAGACAATATCGGCGGCATTTCCTGCAACCCCAGATATTTTTGTTGTTCTTTGGTCTCTACTGAAGAAGGGCACTAACCCAGAAACACGTGTCTAGAGATGAACAGTACTGTCTGCACTAACTTTAGTGAAATACTACAGATTTTTTCAAGGAAGCGTTAATTGTTCAAACTGCATGTACCAGGATGCAAGGGCGAACTCGACTGGAATTTTAGGCAGTGTGCTCCCAATCGGACTTCATGTTTAAAAGGCTCCCTCGAGCCATTGAGCTGACGAGCTCTGGAGACGCACCTGTGAGCCGGGGAGTGGTACTAAACCTGAGACGATATCGGCGGCATTTCCTGCAACCCCAGATATTTTTGTTGTTCTTTGGTCTCTACTGATGAAGGGCACTAACCCAGAAACACGTGTCTAGAGATGAACAGTACTGTCTGCACTAACTTCAGTGAAATACTACAGATTTGTTCAAGGAAGCGTTAATTGTTCAAACTGCATGTACCTGGATGCAAGGGGCGAACTCGACTGGAATGTTAGGCAGTGTGCTCCCAATCGGACTTCATGTTTAAAAGGCTCCCTCGAGCCATTGAGCTGACGAGCTCTGGAGACGCACCTGTGAGCCGGGGAGTGGTACTAAACCTGAGACGATATCGGCGGCATTTCCTGCAACCCCAGATATTTTTGTTGTTCTTTGGTCTCTACTGATGAAGGGCACTAACCCAGAAACACGTGTCTAGAGATGAACAGTACTGTCTGCACTAACTTTAGTGAAATACTACAGATTTTTTCAAGGAAGCGTTAATTGTTCAAACTGCATGTACCAGGATGCAAGGGGCGAACTCGACTGGAATGTTAGGCAGTGTGCTCCCAATCGGACTTCATGTTTAAAAGGCTCCCTCGAGCCATTGAGCTGACGAGCTCTGGAGACGCACCTGTGAGCCAGGGAGTGGTACTAAACCTGAGACGATATCGGCGGCATTTCCTGCAACCCCAGATATTTTTGTTGTTCTTTGGTCTCTACTGATGAAGGGCACTTACCCAGAAACACGTGTCTAGAGATGAACAGTACTGTCTGCACTAACTTCAGTGAAATACTACAGATTTGTTCAAGGAAGCGTTAATTGTTCAAACTGCATGTACCTGGATGCAAGGGGCGAACTCGACTGGAATGTTAGGCAGTGTGCTCCCAATCGGACTTCATGTTTAAAAGGCTCCCTCGAGCCATTGAGCTGATGAGCTCTGGAGACGCACCTGTGAGCCGGGGAGTGGTACTAAACCTGAGACGATATCGGCGGCATTTCCTGCAACCCCAGATATTTTTGTTGTTCTTTGGTCTCTACTGATGAAGGGCACTAACCCAGAAACACGTGTCTAGAGATGAACAGTACTGTCTGCACTAACTTTAGTGAAATACTACAGATTTTTTCAAGGAAGCGTTAATTGTTCAAACTGCATGTACCAGGATGCAAGGGGCGAACTCGACTGGAATGTTAGGCAGTGTGCTCCCAATCGGACTTAATGTTTAAAAGGCTCCCTCGAGCCATTGAGCTGACGAGCTCTGGAGACGCACCTGTGAGCCGGGGAGTGGTACTAAACCTGAGACGATATCGGCGGCATTTCCTGCAACCCCAGATATTTTTGTTGTTCTTTGGTCTCTACTGATGAAGGGCACTAACCCAGAAACACGTGTCTAGAGATGAACAGTACTGTCTGCACTAACTTTAGTGAAATACTACAGATTTTTTCAAGGAAGCGTTAATTGTTCAAACTGCATGTACCAGGATGCAAGGAGCGAACTCGACTGGAATGTTAGGCAGTGTGCTCCTAATCCGACTTCATGTTTAAAAGGCTCCCTCGAGCCATTGAGCTGACGAGCTCGGGAGACGCACCTGTGAGCCGGGGAGTGGTACTAAACCTGAGACGATATCGGCGGCATTTCCTGCAACCCCAGATATTTTTGTTGTTCTTTTTTCTCTACTGATGAAGGGCACTAACCCAGAAACACGTGTCTAGAGATGAACAGTACTGTCTGCACTAACTTTAGTGAAATACTACAGATTTTTTCAAGGAAGCGTTAATTGTTCAAACTGCATGTACCAGGATGCAAGTGGCGAACTCGACTGGAATGTTAGGCAGTGTGCTCCCAATCGGACTTCATGTTTAAAAGGCTCCCTCGAGCCATTGAGCTGACGAGCTCTGGAGACGCACCTGTGAGCCGGGGAGTGGTACTAAACCTGAGACGATATCGGCGGCATTTCCTGCAACCCCAGATATTTTTTTTGTTCTTTGGTCTCTACTGATGAAGGGCACTAACCCAGAAACACGTGTCTAGAGATGAACAGTACTGTCTGCACTAACTTTAGTGAAATACTACAGATTTTTTCAAGGAAGCGTTAATTGTTCAAACTGCATGTACCAGGATGCAAGGGGCGAACTCGACTGGAATGTTAGGCAGTGTGCTCCCAATCGGACTTCATGTTTAAAAGGCTCCCTCGAGCCATTGAGCTGACGAGCTCTGGAGACGCACCTGTGAGCCGGGGAGTGGTACTAAACCTGAGACGATATCGGCGGCATTTCCTGCAACCCCAGATATTTTTGTTGTTCTTTGGTCTCTACTGATGAAGGGCACTAACCCAGAAACACGTGTCTAGAGATGAACAGTACTGTCTGCACTAACTTCAGTGAAATACTACAGATTTGTTCAAGGAAGCGTTAATTGTTCAAACTGCATGTACCAGGATGCAAGGGGCGAACTCGACTGGAATGTTAGGCAGTGTGCTCCCAATCGGACTTCATGTTTAAAAGGCTCCCTCGAGCCATTGAGCTGACGAGCTCTGGAGACGCACCTGTGAGCCGGGGAGTGGTACTAAACCTGAGACGATATCGTTGGCATTTCCTGCAACCCCAGATATTTTTGTTGTTCTTTGGTCTCTACTGATGAAGGGCACTAACCCAGAAACACGTGTCTAGAGATGAACAGTACTGTCTGCACTAACTTTAGTGAAATACTACAGATTTTTTCAAGGAAGCATTAATTGTTCAAACTGCATGTACCAGGATGCAAGGGGCGAACTCGACTGGAATGTTAGGCAGTGTGCTCCTAATCGGACTTCATGTTTAAAAGGCTCCCTCGAGCCATTGAGCTGACGAGCTCTGGAGATGCACCTGTGAGCCGGGGAGTGGTACTAAACCTGAGACGATATCGGCGGCATTTCCTGCAACCCCAGATATTTTTGTTGTTCTTTTTTCTCTACTGATGAAGGGCACTAACCCAGAAACACGTGTCTAGAGATGAACAGTACTGTCTGCACTAACTTTAGTGAAATACTACAGATTTTTTCAAGGAAGCGTTAATTGTTCAAACTGCATGTACCAGGATGCAAGGGGCGAACTCGACTGGAATGTTAGGCAGTGTGCTCCCAATCGGACTTCATGTTTAAAAGGCTCCCTCGAGCCATTGAGCTGACGAGCTCTGGAGACGCACCTGTGAGCCGGGGAGTGGTACTAAACCTGAGACGATATCGGCGGCATTTCCTGCAACCCCAGATATTTTTTTTGTTCTTTGGTCTCTACTGATGAAGGGCACTAACCCAGAAACACGTGTCTAGAGATGAACAGTACTGTCTGCACTAACTTTAGTGAAATACTACAGATTTTTTCAAGGAAGCGTTAATTGTTCAAACTGCATGTACCAGGATGCAAGGGGCGAACTCGACTGGAATGTTAGGCAGTGTGCTCCCAATCGGACTTCATGTTTAAAAGGCTCCCTCGAGCCATTGAGCTGACGAGCTCTGGAGACGCACCTGTGAGCCGGGGAGTGGTACTAAACCTGAGACGATATCGGCAGCATTTCCTGCAACCCCAGATATTTTTGTTGTTCTTTGGTCTCTACTGATGAAGGGCACTAACCCAGAAACACGTGTCTAGAGATGAACAGTACTGTCTGCACTAACTTTCGTGAAATACTACAGATTTTTTCAAGGAAGCGTTAATTGTTCAAACTGCATGTACCAGGATGCAAGGGGCGAACTCGACTGGAATGTTAGGCAGTGTGCTCCCAATCGGACTTCATGTTTAAAAGGCTCCCTCGAGCCATTGAGCTGATGAGCTCTGGAGACGCACCTGTGAGCCGGGGAGTGGTACTAAACCTGAGACGATATCGGCGTCATTTCCTGCAACCCCAGATATTTTTGTTGTTCTTTGGTCTCTACTGATGAAGGGCACTAACCCAGAAACACGTGTCTAGAGATGAACAGTACTGTCTGCACTAACTTTAGTGAAATACTACAGATTTTTTCAAGGAAGCGTTAATTGTTCAAACTGCATGTACCAGGATGCAAGGGGCGAACTCGACTGGAATGTTAGGCAGTCTGCTCCCAATCGCACTTCATGTTTAAAAGGCTCCCTCGAGCCATTGAGCTGACGAGCTCTGGAGACGCACCTGTGAGCCGGGGAGTGGTACTAAACCTGAGACAATATCGGCGGCATTTCCTGCAACCCCAGATATTTTTGTTGTTCTTTGGTCTCTACTGAAGAAGGGCACTAACCCAGAAACACGTGTCTAGAGATGAACAGTACTGTCTGCACTAACTTTAGTGAAATACTACAGATTTTTTCAAGGAAGCGTTAATTGTTCAAACTGCATGTACCAGGATGCAAGGGCGAACTCGACTGGAATTTTAGGCAGTGTGCTCCCAATCGGACTTCATGTTTAAAAGGCTCCCTCGAGCCATTGAACTGACGAGCTCTGGAGACGCACCTGTGAGCCGGGGAGTGGTACTAAACCTGAGACGATATCAGCGGCATTTCCTGAAACCCCAGATATTTTTGTTGTTCTTTGGTCTCTACTGATGAAGGGCACTAACCCAGAAACACGTGTCTAGAGATGAACAGTACTGTCTGCACTAACTTTAGTGAAATATTACAGATTTTTTCAAGGAAGCGTTACTTGCTCAAACTGCATGTACCAGGATGTAAGGGGCAAACTCGACTGGAATGTTAGGCAGTGTGCTCCCAATCGGACTTCATGTTTAAAAGGCTCCCTCGAGCCATTGAGCTGACGAGCTCTGGAGACGCACCTGTGAGCCGGGGAGTGGTACTAAACCTGAGACGATATCGGCGGCATTTCCTGCAACCCCAGATATTTTTGTTGTTCTTTGGTCTCTACTGATCAAGGGCACTAACCCAGAAACACGTGTCTAGAGATGAACAGTACTGTCTGCACTAACTTTAGTGAAATACTACAGATTTTTTCAAGGAAGTGTTAATTGTTCAAACTGCATGTACCAGGATGCAAGGGGCGAACTCGACTGGAATGTTAGGCAGTGTGCTCCCAATCGGACTTCATGTTTAAAAGGCTCCCTCGAGCCATTGAGCTGACGAGCTCTGGAGACGCACCTGTGAGCCGGGGAGTGGTACTAAACCTAAGACGATATCGGCAGCATTTCCTGCAACCCCAGATATTTTTGTTGTTCTTTGGTCTCTACTGATGAAGGGCACTAACCCAGAAACACGTGTCTAGAGATGAACAGTACTGTCTGCACTAACTTCAGTGAAATACTACAGATTTGTTCAAGGAAGCGTTAATTGTTCAAACTGCATGTACCTGGATGCAAGGGGCGAACTCGACTGGAATGTTAGGCAGTGTGCTCCCAATCGGACTTCATGTTTAAAAGGCTCCCTCGAGCCATTGAGCTGATGAGCTCTGGAGACGCACCTGTGAGCCGGGGAGTGGTACTAAACCTGAGACGATATCGGCGGCATTTCCTGCAACCCCAGATATTTTTGTTGTTCTTTGGTCTCTACTGATGAAGGGCACTAACCCAGAAACACGTGTCTAGAGATGAACAGTACTGTCTGCACTAACTTTAGTGAAATACTACAGATTTTTTCAAGGAAGCGTTAATTGTTCAAACTGCATGTACCAGGATGCAAGGGGCGAACTCGACTGGAATGTTAGGCAGTGTGCTCCCAATCGGACTTCATGTTTAAAAGGCTCCCTCGAGCCATTGAGCTGACGAGCTCCGGAGACGCACCTGTGAGCCGGGGAGTGGTACTAAACCTGAGACGATATCGGCGGCATTTCCTGCAACCCCAGATATTTTTGTTGTTCTTTGGTCTCTACTGATGAAGGGCACTAACCCAGAAACACGTGTCTAGAGATGAACAGTACTGTATGCACTAACTTTAGTGAAATACTACAGATTTTTTCAAGGAAGCGTTAATTGTTCAAACTGCATGTACCAGGATGCAAGGGGCGAACTCGACTGGAATGTTAGGCAGTGTGCTCCTAATCGGACTTCATGTTTAAAAGGCTCCCTCGAGACATTGAGCTGACGAGCTCTGGAGACGCACCTGTGAGCCGGGGAGTGGTACTAAACCTGAGACGATATCGGCGGCATTTCCTGCAACCCCAGATATTTTTGTTGTTCTTTTTTCTCTACTGATGAAGGGCACTAACCCAGAAACACGTGTCTAGAGATGAACAGTACTGTCTGCACTAACTTTAGTGAAATACTACAGATTTTTTCAAGGAAGCGTTAATTGTTCAAACTGCATGTACCAGGATGCAAGGGGCGAACTCGACTGGAATGTTAGGCAGTGTGCTCCCAAGGGGACTCATGTTTAAAAGGCTCCCTCGAGCCATTGAGCTGACGAGCTCTGGAGACGCACCTGTGAGCCGGGGAGTGGTACTAAACCTGAGACGATATCGGCGGCATTTCCTGCAACCCCAGATATTTTTTTTGTTCTTTGGTCTCTACTGATGAAGGGCACTAACCCAGAAACACGTGTCTAGAGATGAACAGTACTGTCTGCACTAACTTTAGTGAAATTCTACAGATTTTTTCAAGGAAGCGTTAATTGTTCAAACTGCATGTACCAGGATGCAAGGGGTGAACTCGACTGGAATGTTAGGCAGTGTGCTCCCAATCGGACTTCATGTTTAAAAGGCTCCCTCGAGCCATTGAGCTGACGAGCTCTGGAGACGCACCTGTGAGCCGGGGAGTGGTACTAAACCTGAGACGATATCGGCGTCATTTCCTGCAACCCCAGATATTTTTGTTGTTCTTTGGTCTCTACTGATGAAGGGCACTAACCCAGAAACACGTGTCTAGAGATGAACAGTACTGTCTGCACTAACTTTAGTGAAATACTACAGATTTTTTCAAGGAAGCGTTAATTGTTCAAACTGCATGTACCAGGATGCAAGGGGCGAACTCGACTGGAATGTTAGGCAGTGTGCTCCCAATCGCACTTCATGTTTAAAAGGCTCCCTCGAGCCATTGAGCTGACGAGCTCTGGAGACGCACCTGTGAGCCGGGGAGTGGTACTAAACCTGAGACACTATCGGCGGCATTTCCTGCAACCCCAGATATTTTTGTTGTTCTTTGGTCTCTACTGAAGAAGGGCACTAACCCAGAAACACGTGTCTAGAGATGAACAGTACTGTCTGCACTAACTTTAGTGAAATACTACAGATTTTTTCAAGGAAGCGTTAATTGTTCAAACTGCATGTACCAGGATGCAAGGGCGAACTCGACTGGAATTTTAGGCAGTGTGCTCCCAATCGGACTTCATGTTTAAAAGGCTCCCTCGAGCCATTGAGCTGACGAGCTCTGGAGACGCACCTGTGAGCCGGGGAGTGGTACTAAACCTGAGACGATATCAGCGGCATTTCCTGCAACCCCAGATATTTTTGTTGTTCTTTGGTCTCTACTGATGAAGGGCACTAACCCAGAAACACGTGTCTAGAGATGAACAGTACTGTCTGCACTAACTTTAGTGAAATATTACAGATTTTTTCAAGGAAGCGTTAATTGCTCAAACTGCATGTACCAGGATGTAAGGGGCAAACTCGACTGGAATGTTAGGCAGTGTGCTCCCAATTGGACTTCATGTTTAAAAGGCTCCCTCGAGCCATTGAGCTGACGAGCTCTGGAGATGCACCTGTGAGCCGGGGAGTGGTACTAAACCTGAGACGATATCGGCGGCCTTTCCTGCAACCCCAGATATTTTTGTTGTTCTTTTTTCTCTACTGATGAAGGGCACTAACCCAGAAACACGTGTCTAGAGATGAACAGTACTGTCTGCACTAACTTTAGTGAAATACTACAGATTTTTTCAAGGAAGCGTTAATTGTTCAAACTGCATGTACCAGGATGCAAGTGGCGAACTCGACTGGAATGTTAGGCAGTGTGCTCCCAATCGGACTTCATGTTTAAAAGGCTCCCTCGAGCCATTGAGCTGACGAGCTCTGGAGACGCACCTGTGAGCCGGGGAGTGGTACTAAACCTGAGACGATATCGGCGGCATTTCCTGCAACCCCAGATATTTTTTTTGTTCTTTGGTCTCTACTGATGAAGGGCACTAACCCAGAAACACGTGTCTATAGATGAACAGTACTGTCTGCACTAACTTTAGTGAAATACTACAGATTTTTTCAAGGAAGCGTTAATTGTTCAAACTGCATGTACCAGGATGCAAGGGGCGAACTCGACTGGAATGTTAGGCAGTGTGCTCCCAATCGGACTTCATGTTTAAAAGGCTCCCTCGAGCCATTGAGCTGACGAGCTCTGGAGACGCACCTGTGAGCCGGGGAGTGGTACTAAACCTGAGACGATATCGGCGGCATTTCCTGCAACCCCAGATATTTTTGTTGTTCTTTGGTCTCTACTGATGAAGGGCACTAACCCAGAAACACGTGTCTAGAGATGAACAGTACTGTCTGCACTAACTTCAGTGAAATACTACAGATTTGTTCAAGGAAGCGTTAATTGTTCAAACTGCATGTACCTGGATGCAAGGGGCGAACTCGACTGGAATGTTAGGCAGTGTGCTCCCAATCGGACTTCATGTTTAAAAGGCTCCCTCGAGCCATTGAGCTGATGAGCTCAGGAGACGCACCTGTGAGCCGGGGAGTGGTACTAAACCTGAGACGATATCGGCTGCATTTCCTGCAACCCCAGATATTTTTGTTGTTCTTTGGTCTCTACTGATGAAGGGCACTAACCCAGAAACACGTGTCTAGAGATGAACAGTACTGTCTGCACTAACTTTAGTGAAATACTACAGATTTTTTCAAGGAAGCGTTAATTGTTCAAACTGCATGTACCAGGATGCAAGGGGCGAACTCGACTGGAATGTTTGGCAGTGTGCTCCCAATCGGACTTCATGTTTAAAAGGCTCCCTCGAGCCATTGAGCTGACGAGCTCTGGAGACGCACCTGTGAGCCGGGGAGTGGTACTAAACCTGAGACGATATCGGCGGCATTTCCTGCAACCCCAGATATTTTTGTTGTTCTTTGGTCTCTACTGATGAAGGGCACTAACCCAGAAACACGTGTCTAGAGATGAACAGTACTGTCTGCACTAACTTTAGTGAAATACTACAGATTTTTTCAAGGAAGCGTTAATTGTTCAAACTGCATGTACCAGGATGCAAGGGGCGAACTCGACTGGAATGTTAGGCAGTGTGCTCCCAATCGGACTTCATTTTTAAAAGGCTCCCTCGAGCCATTGAGCTGACGAGCTCTGGAGACGCACCTGTGAGCCGGGGAGTGGTACTAAACCTGAGACGATATCGGCGGCATTTCCTGCAACCCCAGATATTTTTTTTGTTCTTTTGTCTATACTGATGAAGGGCACTAACCCAGAAACACGTGTCTAGAGATGAACAGTACTGTCTGCACTAACTTTAGTGAAATACTACAGATTTTTTCAAGGAAGCGTTAATTGTTCAAACTGCATGTACCAGGATGCAAGGGGTGAACTCGACTGGAATGTTAGGCAGTGTGCTCCCAATCGGACTTCATGTTTAAAAGGCTCCCTCGAGCCATTGAGCTGACGAGCTCTGGAGACGCACCTGTGAGCCGGGGAGTGGTACTAAACCTGAGACGATATCGGCGGCCTTTCCTGCAACCCCAGATATTTTTGTTGTTCTTTTTTCTCTACTGATGAAGGGCACTAACCCAGAAACACGTGTCTAGAGATGAACAGTACTGTCTGCACTAACTTTAGTGAAATACTACAGATTTTTTCAAGGAAGCGTTAATTGTTCAAACTGCATGTACCAGGATGCAAGTGGCGAACTCGACTGGAATGTTAGGCAGTGTGCTCCCAATCGGACTTCATGTTTAAAAGGCTCCCTCGAGCCATTGAGCTGACGAGCTCTGGAGACGCACCTGTGAGCCGGGGAGTGGTACTAAACCTGAGACGATATCGGCGGCATTTCCTGCAACCCCAGATATTTTTTTTGTTCTTTGGTCTCTACTGATGAAGGGCACTAACCCAGAAACACGTGTCTAGAGATGAACAGTACTGTCTGCACTAACTTTAGTGAAATACTACAGATTTTTTCAAGGAAGCGTTAATTGTTCAAACTGCATGTACCAGGATGCAAGGGGCGAACTCGA
The DNA here is from genome assembly GCF_031143425.1 of Pleurodeles waltl. Taxonomy (NCBI): domain Eukaryota; kingdom Metazoa; phylum Chordata; class Amphibia; order Caudata; family Salamandridae; genus Pleurodeles; species Pleurodeles waltl. The sequence continues at coordinate 749,149,781 of NC_090446.1, read as the reverse complement.
CTGGAATGTTAGGCAGTGTGCTCCCAATCGGACTTCATGTTTAAAAGGCTCCCTCGAGCCATTGAGCTGACGAGCTCTGGAGACGCACCTGTGAGCCGGGGAGTGGTACTAAACCTGAGACGATATCGGCGGCATTTCCTGCAACCCCAGATATTTTTGTTGTTCTTTGGTCTCTACTGATCAAGGGCACTAACCCAGAAACACGTGTCTAGAGATGAACAGTACTGTCTGCACTAACTTTAGTGAAATACTACAGATTTTTTCAAGGAAGCGTTAATTGTTCAAACTGCATGTACCAGGATGCAAGGGGCGAACTCGACTGGAATGTTAGGCAGTGTGCTCCCAATCGGACTTCATGTTTAAAAGGCTCCCTCGAGCCATTGAGCTGACGAGCTCCGGAGACGCACCTGTGAGCCGGGGAGTGGTACTAAACCTGAGACGATATCGGCGGCATTTCCTGCAACCCCAGATATTTTTGTTGTTCTTTGGTCTCTACTGATGAAGGGCACTAACCCAGAAACACGTGTCTAGAGATGAACAGTACTGTATGCACTAACTTTAGTGAAATACTACAGATTTTTTCAAGGAAGCGTTAATTGTTCAAACTGCATGTACCAGGATGCAAGGGGCGAACTCGACTGGAATGTTAGGCAGTGTGCTCCTAATCGGACTTCATGTTTAAAAGGCTCCCTCGAGACATTGAGCTGACGAGCTCTGGAGACGCACCTGTGAGCCGGGGAGTGGTACTAAACCTGAGACGATATCGGCGGCATTTCCTGCAACCCCAGATATTTTTGTTGTTCTTTTTTCTCTACTGATGAAGGGCACTAACCCAGAAACACGTGTCTAGAGATGAACAGTACTGTCTGCACTAACTTTAGTGAAATACTACAGATTTTTTCAAGGAAGCGTTAATTGTTCAAACTGCATGTACCAGGATGCAAGGGGCGAACTCGACTGGAATGTTAGGCAGTGTGCTCCCAATCGGACTTCATGTTTAAAAGGCTCCCTCGAGCCATTGAGCTGACGAGCTCTGGAGACGCACCTGTGAGCCGGGGAGTGGTACTAAACCTGAGACGATATCGGCGGCATTTCCTGCAACCCCAGATATTTTTTTTGTTCTTTGGTCTCTACTGATGAAGGGCACTAACCCAGAAACACGTGTCTAGAGATGAACAGTACTGTCTGCACTAACTTTAGTGAAATACTACAGATTTTTTCAAGGAAGCGTTAATTGTTCAAACTGCATGTACCAGGATGCAAGGGGCGAACTCGACTGGAATGTTAGGCAGTGTGCTCCCAAGGGGACTTCATGTTTAAAAGGCTCCCTCGAGCCATTGAGCTGACGAGCTCTGGAGACGCACCTGTGAGCCGGGGAGTGGTACTAAACCTGAGACGATATCGGCGTCATTTCCTGCAACCCCAGATATTTTTGTTGTTCTTTGGTCTCTACTGATGAAGGGCACTAACCCAGAAACACGTGTCTAGAGATGAACAGTACTGTCTGCACTAACTTTAGTGAAATACTACAGATTTTTTCAAGGAAGCGTTAATTGTTCAAACTGCATGTACCAGGATGCAAGGGGCGAACTCGACTGGAATGTTAGGCAGTGTGCTCCCAATCGCACTTCATGTTTAAAAGGCTCCCTCGAGCCATTGAGCTGACGAGCTCTGGAGACGCACCTGTGAGCCGGGGAGTGGTACTAAACCTGAGACAATATCGGCGGCATTTCCTGCAACCCCAGATATTTTTGTTGTTCTTTGGTCTCTACTGAAGAAGGGCACTAACCCAGAAACACGTGTCTAGAGATGAACAGTACTGTCTGCACTAACTTTAGTGAAATACTACAGATTTTTTCAAGGAAGCGTTAATTGTTCAAACTGCATGTACCAGGATGCAAGGGCGAACTCGACTGGAATTTTAGGCAGTGTGCTCCCAATCGGACTTCATGTTTAAAAGGCTCCCTCGAGCCATTGAGCTGACGAGCTCTGGAGACGCACCTGTGAGCCGGGGAGTGGTACTAAACCTGAGACGATATCGGCGGCATTTCCTGAAACCCCAGATATTTTTGTTGTTCTTTGGTCTCTACTGATGAAGGGCACTAACCCAGAAACACGTGTCTAGAGATGAACAGTACTGTCTGCACTAACTTCAGTGAAATACTACAGATTTGTTCAAGGAAGCGTTAATTGTTCAAACTGCATGTACCTGGATGCAAGGGGCGAACTCGACTGGAATGTTAGGCAGTGTGCTCCCAATCGGACTTCATGTTTAAAAGGCTCCCTCGAGCCATTGAGCTGACGAGCTCTGGAGACGCACCTGTGAGCCGGGGAGTGGTACTAAACCTGAGACGATATCGGCGGCATTTCCTGCAACCCCAGATATTTGTGTTGTTCTTTGGTCTCTACTGATGAAGGGCACTAACCCAGAAACACGTGTCTAGAGATGAACAGTACTGTCTGCACTAACTTTAGTGAAATACTACAGATTTTTTCAAGGAAGCGTTAATTGTTCAAACTGCATGTACCAGGATGCAAGGGGCGAACTCGACTGGAATGTTAGGCAGTGTGCTCCCAATCGGACTTCATGTTTAAAAGGCTCCCTCGAGCCATTGAGCTGACGAGCTCTGGAGACGCACCTGTGAGCCAGGGAGTGGTACTAAACCTGAGACGATATCGGCGGCATTTCCTGCAACCCCAGATATTTTTGTTGTTCTTTGGTCTCTACTGATGAAGGGCACTTACCCAGAAACACGTGTCTAGAGATGAACAGTACTGTCTGCACTAACTTCAGTGAAATACTACAGATTTGTTCAAGGAAGCGTTAATTGTTCAAACTGCATGTACCTGGATGCAAGGGGCGAACTCGACTGGAATGTTAGGCAGTGTGCTCCCAATCGGACTTCATGTTTAAAAGGCTCCCTCAGGCCATTGAGCTGATGAGCTCTGGAGACGCACCTGTGAGCCGGGGAGTGGTACTAAACCTGAGACGATATCGGCGGCATTTCCTGCAACCCCAGATATTTTTGTTGTTCTTTGGTCTCTACTGATGAAGGGCACTAACCCAGAAACACGTGTCTAGAGATGAACAGTACTGTCTGCACTAACTTTAGTGAAATACTACAGATTTTTTCAAGGAAGCGTTAATTGTTCAAACTGCATGTACCAGGATGCAAGGGGCGAACTCGACTGGAATGTTAGGCAGTGTGCTCCCAATCGGACTTAATGTTTAAAAGGCTCCCTCGAGCCATTGAGCTGACGAGCTCTGGAGACGCACCTGTGAGCCGGGGAGTGGTACTAAACCTGAGACGATATCGGCGGCATTTCCTGCAACCCCAGATATTTTTGTTGTTCTTTGGTCTCTACTGATGAAGGGCACTAACCCAGAAACACGTGTCTAGAGATGAACAGTACTGTCTGCACTAACTTTAGTGAAATACTACAGATTTTTTCAAGGAAGCGTTAATTGTTCAAACTGCATGTACCAGGATGCAAGGAGCGAACTCGACTGGAATGTTAGGCAGTGTGCTCCTAATCCGACTTCATGTTTAAAAGGCTCCCTCGAGCCATTGAGCTGACGAGCTCGGGAGACGCACCTGTGAGCCGGGGAGTGGTACTAAACCTGAGACGATATCGGCGGCATTTCCTGCAACCCCAGATATTTTTGTTGTTCTTTTTTCTCTACTGATGAAGGGCACTAACCCAGAAACACGTGTCTAGAGATGAACAGTACTGTCTGCACTAACTTTAGTGAAATACTACAGATTTTTTCAAGGAAGCGTTAATTGTTCAAACTGCATGTACCAGGATGCAAGTGGCGAACTCGACTGGAATGTTAGGCAGTGTGCTCCCAATCGGACTTCATGTTTAAAAGGCTCCCTCGAGCCATTGAGCTGACGAGCTCTGGAGACGCACCTGTGAGCCGGGGAGTGGTACTAAACCTGAGACGATATCGGCGGCATTTCCTGCAACCCCAGATATTTTTGTTGTTCTTTTTTCTCTACTGATGAAGGGCACTAACCCAGAAACACGTGTCTAGAGATGAACAGTACTGTCTGCACTAACTTTAGTGAAATACTACAGATTTTTTCAAGGAAGCGTTAATTGTTCAAACTGCATGTACCAGGATGCAAGGGGCGAACTCGACTGGAATGTTAGGCAGTGTGCTCCCAAGGGGACTCATGTTTAAAAGGCTCCCTCGAGCCATTGAGCTGACGAGCTCTGGAGACGCACCTGTGAGCCGGGGAGTGGTACTAAACCTGAGACGATATCGGCGGCATTTCCTGCAACCCCAGATATTTTTTTTGTTCTTTGGTCTCTACTGATGAAGGGCACTAACCCAGAAACACGTGTCTAGAGATGAACAGTACTGTCTGCACTAACTTTAGTGAAATTCTACAGATTTTTTCAAGGAAGCGTTAATTGTTCAAACTGCATGTACCAGGATGCAAGGGGCGAACTCGACTGGAATGTTAGGCAGTGTGCTCCCAATCGGACTTCATGTTTAAAAGGCTCCCTCGAGCCATTGAGCTGACGAGCTCTGGAGACGCACCTGTGAGCCGGGGAGTGGTACTAAACCTGAGACGATATCGGCGTCATTTCCTGCAACCCCAGATATTTTTGTTGTTCTTTGGTCTCTACTGATGAAGGGCACTAACCCAGAAACACGTGTCTAGAGATGAACAGTACTGTCTGCACTAACTTTAGTGAAATACTACAGATTTTTTCAAGGAAGCGTTAATTGTTCAAACTGCATGTACCAGGATGCAAGGGGCGAACTCGACTGGAATGTTAGGCAGTGTGCTCCCAATCGCACTTCATGTTTAAAAGGCTCCCTCGAGCCATTGAGCTGACGAGCTCTGGAGACGCACCTGTGAGCCGGGGAGTGGTACTAAACCTGAGACACTATCGGCGGCATTTCCTGCAACCCCAGATATTTTTGTTGTTCTTTGGTCTCTACTGAAGAAGGGCACTAACCCAGAAACACGTGTCTAGAGATGAACAGTACTGTCTGCACTAACTTTAGTGAAATACTACAGATTTTTTCAAGGAAGCGTTAATTGTTCAAACTGCATGTACCAGGATGCAAGGGCGAACTCGACTGGAATTTTAGGCAGTGTGCTCCCAATCGGACTTCATGTTTAAAAGGCTCCCTCGAGCCATTGAGCTGACGAGCTCTGGAGACGCACCTGTGAGCCGGGGAGTGGTACTAAACCTGAGACGATATCAGCGGCATTTCCTGCAACCCCAGATATTTTTGTTGTTCTTTGGTCTCTACTGATGAAGGGCACTAACCCAGAAACACGTGTCTAGAGATGAACAGTACTGTCTGCACTAACTTTAGTGAAATATTACAGATTTTTTCAAGGAAGCGTTAATTGCTCAAACTGCATGTACCAGGATGTAAGGGGCAAACTCGACTGGAATGTTAGGCAGTGTGCTCCCAATTGGACTTCATGTTTAAAAGGCTCCCTCGAGCCATTGAGCTGACGAGCTCTGGAGATGCACCTGTGAGCCGGGGAGTGGTACTAAACCTGAGACGATATCGGCGGCCTTTCCTGCAACCCCAGATATTTTTGTTGTTCTTTTTTCTCTACTGATGAAGGGCACTAACCCAGAAACACGTGTCTAGAGATGAACAGTACTGTCTGCACTAACTTTAGTGAAATACTACAGATTTTTTCAAGGAAGCGTTAATTGTTCAAACTGCATGTACCAGGATGCAAGTGGCGAACTCGACTGGAATGTTAGGCAGTGTGCTCCCAATCGGACTTCATGTTTAAAAGGCTCCCTCGAGCCATTGAGCTGACGAGCTCTGGAGACCCACCTGTGAGCCGGGGAGTGGTACTAAACCTGAGACGATATCGGCGGCATTTCCTGCAACCCCAGATATTTTTTTTGTTCTTTGGTCTCTACTGATGAAGGGCACTAACCCAGAAACACGTGTCTATAGATGAACAGTACTGTCTGCACTAACTTTAGTGAAATACTACAGATTTTTTCAAGGAAGCGTTAATTGTTCAAACTGCATGTACCAGGATGCAAGGGGCGAACTCGACTGGAATGTTAGGCAGTGTGCTCCCAATCGGACTTCATGTTTAAAAGGCTCCCTCGAGCCATTGAGCTGACGAGCTCTGGAGACGCACCTGTGAGCCGGGGAGTGGTACTAAACCTGAGACGATATCGGCGGCATTTCCTGCAACCCCAGATATTTTTGTTGTTCTTTGGTCTCTACTGATGAAGGGCACTAACCCAGAAACACGTGTCTAGAGATGAACAGTACTGTCTGCACTAACTTCAGTGAAATACTACAGATTTGTTCAAGGAAGCGTTAATTGTTCAAACTGCATGTACCTGGATGCAAGGGGCGAACTCGACTGGAATGTTAGGCAGTGTGCTCCCAATCGGACTTCATGTTTAAAAGGCTCCCTCGAGCCATTGAGCTGATGAGCTCTGGAGACGCACCTGTGAGCCGGGGAGTGGTACTAAACCTGAGACGATATCGGCTGCATTTCCTGCAACCCCAGATATTTTTGTTGTTCTTTGGTCTCTACTGATGAAGGGCACTAACCCAGAAACACGTGTCTAGAGATGAACAGTACTGTCTGCACTAACTTTAGTGAAATACTACAGATTTTTTCAAGGAAGCGTTAATTGTTCAAACTGCATGTACCAGGATGCAAGGGGCGAACTCGACTGGAATGTTTGGCAGTGTGCTCCCAATCGGACTTCATGTTTAAAAGGCTCCCTCGAGCCATTGAGCTGACGAGCTCTGGAGACGCACCTGTGAGCCGGGGAGTGGTACTAAACCTGAGACGATATCGGCGTCATTTCCTGCAACCCCAGATATTTTTGTTGTTCTTTGGTCTCTACTGATGAAGGGCACTAACCCAGAAACACGTGTCTAGAGATGAACAGTACTGTCTGCACTAACTTTAGTGAAATACTACAGATTTTTTCAAGGAAGCGTTAATTGTTCAAACTGCATGTACCAGGATGCAAGGGGCGAACTCGACTGGAATGTTAGGCAGTGTGCTCCCAATCGGACTTCATTTTTAAAAGGCTCCCTCGAGCCATTGAGCTGACGAGCTCTGGAGACGCACCTGTGAGCCGGGGAGTGGTACTAAACCTGAGACGATATCGGCGGCATTTCCTGCAACCCCAGATATTTTTTTTGTTCTTTTGTCTATACTGATGAAGGGCACTAACCCAGAAACACGTGTCTAGAGATGAACAGTACTGTCTGCACTAACTTTAGTGAAATACTACAGATTTTTTCAAGGAAGCGTTAATTGTTCAAACTGCATGTACCAGGATGCAAGGGGTGAACTCGACTGGAATGTTAGGCAGTGTGCTCCCAATCGGACTTCATGTTTAAAAGGCTCCCTCGAGCCATTGAGCTGACGAGCTCTGGAGACGCACCTGTGAGCCGGGGAGTGGTACTAAACCTGAGACGATATCGGCGGCCTTTCCTGCAACCCCAGATATTTTTGTTGTTCTTTTTTCTCTACTGATGAAGGGCACTAACCCAGAAACACGTGTCTAGAGATGAACAGTACTGTCTGCACTAACTTTAGTGAAATACTACAGATTTTTTCAAGGAAGCGTTAATTGTTCAAACTGCATGTACCAGGATGCAAGTGGCGAACTCGACTGGAATGTTAGGCAGTGTGCTCCCAATCGGACTTCATGTTTAAAAGGCTCCCTCGAGCCATTGAGCTGACGAGCTCTGGAGACGCACCTGTGAGCCGGGGAGTGGTACTAAACCTGAGACGATATCGGCGGCATTTCCTGCAACCCCAGATATTTTTTTTGTTCTTTGGTCTCTACTGATGAAGGGCACTAACCCAGAAACACGTGTCTAGAGATGAACAGTACTGTCTGCACTAACTTTAGTGAAATACTACAGATTTTTTCAAGGAAGCGTTAATTGTTCAAACTGCATGTACCAGGATGCAAGGGGCGAACTCGACTGGAATGTTAGGCAGTGTGCTCCCAATCGGACTTCATGTTTAAAAGGCTCCCTCGAGCCATTGAGCTGACGAGCTCTGGAGACGCACCTGTGAGCCGGGGAGTGGTACTAAACCTGAGACGATATCGGCGGCATTTCCTGCAACCCCAGATATTTTTTTGGTTCTTTGGTCTCTACTGATGAAGGGCACTAACCCAGAAACACGTGTCTAGAGATGAACAGTACTGTCTGCACTAACTTTAGTGAAATACTACAGATTTTTTCAAGGAAGCGTTAATTGTTCAAACTGCATGTACCAGGATGCAAGGGGCGAACTCGACTGGAATGTTAGGCAGTGTGCTCCCAATCGGACTTCATGTTTAAAAGGCTCCCTCGAGCCATTGAGCTGACGAGCTCTGGAGACGCACCTGTGAGCCGGGGAGTGGTACTAAACCTGAGACGATATCGGCAGCATTTCCTGCAACCCCAGATATTTTTGTTGTTCTTTGGTCTCTACTGATGAAGGGCACTAACCCAGAAACACGTGTCTAGAGATGAACAGTACTGTCTGCACTAACTTTAGTGAAATACTACAGATTTTTTCAAGGAAGCGTTAATTGTTCAAACTGCATGTACCAGGATGCAAGGGGCGAACTCGACTGGAATGTTAGGCAGTGTGCTCCCAATCGGACTTCATGTTTAAAAGGCTCCCTCGAGCCATTGAGCTGACGAGCTCTGGAGACGCACCTGTGAGCCGGGGAGTGGTACTAAACCTGAGACGATATCGGCGTCATTTCCTGCAACCCCAGATATTTTTGTTGTTCTTTGGTCTCTACTGATGAAGGGCACTAACCCAGAAACACGTGTCTAGAGATGAACAGTACTGTCTGCACTAACTTTAGTGAAATACTACAGATTTTTTCAAGGAAGCGTTAATTGTTCAAACTGCATGTACCAGGATGCAAGGGGCGAACTCGACTGGAATGTTAGGCAGTCTGCTCCCAATCGCACTTCATGTTTAAAAGGCTCCCTCGAGCCATTGAGCTGACGAGCTCTGGAGACGCACCTGTGAGCCGGGGAGTGGTACTAAACCTGAGACAATATCGGCGGCATTTCCTGCAACCCCAGATATTTTTGTTGTTCTTTGGTCTCTACTGAAGAAGGGCACTAACCCAGAAACACGTGTCTAGAGATGAACAGTACTGTCTGCACTAACTTTAGTGAAATACTACAGATTTTTTCAAGGAAGCGTTAATTGTTCAAACTGCATGTACCAGGATGCAAGGGCGAACTCGACTGGAATTTTAGGCAGTGTGCTCCCAATCGGACTTCATGTTTAAAAGGCTCCCTCGAGCCATTGAACTGACGAGCTCTGGAGACGCACCTGTGAGCCGGGGAGTGGTACTAAACCTGAGACGATATCAGCGGCATTTCCTGAAACCCCAGATATTTTTGTTGTTCTTTGGTCTCTACTGATGAAGGGCACTAACCCAGAAACACGTGTCTAGAGATGAACAGTACTGTCTGCACTAACTTTAGTGAAATATTACAGATTTTTTCAAGGAAGCGTTACTTGCTCAAACTGCATGTACCAGGATGTAAGGGGCAAACTCGACTGGAATGTTAGGCAGTGTGCTCCCAATCGGACTTCATGTTTAAAAGGCTCCCTCGAGCCATTGAGCTGACGAGCTCTGGAGACGCACCTGTGAGCCGGGGAGTGGTACTAAACCTGAGACGATATCGGCGGCATTTCCTGCAACCCCAGATATTTTTGTTGTTCTTTGGTCTCTACTGATCAAGGGCACTAACCCAGAAACACGTGTCTAGAGATGAACAGTACTGTCTGCACTAACTTTAGTGAAATACTACAGATTTTTTCAAGGAAGTGTTAATTGTTCAAACTGCATGTACCAGGATGCAAGGGGCGAACTCGACTGGAATGTTAGGCAGTGTGCTCCCAATCGGACTTCATGTTTAAAAGGCTCCCTCGAGCCATTGAGCTGACGAGCTCTGGAGACGCACCTGTGAGCCGGGGAGTGTTACTAAACCTAAGACGATATCGGCAGCATTTCCTGCAACCCCAGATATTTTTGTTGTTCTTTGGTCTCTACTGATGAAGGGCACTAACCCAGAAACACGTGTCTAGAGATGAACAGTACTGTCTGCACTAACTTCAGTGAAATACTACAGATTTGTTCAAGGAAGCGTTAATTGTTCAAACTGCATGTACCTGGATGCAAGGGGCGAACTCGACTGGAATGTTAGGCAGTGTGCTCCCAATCGGACTTCATGTTTAAAAGGCTCCCTCGAGCCATTGAGCTGATGAGCTCTGGAGACGCACCTGTGAGCCGGGGAGTGGTACTAAACCTGAGACGATATCGGCGGCATTTCCTGCAACCCCAGATATTTTTGTTGTTCTTTGGTCTCTACTGATGAAGGGCACTAACCCAGAAACACGTGTCTAGAGATGAACAGTACTGTCTGCACTAACTTTAGTGAAATACTACAGATTTTTTCAAGGAAGCGTTAATTGTTCAAACTGCATGTACCAGGATGCAAGGGGCGAACTCGACTGGAATGTTAGGCAGTGTGCTCCCAATCGGACTTCATGTTTAAAAGGCTCCCCCGAGCCATTGAGCTGACGAGCTCCGGAGACGCACCTGTGAGCCGGGGAGTGGTACTAAACCTGAGACGATATCGGCGGCATTTCCTGCAACCCCAGATATTTTTGTTGTTCTTTGGTCTCTACTGATGAAGGGCACTAACCCAGAAACACGTGTCTAGAGATGAACAGTACTGTATGCACTAACTTTAGTGAAATACTACAGATTTTTTCAAGGAAGCGTTAATTGTTCAAACTGCATGTACCAGGATGCAAGGGGCGAACTCGACTGGAATGTTAGGCAGTGTGCTCCTAATCGGACTTCATGTTTAAAAGGCTCCCTCGAGACATTGAGCTGACGAGCTCTGGAGACGCACCTGTGAGCCGGGGAGTGGTACTAAACCTGAGACGATATCGGCGGCATTTCCTGCAACCCCAGATATTTTTGTTGTTCTTTTTTCTCTACTGATGAAGGGCACTAACCCAGAAACACGTGTCTAGAGATGAACAGTACTGTCTGCACTAACTTTAGTGAAATACTACAGATTTTTTCAAGGAAGCGTTAATTGTTCAAACTGCATGTACCAGGATGCAAGGGGCGAACTCGACTGGAATGTTAGGCAGTGTGCTCCCAAGGGGACTCATGTTTAAAAGGCTCCCTCGAGCCATTGAGCTGACGAGCTCTGGAGACGCACCTGTGAGCCGGGGAGTGGTACTAAACCTGAGACGATATCGGCGGCATTTCCTGCAACCCCAGATATTTTTTTTGTTCTTTGGTCTCTACTGATGAAGGGCACTAACCCAGAAACACGTGTCTAGAGATGAACAGTACTGTCTGCACTAACTTTAGTGAAATTCTACAGATTTTTTCAAGGAAGCGTTAATTGTTCAAACTGCATGTACCAGGATGCAAGGGGCGAACTCGACTGGAATGTTAGGCAGTGTGCTCCCAATCGGACTTCATGTTTAAAAGGCTCCCTCGAGCCATTGAGCTGACGAGCTCTGGAGACGCACCTGTGAGCCGGGGAGTGGTACTAAACCTGAGACGATATCGGCGTCATTTCCTGCAACCCCAGATATTTTTGTTGTTCTTTGGTCTCTACTGATGAAGGGCACTAACCCAGAAACACGTGTCTAGAGATGAACAGTACTGTCTGCACTAACTTTAGTGAAATACTACAGATTTTTTCAAGGAAGCGTTAATTGTTCAAACTGCATGTACCAGGATGCAAGGGGCGAACTCGACTGGAATGTTAGGCAGTGTGCTCCCAATCGCACTTCATGTTTAAAAGGCTCCCTCGAGCCATTGAGCTGACGAGCTCTGGAGACGCACCTGTGAGCCGGGGAGTGGTACTAAACCTGAGACACTATCGGCGGCATTTCCTGCAACCCCAGATATTTTTGTTGTTCTTTGGTCTCTACTGAAGAAGGGCACTAACCCAGAAACACGTGTCTAGAGATGAACAGTACTGTCTGCACTAACTTTAGTGAAATACTACAGATTTTTTCAAGGAAGCGTTAATTGTTCAAACTGCATGTACCAGGATGCAAGGGCGAACTCGACTGGAATTTTAGGCAGTGTGCTCCCAATCGGACTTCATGTTTAAAAGGCTCCCTCGAGCCATTGAGCTGACGAGCTCTGGAGACGCACCTGTGAGCCGGGGAGTGGTACTAAACCTGAGACGATATCAGCGGCATTTCCTGCAACCCCAGATATTTTTGTTGTTCTTTGGTCTCTACTGATGAAGGGCACTAACCCAGAAACACGTGTCTAGAGATGAACAGTACTGTCTGCACTAACTTTAGTGAAATATTACAGATTTTTTCAAGGAAGCGTTAATTGCTCAAACTGCATGTACCAGGATGTAAGGGGCAAACTCGACTGGAATGTTAGGCAGTGTGCTCCCAATTGGACTTCATGTTTAAAAGGCTCCCTCGAGCCATTGAGCTGACGAGCTCTGGAGATGCACCTGTGAGCCGGGGAGTGGTACTAAACCTGAGACGATATCGGCGGCCTTTCCTGCAACCCCAGATATTTTTGTTGTTCTTTTTTCTCTACTGATGAAGGGCACTAACCCAGAAACACGTGTCTAGAGATGAACAGTACTGTCTGCACTAACTTTAGTGAAATACTACAGATTTTTTCAAGGAAGCGTTAATTGTTCAAACTGCATGTACCAGGATGCAAGTGGCGAACTCGACTGGAATGTTAGGCAGTGTGCTCCCAATCGGACTTCATGTTTAAAAGGCTCCCTCGAGCCATTGAGCTGACGAGCTCTGGAGACGCACCTGTGAGCCGGGGAGTGGTACTAAACCTGAGACGATATCGGCGGCATTTCCTGCAACCCCAGATATTTTTTTTGTTCTTTGGTCTCTACTGATGAAGGGCACTAACCCAGAAACACGTGTCTATAGATGAACAGTACTGTCTGCACTAACTTTAGTGAAATACTACAGATTTTTTCAAGGAAGCGTTAATTGTTCAAACTGCATGTACCAGGATGCAAGGGGCGAACTCGACTGGAATGTTAGGCAGTGTGCTCCCAATCGGACTTCATGTTTAAAAGGCTCCCTCGAGCCATTGAGCTGACGAGCTCTGGAGACGCACCTGTGAGCCGGGGAGTGGTACTAAACCTGAGACGATATCGGCGGCATTTCCTGCAACCCCAGATATTTTTGTTGTTCTTTGGTCTCTACTGATGAAGGGCACTAACCCAGAAACACGTGTCTAGAGATGAACAGTACTGTCTGCACTAACTTCAGTGAAATACTACAGATTTGTTCAAGGAAGCGTTAATTGTTCAAACTGCATGTACCTGGATGCAAGGGGCGAACTCGACTGGAATGTTAGGCAGTGTGCTCCCAATCGGACTTCATGTTTAAAAGGCTCCCTCGAGCCATTGAGCTGATGAGCTCTGGAGACGCACCTGTGAGCCGGGGAGTGGTACTAAACCTGAGACGATATCGGCTGCATTTCCTGCAACCCCAGATATTTTTGTTGTTCTTTGGTCTCTACTGATGAAGGGCACTAACCCAGAAACACGTGTCTAGAGATGAACAGTACTGTCTGCACTAACTTTAGTGAAATACTACAGATTTTTTCAAGGAAGCGTTAATTGTTCAAACTGCATGTACCAGGATGCAAGGGGCGAACTCGACTGGAATGTTTGGCAGTGTGCTCCCAATCGGACTTCATGTTTAAAAGGCTCCCTCGAGCCATTGAGCTGACGAGCTCTGGAGACGCACCTGTGAGCCGGGGAGTGGTACTAAACCTGAGACGATATCGGCGTCATTTCCTGCAACCCCAGATATTTTTGTTGTTCTTTGGTCTCTACTGATGAAGGGCACTAACCCAGAAACACGTGTCTAGAGATGAACAGTACTGTCTGCACTAACTTTAGTGAAATACTACAGATTTTTTCAAGGAAGCGTTAATTGTTCAAACTGCATGTACCAGGATGCAAGGGGCGAACTCGACTGGAATGTTAGGCAGTGTGCTCCCAATCGGACTTCATTTTTAAAAGGCTCCCTCGAGCCATTGAGCTGACGAGCTCTGGAGACGCACCTGTGAGCCGGGGAGTGGTACTAAACCTGAGACGATATCGGCGGCATTTCCTGCAACCCCAGATATTTTTTTTGTTCTTTTGTCTATACTGATGAAGGGCACTAACCCAGAAACACGTGTCTAGAGATGAACAGTACTGTCTGCACTAACTTTAGTGAAATACTACAGATTTTTTCAAGGAAGCGTTAATTGTTCAAACTGCATGTACCAGGATGCAAGGGGTGAACTCGACTGGAATGTTAGGCAGTGTGCTCCCAATCGGACTTCATGTTTAAAAGGCTCCCTCGAGCCATTGAGCTGACGAGCTCTGGAGACGCACCTGTGAGCCGGGGAGTGGTACTAAACCTGAGACGATATCGGCGGCCTTTCCTGCAACCCCAGATATTTTTGTTGTTCTTTTTTCTCTACTGATGAAGGGCACTAACCCAGAAACACGTGTCTAGAGATGAACAGTACTGTCTGCACTAACTTTAGTGAAATACTACAGATTTTTTCAAGGAAGCGTTAATTGTTCAAACTGCATGTACCAGGATGCAAGTGGCGAACTCGACTGGAATGTTAGGCAGTGTGCTCCCAATCGGACTTCATGTTTAAAAGGCTCCCTCGAGCCATTGAGCTGACGAGCTCTGGAGACGCACCTGTGAGCCGGGGAGTGGTACTAAACCTGAGACGATATCGGCGGCATTTCCTGCAACCCCAGATATTTTTTTTGTTCTTTGGTCTCTACTGATGAAGGGCACTAACCCAGAAACACGTGTCTAGAGATGAACAGTACTGTCTGCACTAACTTTAGTGAAATACTACAGATTTTTTCAAGGAAGCGTTAATTGTTCAAACTGCATGTACCAGGATGCAAGGGGCGAACTCGACTGGAATGTTAGGCAGTGTGCTCCCAATCGGACTTCATGTTTAAAAGGCTCCCTCGAGCCATTGAGCTGACGAGCTCTGGAGACGCACCTGTGAGCCGGGGAGTGGTACTAAACCTGAGACGATATCGGCGGCATTTCCTGCAACCCCAGATATTTTTGTTGTTCTTTGGTCTCTACTGATCAAGGGCACTAACCCAGAAACACGTGTCTAGAGATGAACAGTACTGTCTGCACTAACTTTAGTGAAATACTACAGATTTTTTCAAGGAAGCGTTAATTGTTCAAACTGCATGTACCAGGATGCAAGGGGCGAACTCGACTGGAATGTTAGGCAGTGTGCTCCCAATCGGACTTCATGTTTAAAAGGCTCCCTCGAGCCATTGAGCTGACGAGCTCTGGAGACGCACCTGTGAGCCGGGGAGTGGTACTAAACCTGAGACGATATCGGCAGCATTTCCTGCAACCCCAGATATTTTTGTTGTTCTTTGGTCTCTACTGATGAAGGGCACTAACCCAGAAACACGTGTCTAGAGATGAACAGTACTGTCTGCACTAACTTTAGTGAAATACTACAGATTTTTTCAAGGAAGCGTTAATTGTTCAAACTGCATGTACCAGGATGCAAGGGGCGAACTCGACTGGAATGTTAGGCAGTGTGCTCCCAAGGGGACTTCATGTTTAAAAGGCTCCCTCGAGCCATTGAGCTGACGAGCTCTGGAGACGCACCTGTGAGCCGGGGAGTGGTACTAAACCTGAGACGATATCGGCGTCATTTCCTGCAACCCCAGATATTTTTGTTGTTCTTTGGTCTCTACTGATGAAGGGCACTAACCCAGAAACACGTGTCTAGAGATGAACAGTACTGTCTGCACTAACTTTAGTGAAATACTACAGATTTTTTCAAGGAAGCGTTAATTGTTCAAACTGCATGTACCAGGATGCAAGGGGCGAACTCGACTGGAATGTTAGGCAGTGTGCTCCCAATCGCACTTCATGTTTAAAAGGCTCCCTCGAGCCATTGAGCTGACGAGCTCTGGAGACGCACCTGTGAGCCGGGGAGTGGTACTAAACCTGAGACAATATCGGCGGCATTTCCTGCAACCCCAGATATTTTTGTTGTTCTTTGGTCTCTACTGAAGAAGGGCACTAACCCAGAAACACGTGTCTAGAGATGAACAGTACTGTCTGCACTAACTTTAGTGAAATACTACAGATTTTTTCAAGGAAGCGTTAATTGTTCAAACTGCATGTACCAGGATGCAAGGGCGAACTCGACTGGAATTTTAGGCAGTGTGCTCCCAATCGGACTTCATGTTTAAAAGGCTCCCTCGAGCCATTGAGCTGACGAGCTCTGGAGACGCACCTGTGAGCCGGGGAGTGGTACTAAACCTGAGACGATATCGGCGGCATTTCCTGAAACCCCAGATATTTTTGTTGTTCTTTGGTCTCTACTGATGAAGGGCACTAACCCAGAAACACGTGTCTAGAGATGAACAGTACTGTCTGCACTAACTTCAGTGAAATACTACAGATTTGTTCAAGGAAGCGTTAATTGTTCAAACTGCATGTACCTGGATGCAAGGGGCGAACTCGACTGGAATGTTAGGCAGTGTGCTCCCAATCGGACTTCATGTTTAAAAGGCTCCCTCGAGCCATTGAGCTGACGAGCTCTGGAGACGCACCTGTGAGCCGGGGAGTGGTACTAAACCTGAGACGATATCGGCGGCATTTCCTGCAACCCCAGATATTTTTGTTGTTCTTTGGTCTCTACTGATGAAGGGCACTAACCCAGAAACACGTGTCTAGAGATGAACAGTACTGTCTGCACTAACTTTAGTGAAATACTACAGATTTTTTCAAGGAAGCGTTAATTGTTCAAACTGCATGTACCAGGATGCAAGGGGCGAACTCGACTGGAATGTTAGGCAGTGTGCTCCCAATCGGACTTCATGTTTAAAAGGCTCCCTCGAGCCATTGAGCTGACGAGCTCTGGAGACGCACCTGTGAGCCAGGGAGTGGTACTAAACCTGAGACGATATCGGCGGCATTTCCTGCAACCCCAGATATTTTTGTTGTTCTTTGGTCTCTACTGATGAAGGGCACTTACCCAGAAACACGTGTCTAGAGATGAACAGTACTGTCTGCACTAACTTCAGTGAAATACTACAGATTTGTTCAAGGAAGCGTTAATTGTTCAAACTGCATGTACCTGGATGCAAGGGGCGAACTCGACTGGAATGTTAGGCAGTGTGCTCCCAATCGGACTTCATGTTTAAAAGGCTCCCTCAAGCCATTGAGCTGATGAGCTCTGGAGACGCACCTGTGAGCCGGGGAGTGGTACTAAACCTGAGACGATATCGGCGGCATTTCCTGCAACCCCAGATATTTTTGTTGTTCTTTGGTCTCTACTGATGAAGGGCACTAACCCAGAAACACGTGTCTAGAGATGAACAGTACTGTCTGCACTAACTTTAGTGAAATACTACAGATTTTTTCAAGGAAGCGTTAATTGTTCAAACTGCATGTACCAGGATGCAAGGGGCGAACTCGACTGGAATGTTAGGCAGTGTGCTCCCAATCGGACTTAATGTTTAAAAGGCTCCCTCGAGCCATTGAGCTGACGAGCTCTGGAGACGCACCTGTGAGCCGGGGAGTGGTACTAAACCTGAGACGATATCGGCGGCATTTCCTGCAACCCCAGATATTTTTGTTGTTCTTTGGTCTCTACTGATGAAGGGCACTAACCCAGAAACACGTGTCTAGAGATGAACAGTACTGTCTGCACTAACTTTAGTGAAATACTACAGATTTTTTCAAGGAAGCGTTAATTGTTCAAACTGCATGTACCAGGATGCAAGGAGCGAACTCGACTGGAATGTTAGGCAGTGTGCTCCTAATCCGACTTCATGTTTAAAAGGCTCCCTCGAGCCATTGAGCTGACGAGCTCGGGAGACGCACCTGTGAGCCTGGGAGTGGTACTAAACCTGAGACGATATCGGCGGCATTTCCTGCAACCCCAGATATTTTTGTTGTTCTTTTTTCTCTACTGATGAAGGGCACTAACCCAGAAACACGTGTCTAGAGATGAACAGTACTGTCTGCACTAACTTTAGTGAAATACTACAGATTTTTTCAAGGAAGCGTTAATTGTTCAAACTGCATGTACCAGGATGCAAGTGGCGAACTCGACTGGAATGTTAGGCAGTGTGCTCCCAATCGGACTTCATGTTTAAAAGGCTCCCTCGAGCCATTGAGCTGACGAGCTCTGGAGACGCACCTGTGAGCCGGGGAGTGGTACTAAACCTGAGACGATATCGGCGGCATTTCCTGCAACCCCAGATATTTTTTTTGTTCTTTGGTCTCTACTGATGAAGGGCACTAACCCAGAAACACGTGTCTAGAGATGAACAGTACTGTCTGCACTAACTTTAGTGAAATACTACAGATTTTTTCAAGGAAGCGTTAATTGTTCAAACTGCATGTACCAGGATGCAAGGGGCGAACTCGACTGGAATGTTAGGCAGTGTGCTCCCAATCGGACTTCATGTTTAAAAGGCTCCCTCGAGCCATTGAGCTGACGAGCTCTGGAGACGCACCTGTGAGCCGGGGAGTGGTACTAAACCTGAGACGATATCGGCGGCATTTCCTGCAACCCCAGATATTTTTGTTGTTCTTTGGTCTCTACTGATGAAGGGCACTAACTCAGAAACACGTGTCTAGAGATGAACAGTACTGTCTGCACTAACTTCAGTGAAATACTACAGATTTGTTCAAGGAAGCGTTAATTGTTCAAACTGCATGTACCAGGATGCAAGGGGCGAACTCGACTGGAATGTTAGGCAGTGTGCTCCCAATCGGACTTCATGTTTAAAAGGCTCCCTCGAGCCATTGAGCTGACGAGCTCTGGAGACGCACCTGTGAGCCGGGGAGTGGTACTAAACCTGAGACGATATCGTTGGCATTTCCTGCAACCCCAGATATTTTTGTTGTTCTTTGGTCTCTACTGATGAAGGGCACTAACCCAGAAACACGTGTCTAGAGATGAACAGTACTGTCTGCACTAACTTTAGTGAAATACTACAGATTTTTTCAAGGAAGCGTTAATTGTTCAAACTGCATGTACCAGGATGCAAGGGGCGAACTCGACTGGAATGTTAGGCAGTGTGCTCCTAATCGGACTTCATGTTTAAAAGGCTCCCTCGAGCCATTGAGCTGACGAGCTCTGGAGATGCACCTGTAAGCCGGGGAGTGGTACTAAACCTGAGACGATATCGGCGGCATTTCCTGCAACCCCAGATATTTTTGTTGTTCTTTTTTCTCTACTGATGAAGGGCACTAACCCAGAAACACGTGTCTAGAGATGAACAGTACTGTCTGCACTAACTTTAGTGAAATACTACAGATTTTTTCAAGGAAGCGTTATTTGTTCAAACTGCATGTACCAGGATGCAAGGGGCGAACTCGACTGGAATGTTAGGCAGTGTGCTCCCAATCGGACTTCATGTTTAAAAGGCTCCCTCGAGCCATTGAGCTGACGAGCTCTGGAGACGCACCTGTGAGCCGGGGAGTGGTACTAAACCTGAGACGATATCGGCGGCATTTCCTGCAACCCCAGATATTTTTTTTGTTCTTTGGTCTCTACTGATGAAGGGCACTAACCCAGAAACACGTGTCTAGAGATGAACAGTACTGTCTGCACTAACTTTAGTGAAATACTACAGATTTTTTCAAGGAAGCGTTAATTGTTCAAACTGCATGTACCAGGATGCAAGGGGCGAACTCGACTGGAATGTTAGGCAGTGTGCTCCCAATCGGACTTCATGTTTAAAAGGCTCCCTCGAGCCATTGAGCTGACGAGCTCTGGAGACGCACCTGTGAGCCGGGGAGTGGTACTAAACCTGAGACGATATCGGCAGCATTTCCTGCAACCCCAGATATTTTTGTTGTTCTTTGGTCTCTACTGATGAAGGGCACTAACCCAGAAACACGTGTCTAGAGATGAACAGTACTGTCTGCACTAACTTTAGTGAAATACTACAGATTTTTTCAAGGAAGCGTTAATTGTTCAAACTGCATGTACCAGGATGCAAGGGGCGAACTCGACTGGAATGTTAGGCAGTGTGCTCCCAATCGGACTTCATGTTTAAAAGGCTCCCTCGAGCCATTGAGCTGACGAGCTCTGGAGACGCACCTGTGAGCCGGGGAGTGGTACTAAACCTGAGACGATATCGGCGTCATTTCCTGCAACCCCAGATATTTTTGTTGTTCTTTGGTCTCTACTGATGAAGGGCACTAACCCAGAAACACGTGTCTAGAGATGAACAGTACTGTCTGCACTAACTTTAGTGAAATACTACAGATTTTTTCAAGGAAGCGTTAATTGTTCAAACTGCATGTACCAGGATGCAAGGGGCGAACTCGACTGGAATGTTAGGCAGTCTGCTCCCAATCGCACTTCATGTTTAAAAGGCTCCCTCGAGCCATTGAGCTGACGAGCTCTGGAGACGCACCTGTGAGCCGGGGAGTGGTACTAAACCTGAGACAATATCGGCGGCATTTCCTGCAACCCCAGATATTTTTGTTGTTCTTTGGTCTCTACTGAAGAAGGGCACTAACCCAGAAACACGTGTCTAGAGATGAACAGTACTGTCTGCACTAACTTTAGTGAAATACTACAGATTTTTTCAAGGAAGCGTTAATTGTTCAAACTGCATGTACCAGGATGCAAGGGCGAACTCGACTGGAATTTTAGGCAGTGTGCTCCCAATCGGACCTCATGTTTAAAAGGCTCCCTCGAGCCATTGAACTGACGAGCTCTGGAGACGCACCTGTGAGCCGGGGAGTGGTACTAAACCTGAGACGATATCAGCGGCATTTCCTGAAACCCCAGATATTTTTGTTGTTCTTTGGTCTCTACTGATGAAGGGCACTAACCCAGAAACACGTGTCTAGAGATGAACAGTACTGTCTGCACTAACTTTAGTGAAATATTACAGATTTTTTCAAGGAAGCGTTACTTGCTCAAACTGCATGTACCAGGATGTAAGGGGCAAACTCGACTGGAATGTTAGGCAGTGTGCTCCCAATCGGACTTCATGTTTAAAAGGCTCCCTCGAGCCATTGAGCTGACGAGCTCTGGAGACGCACCTGTGAGCCGGGGAGTGGTACTAAACCTGAGACGATATCGGCGGCATTTCCTGCAACCCCAGATATTTTTGTTGTTCTTTGGTCTCTACTGATCAAGGGCACTAACCCAGAAACACGTGTCTAGAGATGAACAGTACTGTCTGCACTAACTTTAGTGAAATACTACAGATTTTTTCAAGGAAGTGTTAATTGTTCAAACTGCATGTACCAGGATGCAAGGGGCGAACTCGACTGGAATGTTAGGCAGTGTGCTCCCAATCGGACTTCATGTTTAAAAGGCTCCCTCGAGCCATTGAGCTGACGAGCTCTGGAGACGCACCTGTGAGCCTGGGAGTGGTACTAAACCTAAGACGATATCGGCAGCATTTCCTGCAACCCCAGATATTTTTGTTGTTCTTTGGTCTCTACTGATGAAGGGCACTAACCCAGAAACACGTGTCTAGAGATGAACAGTACTGTCTGCACTAACTTCAGTGAAATACTACAGATTTGTTCAAGGAAGCGTTAATTGTTCAAACTGCATGTACCTGGATGCAAGGGGCGAACTCGACTGGAATGTTAGGCAGTGTGCTCCCAATCGGACTTCATGTTTAAAAGGCTCCCTCGAGCCATTGAGCTGATGAGCTCTGGAGACGCACCTGTGAGCCGGGGAGTGGTACTAAACCTGAGACGATATCGGCGGCATTTCCTGCAACCCCAGATATTTTTGTTGTTCTTTGGTCTCTACTGATGAAGGGCACTAACCCAGAAACACGTGTCTAGAGATGAACAGTACTGTCTGCACTAACTTTAGTGAAATACTACAGATTTTTTCAAGGAAGCGTTAATTGTTCAAACTGCATGTACCAGGATGCAAGGGGCGAACTCGAATGGAATGTTAGGCAGTGTGCTCCCAATCGGACTTCATGTTTAAAAGGCTCCCTCGAGCCATTGAGCTGACGAGCTCCGGAGACGCACCTGTGAGCCGGGGAGTGGTACTAAACCTGAGACGATATCGGCGGCATTTCCTGCAACCCCAGATATTTTTGTTGTTCTTTGGTCTCTACTGATGAAGGGCACTAACCCAGAAACACGTGTCTAGAGATGAACAGTACTGTATGCACTAACTTTAGTGAAATACTACAGATTTTTTCAAGGAAGCGTTAATTGTTCAAACTGCATGTACCAGGATGCAAGGGGCGAACTCGACTGGAATGTTAGGCAGTGTGCTCCTAATCGGACTTCATGTTTAAAAGGCTCCCTCGAGACATTGAGCTGACGAGCTCTGGAGACGCACCTGTGAGCCGGGGAGTGGTACTAAACCTGAGACGATATCGGCGGCATTTCCTGCAACCCCAGATATTTTTGTTGTTCTTTTTTCTCTACTGATGAAGGGCACTAACCCAGAAACACGTGTCTAGAGATGAACAGTACTGTCTGCACTAACTTTAGTGAAATACTACAGATTTTTTCAAGGAAGCGTTAATTGTTCAAACTGCATGTACCAGGATGCAAGGGGCGAACTCGACTGGAATGTTAGGCAGTGTGCTCCCAATCGGACTTCATGTTTAAAAGGCTCCCTCGAGCCATTGAGCTGACGAGCTCTGGAGACGCACCTGTGAGCCGGGGAGTGGTACTAAACGTGAGACGATATCGGCGGCATTTCCTGCAACCCCAGATATTTTTTTTGTTCTTTGGTCTCTACTGATGAAGGGCACTAACCCAGAAACACGTGTCTAGAGATGAACAGTACTGTCTGCACTAACTTTAGTGAAATACTACAGATTTTTTCAAGGAAGCGTTAATTGTTCAAACTGCATGTACCAGGATGCAAGGGGCGAACTCGACTGGAATGTTAGGCAGTGTGCTCCCAATCGGACTTCATGTTTAAAAGGCTCCCTCGAGCCATTGAGCTGACGAGCTCTGGAGACGCACCTGTGAGCCGGGGAGTGGTACTAAACCTGAGACGATATCGGCGTCATTTCCTGCAACCCCAGATATTTTTGTTGTTCTTTGGTCTCTACTGATGAAGGGCACTAACACAGAAACACGTGTCTAGAGATGAACAGTACTGTCTGCACTAACTTTAGTGAAATACTACAGATTTTTTCAAGGAAGCGTTAATTTTTCAAACTGCATGTACCAGGATGCAAGGGGCGAACTCGACTGGAATGTTAGGCAGTGTGCTCCCAATCGCACTTCATGTTTAAAAGGCTCCCTCGAGCCATTGAGCTGACGAGCTCTGGAGACGCACCTGTGAGCCGGGGAGTGGTACTAAACCTGAGACGATATCGGCGGCCTTTCCTGCAACCCCAGATATTTTTGTTGTTCTTTTTTCTCTACTGATGAAGGGCACTAACCCAGAAACATGTGTCTAGAGATGAACAGTACTGTCTGCACTAACTTTAGTGAAATACTACAGATTTTTTCAAGGAAGCGTTAATTGTTCAAACTGCATGTACCAGGATGCAAGTGGCGAACTCGACTGGAATGTTAGGCAGTGTGCTCCCAATCGGACTTCATGTTTAAAAGGCTCCCTCGAGCCATTGAGCTGACGAGCTCTGGAGACGCACCTGTGAGCCGGGGAGTGGTACTAAACCTGAGACGATATCGGCGGCATTTCCTGCAACCCCAGATATTTTTTTTGTTCTTTGGTCTCTACTGATGAAGGGCACTAACCCAGAAACACGTGTCTATAGATGAACAGTACTGTCTGCACTAACTTTAGTGAAATACTACAGATTTTTTCAAGGAAGCGTTAATTGTTCAAACTGCATGTACCAGGATGCAAGGGGCGAACTCGACTGGAATGTTAGGCAGTGTGCTCCCAATCGGACTTCATGTTTAAAAGGCTCCCTCGAGCCATTGAGCTGACGAGCTCTGGAGACGCACCTGTGAGCCGGGGAGTGGTACTAAACCTGAGACGATATCGGCGGCATTTCCTGCAACCCCAGATATTTTTGTTGTTCTTTGGTCTCTACTGATGAAGGGCACTAACCCAGAAACACGTGTCTAGAGATGAACAGTACTGTCTGCACTAACTTCAGTGAAATACTACAGATTTGTTCAAGGAAGCGTTAATTGTTCAAACTGCATGTACCTGGATGCAAGGGGCGAACTCGACTGGAATGTTAGGCAGTGTGCTCCCAATCGGACTTCATGTTTAAAAGGCTCCCTCGAGCCATTGAGCTGATGAGCTCTGGAGACGCACCTGTGAGCCGGGGAGTGGTACTAAACCTGAGACGATATCGGCTGCATTTCCTGCAACCCCAGATATTTTTGTTGTTCTTTGGTCTCTACTGATGAAGGGCACTAACCCAGAAACACGTGTCTAGAGATGAATAGTACTGTCTGCACTAACTTTAGTGAAATACTACAGATTTTTTCAAGGAAGCGTTAATTGTTCAAACTGCATGTACCAGGATGCAAGGGGCGAACTCGACTGGAATGTTTGGCAGTGTGCTCCCAATCGGACTTCATGTTTAAAAGGCTCCCTCGAGCCATTGAGCTGACGAGCTCTGGAGACGCACCTGTGAGCCGGGGAGTGGTACTAAACCTGAGACGATATCGGCGTCATTTCCTGCAACCCCAGATATTTTTGTTGTTCTTTGGTCTCTACTGATGAAGGGCACTAACCCAGAAACACGTGTCTAGAGATGAACAGTACTGTCTGCACTAACTTTAGTGAAATACTACAGATTTTTTCAAGGAAGCGTTAATTGTTCAAACTGCATGTACCAGGATGCAAGGGGCGAACTCGACTGGAATGTTAGGCAGTGTGCTCCCAATCGCACTTCATGTTTAAAAGGCTCCCTCGAGCCATTGAGCTGACGAGCTCTGGAGACGCACCTGTGAGCCGGGGAGTGGTACTAAACCTGAGACAATATCGGCGGCATTTCCTGCAACCCCAGATATTTTTGTTGTTCTTTGGTCTCTACTGAAGAAGGGCACTAACCCAGAAACACGTGTCTAGAGATGAACAGTACTGTCTGCACTAACTTTAGTGAAATACTACAGATTTTTTCAAGGAAGCGTTAATTGTTCAAACTGCATGTACCAGGATGCAAGGGCGAACTCGACTGGAATTTTAGGCAGTGTGCTCCCAATCGGACTTCATGTTTAAAAGGCTCCCTCGAGCCATTGAACTGACGAGCTCTGGAGACGCACCTGTGAGCCGGGGAGTGGTACTAAACCTGAGACGATATCAGCGGCATTTCCTGAAACCCCAGATATTTTTGTTGTTCTTTGGTCTCTACTGATGAAGGGCACTAACCCAGAAACACGTGTCTAGAGATGAACAGTACTGTCTGCACTAACTTTAGTGAAATATTACAGATTTTTTCAAGGAAGCGTTAATTGCTCAAACTGCATGTACCAGGATGTAAGGGGCAAACTCGACTGGAATGTTAGGCAGTGTGCTCCCAATCGGACTTCATGTTTAAAAGGCTCCCTCGAGCCATTGAGCTGACGAGCTCTGGAGACGCACCTGTGAGCCGGGGAGTGGTACTAAACCTGAGACGATATCGGCGGCATTTCCTGCAACCCCAGATATTTTTGTTGTTCTTTGGTCTCTACTGATCAAGGGCACTAACCCAGAAACACGTGTCTAGAGATGAACAGTACTGTCTGCACTAACTTTAGTGAAATACTACAGATTTTTTCAAGGAAGTGTTAATTGTTCAAACTGCATGTACCAGGATGCAAGGGGCGAACTCGACTGGAATGTTAGGCAGTGTGCTCCCAATCGGACTTCATGTTTAAAAGGCTCCCTCGAGCCATTGAGCTGACGAGCTCTGGAGACGCACCTGTGAGCCGGGGAGTGGTACTAAACCTAAGACGATATCGGCAGCATTTCCTGCAACCCCAGATATTTTTGTTGTTCTTTGGTCTCTACTGATGAAGGGCACTAACCCAGAAACACGTGTCTAGAGATGAACAGTACTGTCTGCACTAACTTCAGTGAAATACTACAGATTTGTTCAAGGAAGCGTTAATTGTTCAAACTGCATGTACCTGGATGCAAGGGGCGAACTCGACTGGAATGTTAGGCAGTGTGCTCCCAATCGGACTTCATGTTTAAAAGGCTCCCTCGAGCCATTGAGCTGATGAGCTCCGGAGACGCACCTGTGAGCCGGGGAGTGGTACTAAACCTGAGACGATATCGGTGGCATTTCCTGCAACCCCAGATATTTTTGTTGTTCTTTGGTCTCTACTGATGAAGGGCACTAACCCAGAAACACGTGTCTAGAGATGAACAGTACTGTATGCACTAACTTTAGTGAAATACTACAGATTTTTTCAAGGAAGCGTTAATTGTTCAAACTGCATGTACCAGGATGCAAGGGGCGAACTCGACTGGAATGTTAGGCAGTGTGCTCCTAATCGGACTTCATGTTTAAAAGGCTCCCTCGAGACATTGAGCTGACGAGCTCTGGAGACGCACCTGTGAGCCGGGGAGTGGTACTAAACCTGAGACGATATCGGCGGCATTTCCTGCAACCCCAGATATTTTTGTTGTTCTTTTTTCTCTACTGATGAAGGGCACTAACCCAGAAACACGTGTCTAGAGATGAACAGTACTGTCTGCACTAACTTTAGTGAAATACTACAGATTTTTTCAAGGAAGCGTTAATTGTTCAAACTGCATGTACCAGGATGCAAGGGGCGAACTCGACTGGAATGTTAGGCAGTGTGCTCCCAATCGGACTTCATGTTTAAAAGGCTCCCTCGAGCCATTGAGCTGACGAGCTCTGGAGACGCACCTGTGAGCCGGGGAGTGGTACTAAACCTGAGACGATATCGGCGGCATTTCCTGCAACCCCAGATATTTTTTTTGTTCTTTGGTCTCTACTGATGAAGGGCACTAACCCAGAAACACGCGTCTAGAGATGAACAGTACTGTCTGCACTAACTTTAGTGAAATACTACAGATTTTTTCAAGGAAGCGTTAATTGTTCAAACTGCATGTACCAGGATGCAAGGGGCGAACTCGACTGGAATGTTAGGCAGTGTGCTCCCAATCGGACTTCATGATTAAAAGGCTCCCTCGAGCCATTGAGCTGACGAGCTCTGGAGACGCACCTGTGAGCCGGGGAGGGGTACTAAACCTGAGACGATATCGGCGTCATTTCCTGCAACCCCAGATATTTTTGTTGTTCTTTGGTCTCTACTGATGAAGGGCACTAACCCAGAAACACGTGTCTAGAGATGAACAGTACTGTCTGCACTAACTTTAGTGAAATACTACAGATTTTTTCAAGGAAGCGTTAATTGTTCAAACTGCATGTACCAGGATGCAAGGGGCGAACTCGACTGGAATGTTAGGCAGTGTGCTCCCAATCGCACTTCATGTTTAAATGGCTCCCTCGAGCCATTTAGCTGACGAGCTCTGGAGACGCACCTGTGAGCCGGGGAGTGGTACTAAACCTGAGACAATATCGGCGGCATTTCCTGCAACCCCAGATATTTTTGTTGTTCTTTGGTCTCTACTGAAGAAGGGCACTAACCCAGAAACACGTGTCTAGAGATGAACAGTACTGTCTGCACTAACTTTAGTGAAATACTACAGATTTTTTCAAGGAAGCATTAATTGTTCAAACTGCATGTACCAGGATGCAAGGGCGAACTCGACTGGAATTTTAGGCAGTGTGCTCCCAATCGGACTTCATGTTTAAAAGGCTCCCTCGAGCCATTGAGCTGACGAGCTCTGGAGACGCACCTGTGAGCCGGGGAGTGGTACTAAACCTGAGACGATATCAGCGGCATTTCCTGCAACCCCAGATATTTTTGTTGTTCTTTGGTCTCTACTGATGAAGGGCACTAACCCAGAAACACGTGTCTAGAGATGAACAGTACTGTCTGCACTAACTTTAGTGAAATATTACAGATTTTTTCAAGGAAGCATTAATTGCTCAAACTGCATGTACCAGGATGTAAGGGGCAAACTCGACTGGAATGTTAGGCAGTGTGCTCCCAATTGGACTTCATGTTTAAAAGGCTCCCTCGAGCCATTGAGCTGACGAGCTCTGGAGATGCACCTGTGAGCCGGGGAGTGGTACTAAACCTGAGACGATATCGGCGGCCTTTCCTGCAACCCCAGATATTTTTGTTGTTCTTTTTTCTCTACTGATGAAGGGCACTAACCCAGAAACACGTGTCTAGAGATGAACAGTACTGTCTGCACTAACTTTAGTGAAATACTACAGATTTTTTCAAGGAAGCGTTAATTGTTCAAACTGCATGTACCAGGATGCAAGTGGCGAACTCGACTGGAATGTTAGGCAGTGTGCTCCCAATCGGACTTCATGTTTAAAAGGCTCCCTCGAGCCATTGAGCTGACGAGCTCTGGAGACGCACCTGTGAGCCGGGGAGTGGTACTAAACCTGAGACGATATCGGCGGCATTTCCTGCAACCCCAGATATTTTTTTTGTTCTTTGGTCTCTACTGATGAAGGGCACTAACCCAGAAACACGTGTCTAGAGATGAACAGTACTGTCTGCACTAACTTTAGTGAAATACTACAGATTTTTTCAAGGAAGCGTTAATTGTTCAAACTGCATGTACCAGGATGCAAGGGGCGAACTCGACTGGAATGTTAGGCAGTGTGCTCCCAATCGGACTTCATGTTTAAAAGGCTCCCTCGAGCCATTGAGCTGACGAGCTCTGGAGACGCACCTGTGAGCCGGGGAGTGGTACTAAACCTGAGACGATATCGGCGGCATTTCCTGCAACCCCAGATATTTTTGTTGTTCTTTGGTCTCTACTGATGATGGGCACTAACCCAGAAACACGTGTCTAGAGATGAACAGTACTGTCTGCACTAACTTCAGTGAAATACTACAGATTTGTTCAAGGAAGCGTTAATTGTTCAAACTGCATGTACCTGGATGCAAGGGGCGAACTCGACTGGAATGTTAGGCAGTGTGCTCCCAATCGGACTTCATGTTTAAAAGGCTCCCTCGAGCCATTGAGCTGATGAGCTCTGGAGACGCACCTGTGAGCCGGGGAGTGGTACTAAACCTGAGACGATATCGGCGGCATTTCCTGCAACCCCAGATATTTTTGTTGTTCTTTGGTCTCTACTGATGAAGGGCACTAACCCAGAAACACGTGTCTAGAGATGAACAGTACTGTCTGCACTAACTTTAGTGAAATACTACAGATTTTTTCAAGGAAGCGTTAATTGTTCAAACTGCATGTACCAGGATGCAAGGGGCGAACTCGACTGGAATGTTAGGCAGTGTGCTCCCAATCGGACTTCATGTTTAAAAGGCTCCCTCGAGCCATTGAGCTGACGAGCTCTGGAGACGCACCTGTGAGCCGGGGAGTGGTACTAAACCTGAGACGATATCGGCGGCATTTCCTGCAACCCCAGATATTTTTGTTGTTCTTTGGTCTCTACTGATGAAGGGCACTAACCCAGAAACACGTGTCTAGAGATGAACAGTACTGTCTGCACTAACTTTAGTGAAATACTACAGATTTTTTCAAGGAAGCGTTAATTGTTCAAACTGCATGTACCAGGATGCAAGTGGCGAACTCGACTGGAATGTTAGGCAGTGTGCTCCTAATCGGACTTCATGTTTAAAAGGCTCCCTCGAGCCATTGAGCTGACGAGCTCTGGAGACGCACCTGTGAGCCGGGGAGTGGTACTAAACCTGAGACGATATCGGCGGCATTTCCTGCAACCCCAGATATTTTTGTTGTTCTTTTTTCTCTACTGATGAAGGGCACTAACCCAGAAACACGTGTCTAGAGATGAACAGTACTGTCTGCACTAACTTTAGTGAAATACTACAGATTTTTTCAAGGAAGCGTTAATTGTTCAAACTGCATGTACCAGGATGCAAGGGGCGAACTCGACTGGAATGTTAGGCAGTGTGCTCCCAATCGGACTTCATGTTTAAAAGGCTCCCTCGAGCCATTGAGCTGACGAGCTCTGGAGACGCACCTGTGAGCCGGGGAGTGGTACTAAACCTGAGACGATATCGGCGGCATTTCCTGCAACCCCAGATATTTTTTTTGTTCTTTGGTCTCTACTGATGAAGGGCACTAACCCAGAAACACGTGTCTAGAGATGAACAGTACTGTCTGCACTAACTTTAGTGAAATACTACAGATTTTTTCAAGGAAGCGTTAATTGTTCAAACTGCATGTACCAGGATGCAAGGGGCGAACTCGACTGGAATTTTAGGCAGTGTTCTCCCAATCGGACTTCATGTTTAAAAGGCTCCCTCGAGCCATTGAGCTGACGAGCTCTGGAGACGCATCTGTGAGCCGGGGAGTGGTACTAAACCTGAGACGATATCGGCGGCATTTCCTGCAACCCCAGATATTTTTGTTGTTCTTTGGTCTCTACTGATGAAGGGCACTAACCCAGAAACACGTGTCTAGAGATGAACAGTACTGTCTGCACTAACTTCAGTGAAATACTACAGATTTGCTCAAGGAAGCGTTAATTGTTCAAACTGCATGTACCTGGATGCAAGGGGCGAACTCGACTGGAATGTTAGGCAGTGTGCTCCCAATCGGACTTCATGTTTTAAAGGCTCCCTCGAGCCATTGAGCTGACGAGCTCTGGAGACGCACCTGTGAGCCGGGAAGTGGTACTAAACCTGAGACGATATCGGCGGCATTTCCTGCAACCCCAGATATTTTTGTTGTTCTTTGGTCTCTACTGATGAAGGGCACTAACCCAGAAACACGTGTCTAGAGATGACCAGTACTGTCTGCACTAACTTTAGTGAAATACTACAGATTTTTTCAAGGAAGCGTTAATTGTTCAAACTGCATGTACCAGGATGCAAGGGGCGAACTCGACTGGAATGTTAGGCAGTGTGCTCCTAATCGGACTTCATGTTTAAAAGGCTCCCTCGAGCCATTGAGCTGACGAGCTCTGGAGACGCACCTGTGAGCCGGGGAGTGGTACTAAACCTGAGACGATATCGGCGGCATTTCCTGCAACCCCAGATATTTTTGTTGTTCTTTTTTCTCTACTGATGAAGGGCACTAACCCAGAAACACGTGTCTAGAGATGAACAGTACTGTCTGCACTAACTTTAGTGAAATACTACAGATTTTTTCAAGGAAGCGTTAATTGTTCAAACTGCATGTACCAGGATGCAAGGGGCGAACTCGACTGGAATGTTAGGCAGTGTGCTCCCAATCGGACTTCATGTTTAAAAGGCTCCCTCGAGCCATTGAGCTGACGAGCTCTGGAGACGCACCTGTGAGCCGGGGAGTGGTACTAAACCTGAGACGATATCGGCGGCATTTCCTGCAACCCCAGATATTTTTTTTGTTCTTTGGTCTCTACTGATGAAGGGCACTAACCCAGAAACACGTGTCTAGAGATGAACAGTACTGTCTGCACTAACTTTAGTGAAATACTACAGATTTTTTCAAGGAAGCGTTAATTGTTCAAACTGCATGTACCAGGATGCAAGGGGCGAACTCGACTGGAATGTTAGGCAGTGTGCTCCCAATCGGACTTCATGTTTAAAAGGCTCCCTCGAGCCATTGAGCTGACGAGCTCTCGAAACGCACCTGTGAGCCGGGGAGTGGTACTAAACCTGAGACGATATCGGCAGCATTTCCTGCAACCCCAGATATTTTTGTTGTTCTTTGGTCTCTACTGATGAAGGGCACTAACCCAGAAACACGTGTCTAGAGATGAACAGTACTGTCTGCACTAACTTTAGTGAAATACTACAGATTTTTTCAAGGAAGCGTTAATTGTTCAAACTGCATGTACCAGGATGCAAGGGGCGAACTCGACTGGAATGTTAGGCAGTGTGCTCCCAATCGGACTTCATGTTTAAAAGGCTCCCTCGAGCCATTGAGCTGACGAGCTCTGGAGACGCACCTGTGAGCCGGGGAGTGGTACTAAACCTGAGACGATATCGGCGTCATTTCCTGCAACCCCAGATATTTTTGTTGTTCTTTGGTCTCTACTGATGAAGGGCACTAACCCAGAAACACGTGTCTAGAGATGAACAGTACTGTCTGCACTAACTTTAGTGAAATACTACAGATTTTTTCAAGGAAGCGTTAATTGTTCAAACTGCATGTACCAGGATGCAAGGGACGAACTCGACTGGAATGTTAGGCAGTGTGCTCCCAATCGCACTTCATGTTTAAAAGGCTCCCTCGAGCCATTGAGCTGACGAGCTCTGGAGACGCACCTGTGAGCCTGGGAGTGGTACTAAACCTGAGACAATATCGGCGGCATTTCCTGCAACCCCAGATATTTTTGTTGTTCTTTGGTCTCTACTGAAGAAGGGCACTAACCCAGAAACACGTGTCTAGAGATGAACAGTACTGTCTGCACTAACTTTAGTGAAATACTACAGATTTTTTCAAGGAAGCGTTAATTGTTCAAACTGCATGTACCAGGATGCAAGGGCGAACTCGACTGGAATTTTAGGCAGTGTGCTCCCAATCGGACTTCATGTTTAAAAGGCTCCCTCGAGCCATTGAGCTGACGAGCTCTGGAGACGCACCTGTGAGCCGGGGAGTGGTACTAAACCTGAGACGATATCAGCGGCATTTCCTGCAACCCCAGATATTTGTGTTGTTCTTTGGTCTCTACTGATGAAGGGCACTAACCCAGAAACACGTGTCTAGAGATGAACAGTACTGTCTGCACTAACTTTAGTGAAATATTACAGATTTTTTCAAGGAAGCGTTAATTGCTCAAACTGCATGTACCAGGATGTAAGGGGCAAACTCGACTGGAATGTTAGGCAGTGTGCTCCCAATCGGACTTCATGTTTAAAAAGCTCCCTCGAGCCATTGAGCTGACGAGCTCTGGAGACGCACCTGTGAACCGGGGAGTGGTACTAAACCTGAGACGATATCGGCGGCATTTCCTGCAACCCCAGATATTTTTGTTGTTCTTTGGTCTCTACTGATCAAGGGCACTAACCCAGAAACACGTGTCTAGAGATGAACAGTACTGTCTGCACTAACTTTAGTGAAATACTACAGATTTTTTCAAGGAAGCGTTAATTGTTCAAACTGCATGTACCAGGATGCAAGGGGCGAACTCGACTGGAATGTTAGGCAGTGTGCTCCCAATCGGACTTCATGTTTAAAAGGCTCCCTCGAGCCATTGAGCTGACGAGCTCTGGAGACGCACCTGTGAGCTGGGGAGTGGTACTAAACCTGAGACGATATCGGCGTCATTTCCTGCAACCCCAGATATTTTTGTTGTTCTTTGGTCTCTACTGATGAAGGGCACTAACCCAGAAACACGTGTCTAGAGATGAACAGTACTGTCTGCACTAACTTTAGTGAAATACTACAGATTTTTTCAAGGAAGCGTTAATTGTTCAAACTGCATGTACCAGGATGCAAGGGGCGAACTCGACTGGAATGTTAGGCAGTGTGCTCCTAATCGGACTTCATGTTTAAAAGGCTCCCTCGAGCCATTGAGCTGACGAGCTCTGGATACGCACCTGTGAGCCTGGGAGTGGTACTAAACCTGAGACAATATCGGCAGCATTTCCTGCAACCCCAGATATTTTTGTTGTTCTTTGGTCTCTACTGAAGAAGGGCACTAACCCAGAAACACGTGTCTAGAGATGAACAGTACTGTCTGCACTAACTTTAGTGAAATACTACAGATTTTTTCAAGGAAGCGTTAATTGTTCAAACTGCATGTACCAGGATGCAAGGGCGAACTCGACTGGAATTTTAGGCAGTGTGCTCCCAATCGGACTTCATGTTTAAAAGGCTCCCTCGAGCCATTGAGCTGACGAGCTCTGGAGACGCACCTGTGAGCCGGGGAGTGGTACTAAACCTGAGACGATATCAGCGGCATTTCCTGCAACCCCAGATATTTGTGTTGTTCTTTGGTCTCTACTGATGAAGGGCACTAACCCAGAAACACGTGTCTAGAGATGAACAGTACTGTCTGCACTAACTTTAGTGAAATATTACAGATTTTTTCAAGGAAGCGTTAATTGCTCAAACTGCATGTACCAGGATGTAAGGGGCAAACTCGACTGGAATGTTAGGCAGTGTGCTCCCAATCGGACTTCATGTTTAAAAGGCTCCCTCGAGCCATTGAGCTGACGAGCTCTGGAGACGCACCTGTGAGCCGGGGAGTGGTACTAAACCTGAGACGATATCGGCGGCATTTCCTGCAACCCCAGATATTTTTGTTGTTCTTTGGTCTCTACTGATGAAGGGCACTAACCCAGAAACACGTGTCTAGAGATGAACAGTACTGTCTGCACTAACTTTAGTGAAATACTACAGATTTTTTCAAGGAAGCGTTAATTGTTCAAACTGCATGTACCAGGATGCAAGGGGCGAACTCGACTGGATTGTTAGGCAGTGTGCTCCCAATCGGACTTCATGTTTAAAAGGCTCCCTCGAGCCATTGAGCTGACGAGCTCCGGAGACGCACCTGTGAGCCGGGGAGTGGTACTAAACCTGAGACGATATCGGCGGCATTTCCTGCAACCCCAGATATTTTTGTTGTTCTTTGGTCTCTACTGATGAAGGGCACTAACCCAGAAACACGTGTCTAGAGATGAACAGTACTGTCTGCACTAACTTTAGTGAAATACCACAGATTTTTTCAAGGAAGCGTTAATTGTTCAAACTGCATGTACCAGGATGCAAGGGGCGAACTCGACTGGAATGTTAGGCAGTGTGCTCCCAATCGGACTTCATGTTTAAAAGGCTCCCTCGAGCCATTGAGCTGACGAGCTCTGGAGACGCACCTGTGAGCCGGGGAGTGGTACTAAACCTGAGACGATATCGGCGGCATTTCCTGCAACCCCAGATATTTTTGTTGTTCTTTTTTCTCTACTGATGAAGGGCACTAACCCAGAAACACGTGTCTAGAGATGAACAGTACTGTCTGCACTAACTTTAGTGAAATACCACAGATTTTTTCAAGGAAGCGTTAATTGTTCAAACTGCATGTACCAGGATGCAAGGGGCGAACTCGACTGGAATGTTAGGCAGTGTGCTCCCAATCGGACTTCATGTTTAAAAGGCTCCCTCGAGCCATTGAGCTGACGAGCTCTGGAGACGCACCTGTGAGCCGGGGAGTGGTACTAAACCTGAGACGATATCGGCGGCATTTCCTGCAACCCCAGATATTTTTTTTGTTCTTTGGTCTCTACTGATGAAGGGCACTAACCCAGAAACACGTGTCTAGAGATGAACAGTACTGTCTGCACTAACTTTAGTGAAATACTACAGATTTTTTCAAGGAAGCGTTAATTGTTCAAACTGCATGTACCAGGATGCAAGGGGCGAACTCGACTGGAATGTTAGGCAGTGTGCTCCCAATCGGACTTCATGTTTAAAAGGCTCCCTCGAGCCATTGAGCTGACGAGCTCTGGAGACGCACCTGTGAGCCGGGGAGTGGTACTAAACCTGAGACGATATCGGCAGCATTTCCTGCAACCCCAGATATTTTTGTTGTTCTTTGGTCTCTACTGATGAAGGGCACTAACCCAGAAACACGTGTCTAGAGATGAACAGTACTGTCTGCACTAACTTTAGTGAAATATTACAGATTTTTTCAAGGAAGCGTTAATTGTTCAAACTGCATGTACCAGGATGCAAGGGGCGAACTCGACTGGAATGTTAGGCAGTGTGCTCCCAATCGGACTTCATGTTTAAAAGGCTCCCTCGAGCCATTGAGCTGACGAGCTCTGGAGACGCACCTGTGAGCCAAGGAGTGGTACTAAACCTGAGACGATATCGGCGTCATTTCCTGCAACCCCAGATATTTTTGTTGTTCTTTGGTCTCTACTGATGAAGGGCACTAACCCAGAAACACGTGTCTAGAGATGAACAGTACTGTCTGCACTAACTTTAGTGAAATACTACAGATTTTTTCAAGGAAGCCTTAATTGTTCAAACTGCATGTACCAGGATGCAAGGGGCGAACTCGACTGGAATGTTAGGCAGTGTGCTCCCAATCGGACTTCATGTTTAAAAGGCTCCCTCGAGCCATTGAGCTGACGAGCTCTGGAGACGCACCTGTGAGCCGGGGAGTGGTACTAAACCTGAGACAATATCGGCGGCATTTCCTGCAACCCCAGATATTTTTGTTGTTCTTTGGTCTCTACTGAAGAAGGGCACTAACCCAGAAACACGTGTCTAGAGATGAACAGTACTGTCTGCACTAACTTTAGTGAAATACTACAGATTTTTTCAAGGAAGCGTTAATTGTTCAAACTGCATGTACCAGGATGCAAGGGCGAACTCGACTGGAATTTTAGGCAGTGTGCTCCCAATCGGACTTCATGTTTAAAAGGCTCCCTCGAGCCATTGAGCTGACGAGCTCTGGAGACGCACCTGTGAGCCGGGGAGTGGTACTAAACCTGAGACGATATCAGCGGCATTTCCTGCAACCCCAGATATTTTTGTTGTTCTTTGGTCTCTACTGATGAAGGGCACTAACCCAGAAACACGTGTCTAGAGATGAACAGTACTGTCTGCACTAACTTTAGTGAAATATTACAGATTTTTTCAAGGAAGCGTTAATTGCTCCAACTGCATGTACCAGGATGTAAGGGGCAAACTCGACTGGAATGTTAGGCAGTGTGCTCCCAATCGGACTTCATGTTTAAAAGGCTCCCTCGAGCCATTGAGCTGACGAGCTCTGGAGACGCACCTGTGAGCCGAGGAGTGGTACTAAACCTGAGACGATATCGGCGGCATTTCCTGCAACCCCAGATATTTTTGTTGTTCTTTGGTCTCTACTGATCAAGGGCACTAACCCAGAAACACGTGTCTAGAGATGAACAGTACTGTCTGCACTAACTTTAGTGAAATACTACAGATTTTTTCAAGGAAGTGTTAATTGTTCAAACTGCATGTACCAGGATGCAAGGGGCGAACTCGACTGGAATGTTAGGCAGTGTGCTCCCAATCGGACTTCATGTTTAAAAGGCTCCCTCGAGCCATTGAGCTGACGAGCTCTGGAGACGCACCTGTGAGCCAGGGAGTGGTACTAAACCTGAGACGATATCGGCGGCATTTCCTGCAACCCCAGATATTTTTGTTGTTCTTTGGTCTCTACTGATGAAGGGCACTAACCCAGAAACACGTGTCTAGAGATGAACAGTACTGTCTGCACTAACTTTAGTGAAATACTACAGATTTGTTCAAGGAAGTGTTAATTGTTCAAACTGCATGTACCAGGATGCAAGGGGTGAACTCGACTGGAATGTTAGGCAGTGTGCTCCCAATCAGACTTCATACATCAAAGTACTGACTCAGAACTTCTGTATCAAAACAAAAGGACATATACTTATGTTTTCATTCATTTGTAGCTGCATATGCCCACTCAGGACCTGCATATCTTCGACTCGCTATTCTCTTTCTTTTCAACCTACGTTCACCACCTAATTCTCCTTCACTCAATTCTTCCTTTCTCGTAGTATCCACTTCTTCTTCTTCTATTGTTTCATTTATGTCCCATTCCTTCTTTTTCCAATTTGTGATACAGGCCAGTTATCTCCTTTTCTCGTTCCTTCTGTCAATATTCTCCTCAGGATTGGACTCTTTTCCTGTTCTTTCTCTATGGTGTTTTCTCTTGATGGACTTGCAACGGGTTCAGGAGGAGTTGAATCAATTTGGCTTTGATCCGTCTCAACTCTTTTACCCTCTTGATCTGGCACTCGCTTTGTTTGCTTTTCAGCACCGTCTGCTTCAGAGAGAACCTCTGCTGTGCTCGGTTCTCCTGCTGTATCCGTTGTGATAGGCTCTTGCTCACCCTCCTGCAACTCTTCACTCTCGTCTCTTACAGGGGTGATAGACCTATCTTCCACAAGCTCAGGCTCAACCTCGGGTTCAGTTTACTCTTGTTCCGGTTCAAGTGTAGGTACTTGCTTCGTTGTTGTTGGTGCCCTCAACAACACTTCTTCATGCTCTTGCGGACTCACCTCTCTCTTTGTATGACTTGCGTGTATCCAGTTCGGCAGTCCTGCACACTTTACAGCTGTCATAGTTGTAAGCACCACCTGTTAGGGATCTTTTCTACGCGTTTCCAAACAGGTCTGGCGAACATGTTTTTTGATGACGACCCAGTCTCCAGCTCTCAGATTGTGACCCAGGTCATGGATGGGTGGCAGGGTAGTGGCCTGCACCTGCTGAGAGAAAGAGCGAACCACATCAGCCAGACCTTTGCAGTAGTCCAACACCATATCATCTGTAATATTGACAAGTGCATTGGCTGGAATTGCTGGCAATCTCGTTGCTCTGCCCATGAGGATCTCATGAGGCGACAGTCCTGTCTTACTATCAGGTATATTTTGCATTGACATCAACACCAAAGGTAATGCGTCTGGCCATTTCAGATTGGTAGCGGCACATATCTTGGCAATTCTTGATTTCAATGTACCATTCATTTGCTCCACTAGTTCTGATGCTTCAGGGCGATAGCTACAATGCAACTTCTGCTCAATGTTTAGTGCTGCACATAAGAGTTTAATCACCTCGTTATTAAAGTGAGTTCCCCTATCTGATTCTAAGGAGATCAGAAATCCGAAACGTGTATTAACTCTCTAAGTAACAACTTTGCTACTGTGAGACTGTCATTCCTTCTTGTGGGGTATGCTTCAATCCAATGACTAAAGACACACACAATCACCAACACGTACTTCAGACCACCACATG
This sequence comes from Pleurodeles waltl, assembly GCF_031143425.1. Classification (NCBI taxonomy): domain Eukaryota; kingdom Metazoa; phylum Chordata; class Amphibia; order Caudata; family Salamandridae; genus Pleurodeles; species Pleurodeles waltl. The sequence continues at coordinate 749,111,015 of NC_090446.1, read as the reverse complement.
CAGGCATCTCAATGAAATCCAATTGCGTTCTGCTGAATGGACCTCCTGCTCTTCCAATGTGGCTCAAATTCACCACTGTCCCTTTTTCCACGTTTTGTTGCTGGCAAATTATACATCAATGACATACTGCTTCTGCTGCTTGTCTGAAATTAGGATGAACTAATCAATTTTAAACAACCTGACCATGGCATCCCTTCCAATATGTGCCTGCCCATGATAATAGTGGGCCATCGGAGACAATAAACTATTGGGCAACACCATCTGACCCTCCTCAGAAATCCAGATTTCATCAGGCCTTCGAACGCATTTTAGTTTTACCCAAAGTCGTTTCTCCTCCTTATCCACATTTTCCTGCAATGTTTTCAATTCTTCCAAAGTATCAATTACTTTTAATGCAAAACTTGTGTATATATTTTCTTCCTCAGGCATCAATTCCCACTTGTCTTTAAATGATATACAGTTCAATGCGCAAAACCTTTCGACTTGATCTACATATCCATTTCCCAATGCAATGTAATCCTGCGTCTTTTGGTGTGCACTGCATTTTACCACTGAAATTTCTTCAGGTAACTGTATTGCGTACAACAGCTCTTTTATTTTGTCACCATTTCTCACTGGTGTTCCAGTGGAAGTCAGGAAACCTCTTTGCAACCACAACTGACCAAAATCATGAACAATTCCAAATCCATATTGACTGTCTGTATAGATTGTGACTCTTAGTCTCGCAGAAACATGGCATGCCCTAGTAAGAGCTACCAGCTCTGCCACTTGTGCAGAATATTCACCTCGAAGCTAAGAAGCTTCTAATGTGCCTGTGATTGTGCATACTGCGTATCCTGCTCTCAATGTCCCTGTTCCATCTCTGAGACATGAACCATCAACAAAGACAATTTGGTCATTTTCCTCCAATCGTGTGTCTCTAATATCATGCCTTGGTTTTGTACACAGCTCAGTTACCTCAAGACAATCATGCTCAATGTCTTCTTCTTTTTCAATTTCGACAGTATAACTTGGAAGCAATGTCGGTGAATTTAACACTGTACATCTTTTCAATGTTACATTCGGAGCCCCCAATATACTCGTCTCATACCTTTTCAGTCTTGCACCAGTCAAATATTGCGTTTTCGCCTTGTCAGTAAGATTTCAACAGAGTGTGGTACCATTACCGTCCAAGGGTATTCCATGACTACCCCCTCACATTGAGAAAGACTTTGACCAACTGCCGCTACTGCACGCAGACAACCTGGTAAAGCTGCTGCAACTGAGTCTAAGGTAGCTGAAAAATAAGCTACTGGGCGATAAGCACCTCCATGGACCTGTGTCAAAACAGACAAAGAACAAGCATCACGTTCATGGCAAAACAATGTGAATGGCTTTGTGTAATCAGCATTCCCAACGCTGGAGCTCTGCACAAACTTTCTCTCAGTTCATTGAACGCCTTCATCTGAGCTTCATCTAGGGTAATGGGATCTGTAGCTTCCTTGTGAGTTAACTACTGCAAGGGTTTGGCGATTTCAGCAAAATTTGGAGTCCACTGTCTACAATACCCCACCATTCCCAGGAACATTCTAACATCTCTTTGTGAAGTTGGGGGACTTCTGTGCAATATCATGTTGTAGGAAAGTACCATCTTGCCTGGCATGTTACCCCCATTTTTTCACTGTATATATGTTGTTTTAGTTGTATGTGTCACTGGGACCCTGCCAGCCAGGGCCCCAGTGCTCATAAGTGTGCCCTGAATGTGTTACCTGTGTTATGACTAACTGTCTCACTGAGGCTCTGCTATCCAGAACCTCAGCGGTTATGCTCTCTCATTTCTTTCAAATTGTCACTAACAGGCTAGTGACCAATTTTACCAATTTACATTGGCATACTGGAACACCCTTATAATTCCCTAGTATATGGTACTGAGGTAACCAGGGTATTGGGGTTCCAGGAGATCCCAATGGGCTGCAGCATTTCTTTTGCCACCCATAGGGAGCTCTGACAATTCTTACACAGGCCTGCCACTGCAGCCTGAGTGAAATAACGTCCACGTTATTTCACAGCCATTTTACACTGCACTTAAGTAACTTATAAGTCACCTATATGTCTAACCTTTACCTGGTAAAGGTTGGGTGCTAAGTTACTTAGTGTGTGGGCACCCTGGCACTAGCCAAGGTGCCCCCACATTGTTCAGGGCCAATTCCCCGGACTTTGTGAGTGCGGGGACACCATTACACGCGTGCACTACATATAGGTCACTACCTATATGTAGCTTCACAATGGTAACTCTGAATATGGTCATGTAACATGTCTATGATCATGGAATTGCCCCCTCTATGCCAACCTGGCATAGTTGGCACAATCCCATGATCCCACAGGTCTGTAGCTCAGACCTGGGTACTGCCAAACTGCCTTTCCCGGGGTTTCACTGCAGCTGCTGCTGCTGCCAACCCCTCAGACAGGTTTCTGCCCTCCTGGGGTCCAGCCAGGCTTGGCCCAGGAAGGCAGAACAAAGGACTTCCTCAGAGAGAGGGTGTTACACCCTCTCCCTTTGGAAAATGGTGTTAGGGCTTGGGAGGAGTAGCCTCCCCCAGCCTCTGGAAATGCTTTCATGGGCACAGATGGTGCCCATTTCTGCATAAGCCAGTCTACAACGGTTCAGGGACCCCTCAGCCCTGCTCTGGCGCGAAAGTGGACAAAGGAAAGGGGAGTGACCACTCCCCTGACCTGCACCTCCCCTGGGAGGTGCCCAGAGCTCCTCCAGTGTGCTCCAGACCTCTGCCATCTTGGAAACAGAGGTGCTGCTGGCACACTGGACTGCTCTGAGTGGCCAGGGCCAGCAGGTGACATCAGAGACTCCTTCTGATAGGCTCCTTCAGGTGTTGCTAGCCTATCTTCTCTCCTAAGTAGCCAAACCCTCTTTTCTGGCTATTTAGGGTCTCTGCTTTGGGGATTTCCTTAGATAACGAATGCAAGAGCTCATCCAAGTTCCTCTGCATCTCTCTCTTCGCCTTCTGCCAAGGAATCAACTGCTGACCGCGCTGGAAGCCTGCAAAACTGCGACAAAGTAGCAAAGACGACTACTGCAACTCTGTAACGCTGATCCTGCCGCCTTCTCGACTGCTTTCCTGGTGGTGCATGCTGTGGGGGTAGTCTGCCTCCTCTCTGCACTAGAAGCTCCGAAGAAATCTCCCGTGGGTCGACGGAATCGTCCCCCTGCAACTGCAGGCACCAAAGAACTGCATCACCGGTACGCTGGGTCTCCTCTCAGCACGACGACCGAGGTCCCTTGAATCCAGCAACTCTGTCCAAGCGACTCCCACAGTCCAGTGACTCTTCAGTCCAAGTTTGGTGGAGGTAAGTCCTTGCCTCCCCACGCCAGACTGCATTGCTGGGAACCGCGACTTTTGCAGCTACTCCGGCCTCTGTGCACTTCCGGCGGAAATCCTTTGTGCACAGTCCAGCCTGGGTCCACGGCACTCTAACCTGCATTGCACGACCTCCTAAGTTGTCCTCCGGCGGCGTGGTACTCCATTGTGCAACTTCAGGTGAGCACTGTTTCACTCCATTTCGTAGTGCCTGTTCCGGCACTTCTGCGGATGCTGCCTGCTTCTGAGAGGGCTCCTTGTCTTGCTCGACACCTCCTCTGTCCCCAGACGCAATTGGCGACATCCTGGTCCCTCCTGGGCTACATCAGCATCCAAAAACCCTAAAAGCACGACTTGCAGCTAGCAAGGCTTGTTTGCGGTCTTTCTTCAGGAAAACACTTCTGCACAACTCTCCACGGTGTATGGGATCCGTCCTCCAAAGGGGAAGTTCCTAGCCCTTGTCGTTCCTGCAGAACCTTCAGCTTCTACTGTCCAGTAGCAGCTTCTTTGCATCCACAGCTGGCATTTCCTGGGCATCTGCCCATCTCCGACTTGCTTGTGACTTTTGGACTTGGTCCCCTTGTTCCACAGGTACCCTCGACTGGAAATCCATCATTGTTGCATTGCTGGTTTGTGTCTTTCCTGCAGAATTCCCCTATCACGACTTCTATGTCCTTTGGGAAACTTTAGTGCAGTTTGCACTCACTTTTCAGGGTCTTGGGGTGGGCTATTTTTCTAACCCTAACTGTTTTCTTGCAGTCCCAGCGACCCTCTACAAGGTCACATAGGTTTGGGGTCCATTCGTGGTTCGCATTCCACTTTTGGAGTATATGGTTTGTGTTGCCCCTATCCCTATGTGTCCCCATTGCATCCTATTGTAACTATACATTGTTTGCACTGTTTTCTAATACTATACTGCATATTTTTGGTATTGTGTACATATATCTTGTGTATATTTGCTATCCTCATACTGAGGGTACTTACTGAGATACTTTTGGCATATTGTCATAAAAATAAAGTACCTTTATTTTTAGTATATCTGTGTATTGTGTTTTCTTATTATATTGTGCATATGACACTAGTGGTAATGTAGGAGCTTCATTCGTCTCCTAGTTCAGCCTAAGATGCTCTGCTAAGCTACCATTATCCATCAGCCTAAGCTGCTAGACACCCTATACACTAATAAGGGATACCTGGGCCTGGTGCAAGGTGTAAGTACCCCTTGGTACTCACTACAAGCCAGTCCAGCCTCCTACACATGGTAATTCTCTCCCTGGAGATTCTTCTTGAGGCTTTCTCAATCTGATGTCCCTGGTATTTCACTGATTTCTGACAATACTGCAGTTTTACAGGTGACACCTTTTGTCCAAAATTTCCCAAATGATTAAACAGGGCAATCAAGTCGTACTTGCACTCATCCCTTGTTCTGTATGCGATCAGCAAATCACCAGTATACTCGATTGGTATGGAATTCCACCGACTCCAGGTTCTTTTTCAAGATCAGATTAAACAGTGATGGTGACTCCATGTACCCTTGTGGGAGCCTGCACCAGCTTGACTCTGTCTAGGAATTTGAAACTAAAAAGAAACTGACTATCCTCATCAAGAGGCAAAGAAAAGAAAGCTTTTGACAAGTCAACCACTGTGAACCACTCTGCATTGCAAGGAATCTGAAACAGCATCACTGCAGGATTTGGCACCACTGTACAACACTTAGCCACCAGATCGTTCACTTCTTGCAAGTCCTGCACAATGTGCACTTTCCCACATGGCTTCTTTAAGTCCATTATTGGTGAATTACATGGACTGCTCAACGCGTCCTTTAAAACCCCTTGTTTTAGGAAATCTCCAATTATTTGCACCACTTTCATCAGGACATCCTGTGCCATGTTATACTGTGGAAGTTGCGGAAATACTGCATTTGGCTTTAGAGTGATCTTAATCGGTTCCACTCCCTTAATCAAACCTACTTCTTTACCTGTCGGGTCCCAAACATCTTCCTTCACTGTTCCCTGTAAATCTGCATGCAATTCTCTCACAGTAAACATTGGGAAAAACTCAATCAAATGGTATTCCTGATTAGCATTGTTGATCACTGTTTCAGCCACCTGTTCTTCTTCATCATATTGGTTTGTACTTCTATTCCAGTGTCTGAACAATTAAAGGAGAACTTTGTCTTACACAATAAGTCTCTTCCCAGTAGAGATACTGGACTCGAGTCACAGACTACAAACCTATGCAGTCCCTGGTAATTACCAACCTCGACCTGCACTGGATCTGATTTGGATTAGTCAACTGTTTGTTCTCCACTCCCACAACTTGAACTGTTCTGCCTGAACTGTACAGCGTGTAGCTCCTGGTCCTCTCTGATCTACTTCTAGGGACGCTGCAAGCATACACGGTCCTTCATCCGAACTGTCACTTATCCATTCTTCGTTTATTCATTTTATAAAATGGGAATTGGTGTACTGTGTCATTACTTCTGTCTTGTCTCTGACCTGTCACCTGCTGAGTAAGCATCATCTGTTGCTGTTCCATCGGGACTTGAGGTATCTGCATTTGCTGTCTAGGTACAATGGGAACCTGCTGCTGTATTAGTTGCAACTGTGTTAGTTGTGCACGTGGCACTTGCACCTGCTGCATAGGTTGGAAATTTTGCACTCGGTTCTGAACATTGTGAAAGTCCCAAGAATGAAAGGATTTATTCCCAGTTTGAAATGTACTGACATCACCACCTTGCTGAACAACACCATCCTGTGCCATCAACGGACACTCCCACTTCCAGTGTCCCACGTTTCCGCACAAATGACACGGTAACATCTTTTACATTCTCTGCATGTCATTCTGAACTACCACAGTACCCAAATCCGGACTACACATCATGTTCATTCCACAACCTCTATCTCTCATTTGAGGCTGGAACATAATAGTTCTCTGCTGCTGCGGCACTGATTGTACTAAAGCTCCTTGCACTCCTGTCTGAGCTGCCTTTATTTGCATCACCATTGCTTTCTACTTCAGCTTTTTCTGCTTCAATTCAATCTCATCACTACAGTATTTTGCATACTGCAACACCTCATCAATCGGCTTCGCCGGCCAGCAAATCAAATGACTCTTAATCCTCTGTCCGGCTCAGTCTGAACTAGCATTGGCCTCGGGAGCACTTGCTCTGATGGCACTACTAAGTTCGAGATCGTCTCAAGAACTGGCACATCTGGATACATTCTATGTATCAATGGTGGATGCATCTGTGCTTGGACCACAGTAGTAGTCCCTGCATTAGGTGTACTCTGTATTTCCCCTGGTATCTGTCCACTATCTGTCTGCACTGGTTCCACTGTCCCCAATGCTTGAGCTGGAGCAATTGTAGCAGCACTAGTATCCGGACCCTCTGGATGAGTCCCATAGGGTGGAGGTCGATCCCTCAACAACTGTGTAATAAGGTCCTCAACATCTGAGTCCTCATTGTCTACATAAGGCTTTTTCTTTTTCTTTGTTCCTGTATTTCACCTCCCTTAGCAGTATCTTCTTTCTCTGACTCATCTTCCTCTGCGATTGCAGGAAACAAGTTAATTCCCTGTAATGTCTCTGTTCTCCACCTTTTATGTTCCCAATCCCACCTAGCTTGTGCTAATGATTTCTCCACTCTCTTTATTCTCCTCTTAAATTTCATCTCTTGTTGCTGTCTAGCCAGTAGCCCCCAAACCGCTAAAGCTTCAAACTATGCTGGTCTCCGTAATGGCTTTGTCTCATATAATGCCATTCACAATTCATCCAAAATTCTCAAATTAAATGTTCCATGCTCTGGAAACGCTAAAGCTCCTAACTTCTTTGTCATCTTGCACCACTGCTTTATCCAAAGATATGGTGTGACACCTCGCTCTTCCATCACAATATAAGCCAGATAATTTTCTGGTGGGTTTGGCTCCCCCATTGATGCCTTAATGTAAGAATTACCTTTCATAGCACTTCTGAACGCCTTGAAAAACTTCATTTTGTCTACTGGATTATTTCGATTCAATAATGAAAGGACTTTTACTCCCAAGATTCCCTTCACCCGCTTACTCAACCAATTGCCTCTTATGGACAGCTGCCAATCTGCTCGTCACTCTTCTTACTGACCAACCTATCCCAGCCCGGCACACTCTGACGTCACACTCACACACTGTGGCTGACAAAGTCTTGTGGCTTGTGCTCCTAAACTTCAATTCACACAAAACGAATGCAAATATAGCGAGCACTTTAGCCAAATACCAATAACTAAAGCAAACCTGCTGGTTTACTACAGGAAGGGACATAATCGCTTTAGACACCTTACGGATTTTCACTAATGGCCCTTTGGCTCAAATAGCTATTCCTCTTTCTCGGTCTCCCTCATTCGCAAGCAAAATTCGACCCGCAAATTTCACTCTCAACTGACCAATGGGTCTGTCCTTGTGCACATAGGACTCGCCAAATCTCAGTCGAAGAATTCTCTTACTCATTTAACTCACACACAGACTTGCTGACCACGCCCGATCAACCTACTAAACCAGGCAGATTACAACATATAACCAAGTGTCTCCTACACTTGTCAATATACTCCGGAGTCTTAGACCACGCAGGGTCCGTACATCACCAACAACCACATGGATAATTTTGAGAACACAGTGCCACACACAATTGAAGTTCGACGACTTCCCTACTCATACTGCGGAGTACGCACACTCCTACTAACCTCAATTGGAGTACGCAAACTCCCTACCTTACCTCACATACATCACAATTCACCTGCGATTTGCCTAAGCCTGTGCTAGCGCAACCTACCACTTTCATACTATCACAAGAATGCCAAGAACATACCCATTTTTACTAGCGACATCCAGGATCTGGGAAAGTCATTTCTGGGCTTAAGGGGACATCATCTTTGCTACAATTGCCACTTCAGAAAAACACAATTTAAACCTCATGAAAATACAAACAATTAACCCTCGCTTAAACTACCACCATATCCAATAATCACCACATAACTAGTTCTCCAAGGAAACTAACCATCAAGCAGCTACCGAAAACTGCAAGCGCACCTGGTCCTTAGTAAGTAAACTGACAAGGGGACGCGTATAGGTCGATTAACCTTTTGAATTGCATGGAATATCCCAGTCATGTAGTGACTATTGAAATCAATAAGTAGCATAAACTACCATTAATAAAACATATTCTCCTTGAATAACCACAACTCGGTGAAGAGTTAATAATTTTTTTATTTCCCTATTGATTACAATTCTAAATCATCCGTTAGATCAATCTTTATTCAATCAGTTCAATTATAAATTTGTAAATGGAAACATCATCTCATAACTTGAAGAAAACACATGCGTAAATGCACCTTCATACGCCAAAAGAATACCAGCATTAATAGCAGAGTCCAGCAGATAGCTCGTCAGTCATTTGTCACTGTCAACGTCATCCCTAACAGCCTACCTAAGCAAGATTAGCATCATCATGTGGGGCTTCATGCAAAATAATTTAGAGAAAAATAATTCATTTGGAAATGATCTATGTAAGTGAGAATTCATTAACCAGCGCAGTTGGTACCTAGAAGAAAAGGCACAAATAGTCAGTCACATTTTCATAGCTCCCTAACCACAGAATGGATCAGCAACAAAGTCAGTCTTCGTCTTTGTAGGAAAGTACCATCTTGCCTGGCACTTTACCCCCATATTTCACTGTATATATATATATTGTTTTAGTCTATGTGTCAGGGCCCCAGTGCTCATAAGTATGTGCCCTGTATGTGTTCCCTGTGTGATGCCTAACTGTCTCACTGAGGCTCTGCTAACCAGAACCTCAGTGGTTATGCTCTCTCTGCTTTCCAAATTTGTCAATAACAGGCTAGTGACTACATTTACCAATTCACATTGGCATACTGGTACACCCATATCATTCCCTAGTATATGGTACTGAGGTACCCAGGGTATTGGGGTTCCAGGAGATCCCTATGGGCTGCAGCATTTCTTTTTCCACCCATAGGGAGCTCTGACAATTCTTACACAGGCCTGCCAGTGCAGCCTGAGTGAAATAACATCCACGTTATTTCACAGCCATTTACCACCGCACTTAAGTAACTTATAAGTCACCTATATGACTAACCTTCATCTGGTGAAGGTTGGGTGCAAAGTTACTTAGTGTGTGGGCACCCTGGCACTAGCCAAGGTGCCCCCACATCGTTCAGGGCAAATTCCCAGGACTTTGTGAATGCGGGGACACCATTACACACATGCACTGTACATAGGTCACTACCTATGTACAGCGTCACAATGGTAACTCCGAACATGGCCATGTAACATGTCTAAGATCATAGAATTGTCACCCTAATGCCATTCTGGCATTGGGGGTGACAATTCCATGATCCCCCGGCTCTCTAGCACAGAACCCGGGTACTGCCAAACTGCCTTTCCGGGGTCTCCACTGCAGCTGCTGCTGCTGCCAACCCCTCAGACAGGTTTCTGCCCTCCTGGGGTCCAGGCAGCCCTGGCCCAGGAAGGCAGAACAAAGGATCTCCTTTGAGAGAGGGTGTAACACCCTCTCCCTTTGGAAATAGGTGTGAAGGCTGGGGAGGAGTAGCCTCCCCCAGCCTCTGGAAATGCTTTGATGGGCACAGATGGTGCCCATCTCTGCATAAGCCATAATACACCGGTTCAGGGATCCCCCAGCCCTGCTCTGGCGTGAAACTGGACAAAGGAAAGGCGAGTGACCACTCCCCTGACTTGCACCTCCCAGGGGAGGTGCCCAGAGCTCCTCCAGTGTGTCCCAGACCTCTGCCATCTTGGAAACAGAGGTGTCTGTGGCACACTGGACTGCTCTCAGTGGCCAGTGCCAGCAGGTGACGTCAGAGGCTCCGTCTGATAGGCTCTTACCTCTCTTGGTAGCCAATCCTCCTTCCTAGGTAGCCAAACCTCCTTTTCTGGCTATTTAGGGTCTCTGCTTTGGGGATCTCACCAGATAACGAATGCAAGAGCTCATCAGAGTTCCTCTGCATCTCCCTCTTCACCTTCTACCAAAGGATCGACCGCTGACTGCTCAGGACGCCTGCAACCGCAGGCACCAAAAGACTGCATCACTGGTCCTCTGGGTCTCCTCTCAGCACGACAAGTGTGGTCCCTGGAACTCAGCAACTCTGTCCAAGTGACTCCCACAGTCCAGTGACTCTTCAGTCCAAGTTTGGTGGAGGTAAGTCCTTGCCTCCCCACGCTAGACTGCATTGCTGGGTACCGCGTGATTTGCAGCTGCTCCGGCTCCTGTGCACCCTTCCAGGATTTCCTTCGTGCACAGCCAAGCCTGGGTCCCCGACACTCTAACCTGCAGTGCACAACCTTCTGAGTTGTCCTCCGGCATCGTGGGACTCCCTTTTGTGACTTTGCGTGGACTCCGGTTCACTCTTCTTCCAAGTGCCTGTTCAGGTACTTCTGCGGGTGCTGCCTGCTTCTGTGAGGGCTCCCTGACTTGCTGGGCGCCCCCTGTGTCTCCTCATCCAAGTGGCAACATCCTGGTCCCTCTTGGGCCACAGCAGCATCGAAAAACCTCTACTGCGACCCTTGCAGCTAGCAGGTCTTTCTGCGTGGGAACACCTCTGCAAGCTTCATCGCGACGTGGGACAGCCATCCTCCAAAGGGGAAGTTCCTAGTCCTCTTTTTTCTTGCAGAACTCCAAGCTTCTTCCAACAGGTGGCTGCTTCCTTGCACCCTCAGCTGGCATTTCCTGGGCTCCTGCCCACTCTCGACACTGTTGCGACTATTGGACTTGGTCCCCTTGTCTTACAGGTACTCAGGTCCGGAAATCCACTGTTGTTGCATTGCTGGTGTTTGTTCTTCCTGCAGAATCCCCCTATGACGACTTCTGTGCTCTCTGGGGGTAGTAGGTGCACTTTACACCTACCTTTCAGGGTCTTGGGGTGAGCTATTTTTCTAACCCTCACTGTTTTCTTACAGTCCCAGCGACCCTCTACAAGCTCACATAGGTTTGGGGTCCATTCGTGGTTCGCATTCCACTTTTGGAGTATATGGTTTGTGTTGCCCCTATACCTATGTACTCCTATTGCAATCTATTGTAACTTTACACTGCTTGCATTACTTTTCTTGCTATTACCTTCATAATTTTGGTTTGACGACATATATCTTGTGTATATAACTTATCCTCATACTGACGGTACTCACTGAGATACTTTTGGCATATTGTCATAAAAATAAAGTACCTTTATTTTTAGTACTTCTGTGTATTGTGTTTTCTTATGATATTGTGCATATGACACCAGTGGTATAGTAGGAGCTTTACATGTCTCCTAGTTCAGCCTAAGCAGCTTTGCCATAGCTACCTTCTATCAGCCTAAGCGGCTAGAAACACCTCTTCTACACTAATAAGGGATAACTGGACCTGGCACAAGGTGTAAGTACCTCTGGTACCTACTACAAGCCAGGCCAGCCTCCTACATTGGTTGTGCAGCGGTGGGATAAGTACTTGTAACTACTTACCACTTTGTCATTGTGTACTTTTCATAAGAGAATAATATACAAAACAAGTTCAGTGTGTGTACACCTAACCAAAATGTTTAGCTTTTCTCCTCTTAAATTTTTACTAAGTTTTGAAAAGTACTCTAAAACTTTTACAAGTTTCAAAAAAGTTAGAAAAAGTTTTTTTTCTCTGTTCTTTAAAAAGTTCTGAAAGTTTTTCTTCCTTCTCACTGTCTCTTAACCTTTTGCTATCATGTCTGTGGTAGACTCTACTCTTAAAATGGTCAATACTACTTATGACAATTTGAATTACAAGAGCCTAAGGAGTCTCTGCTTAGATAGAGGTTTAATGATAGGAAAGACCCCTACAAAAGAGTTTCTATATAACATGCTTATTGTGAATGAAGAGTCCCAAGCAGGCACTTCATATGAGAGGTTAATAGAAGGCTCCCATTCTGACTCAGGGAATCTCCTTGAGGGAGGTGGGGAGGGTTCTGTTCCAAATCTTCCCCCTAGCAGGACACTTAATAATGTTGGTAGTAATGGAGGTTCCCATCATAGTAGGGGAGTCTTTATTCCTGGAGGCCAAGTTATCAGGGTTCAGTCAGTTAGGGACAGATCTCCCTCTGTTGTTTCCAATTTATCTTCTGTGTCCAAGCATTCCCAACCCACCCACCCTGAAGACAACATGTTAGAAAGGGAACTCAAAAAGTTGAGAGTGGAAGAGACCAGGCTGAAGCTTAAACAGCAACAGCTGGCCTTAGATAGGGAATCCCTAGACCTGGAGAAGGAGAGACAGAGATTGGGGTTTGGACCCCATGGTGGCAGCAACAGCAGTATTCCTGATAGTAATCCTGTTAGAGAGCATGATTCCAGGAATCTGCACAAGACAGTCCCCCCTTACAAGGAGGAGGATGACATCAACAAGTGGTTTGCTGCACTTGAGAGGGCCTTTATGGTACAGGGGGTCCCTCAAAGGCAGTGGGCTGCTATATTGTGGCTATTTTTCACTGGAAAGGGTAGGGATAGGCTCCTTACTGTTAGAGAAAGTGATGCTAACAATTTTGCAGTTTTGAAGGATGCACTCTTGGATGGATTTGGCTTAACCACTGAACAATACAGGATTAAGTTCAGAGACACCAGAAAAGAGTCCTCACAAGACTGGATAGACTTTGTTGACTGTTCAGTGAAGGCCTTGGAGGGGTGGTTACATGGCAGTAAAGTTTCTGACTATGAAAGCCTGTATAATCTTATTCTGAGAGAGCATATTGTGAATAACTGTGTGTCTGACTTGTTACACCAATATCTAGTGGACTCAGATCTGACCTCTCCCCAAGAATTTGGGAAAGAAGGCAGACAAATGGGTCAGAACAAGAGTGAACAGAAAAGTTCATACAGGGGGTGACAAGGATGGCAAGGAGAAGGATGGTAAGTCTTCTGACAAGGGTGGGGACACAAGTAAAACTGAGTCTTCATCAGGCCCACAAAAATCCTCTGGTGGGGGTGGTGGGTCCAAATCCTCTTCAAATCAAGTTAAAAAGCCTTGGTGTTATTTGTGTAAAGTCAAAGGCCATTGGACAACTGATGCCAGTTGTCCAAAGAAAAACACCAAACATCCCACTACCGCAACCCCTACTGCAAATTCTAGTGCCCCTAGTAATAGCAGTGGTGGTGGGAGCAAACCTACTAATAGCCAATCCAGGGGAGTAGCTGGGCTCACTTTTGGTAATTTAGTTGGGGTTGGTCTTGTTAGGGGGACCACAGAGGCTGTGTTAGTCTCTGAAGGTGCCATTGATTTGGCCACCTTGGTTGCTTGTCCCCTTAATATGGATAAGTACAAGCAACTTTCCCTAATAAGTGGTGTTGAGGTTCAGGCCTACAGGGACACAGGTGCCAGTGTTACCATGGTAATAGAGAAAATGGTACACCCTGAACAACACCTACTTGGTCACCAGTACCAAGTGACAGACGCTCATAACAACACTCTTAGCCACCCCATGGCTGTTGTGAATCTCAACTGGGGGTGGGGGGGTTACTGGTCCAAAGAAAGTTGTGGTTGCCCCAGATTTACCTGTAGACTGTGTACTAAGGAACGATTTAGAGACATCAGCTTGGGCAAAAGTGGAGTTGGAGGCTCATGCAGCAATGCTGGACATTCCTGGGCATATTTTTGCTTTGACAAGGGCTCAGGACAAAAAGCAAAAAGGACAGGGTAACTTGGATCCTGGAACAATGGACCAAGTGCTCCCTAAAGCTAGGGATAGCAAGAGTAAATCCCTACCTAATCCTTCTGAGGAAGAATAATTTCCTCCCTGTGCAGAACCTTCACCAGATGAGCTGGCAGCAGACACTGCTGAGCTTTTGGGTGGAGGGGGGGCCTGCCAGGGAAGAGCTGAGTGTGGCACAGCAAACCTGTCCCACATCAGAGGGTCTCAGACAGAAAGCTGTCAAACAGCAAAATGGGGATGTCAGTGACTCACATAGAGTTTACTGGGAGGACAACCTCTTGTACACAGAGGCAAGGGACCCAAAACCTGGAGCAGCCAGGAGATTGGTCATTCCCCTGCAGTACAGAGAGTTCCTCCTAACTCTGGCACATGACATTCCTTTGGCTGGGCATTTGGGCCAGATCAAAACATGGGAAAGGCTTGTCCCCCTGTTTCACTGGCCTAGGATGTCAGAGGACACTAAAGATTTTTGCAAGTCTTGTGTGACCTGCCAAGCCAGGGGCAAGACTGGTGGCACACCAAAGGCTCCCCTTATTCCACTACCTGTGGTTGGGGTCCCCTTTGAAAGGGTAGGGGTTGACATAGTTGGCCCCCTTGACCCTCCTACTGCTTCAGGCAATAGGTTTATCTTGGTGGTTGTGGACCATGCCACAAGATATCCTGAAGCAATCCCTCTAAGGACCACTACAGCACCTGCAGTGGCAAAAGCCCTTCTGGGAATCTTTTCCAGGGTGGGTTTCCCAAAAGAGGTTGTATCAGACAGGGGTAGCAACTTTATGTCTGCATACTTGAAGGCTATGTGGAAGGAATGTGGTGTAACATACAAATTCATCACTCCTTACCATCCACAGACCAATGGACTGGTAGAGAGGTTTAATAAAACTCTCAAAGGAATGATAATGGGACTCCATGAAAAACTCAGAAGGAGATGGGATGTCCTGTTACCTTGCCTCCTTGTATCTTACAGGGAGGTACCCCAGAAAGGAGTGGGCTTCAGCCCCTTTGAACTCCTCTTTGGACACCCTGTAAGAGGTCCACTAACACTTGTGAAGGAGGGTTGGGAACAACCTTTAAAAGCTCCCAAACAGGACATAGTGGACTACGTACTTGGCCTAAGATCCAGAATGGCCGAGTACATGAAAAAGGCCAGTAAAAACCTTCAGGCCAGCCAAGAGCTACAGAAGCAATGGCATGACCAGAAGGCTGTTCTGATCCAGTACCAACCAGGGCAGAAGGTGTGGGTATTGGAGCCTGTGGCCCCAAGAGCACTCCAGGACAAATGGAGTGGACCCCATCTATTTGTTGAGAAGAAGGGTGAGGTTACCTATCTGGTAGGCCTGGGCACTGCCAGGAGTCCCCTTAGGGTGATTCATGTCAACTGCCTAAAACCCTACTATGACAGGGCTGATCTCACCCTGCTCATGGCAACAGATGAAGGACAGGAAGAAGAGAGTGACCCTCTCCCTGATCTCTTCTCCTCCACTGAAGAGGACGCTTTAGTGGAGGGAGTAGTTTTGGCAGATTGTCTGACTGCAGAACAGAAAGACAACTGCATAAATATCCTTGGACAATTCTCTGAACTCTTTTCAACTGTGCCAGGCACCACATCTTGGTGTGAACACACAATTGATACTGGAGACAGCTTGCCTGTCAAAAGTAAAATCTATAGGCAGCCTGACCATGTCAGGGATTGCATAAAGCAAGAGGTTCAGAAAATGCTTGATCTAGGAGTGGTTGAACCTTCTGAAAGACCATGGGTGAGTCCTGTGGTGCTTGTACCAAAGCCTCACTCAAAAGATAGAAAAAGGAAGATGAGGTTTTGTGTAGACTACAGAGGTCTCACTCAGGTAACAAAAACTGATGCTCACCCTATACCCAGGGCAGATGAGCTCATAGATACACTGGCATCTGCCAAGTATCTAAGCACCTTTGATTTGACTGCAGGTTATTGGCAGATCAAATTGGCAGAGGATGCTAAACCTAAAACTGCATTTTCAACTATAGGAGGGCACTACCAATTTACAGTGATGCCCTTTGGTTCGTAAAATGCACCTGTCACTTTTCAGAGGTTGGTGAACACAGTCCTGCAAGGGTTGGAGGCTTTTAGTGCAGCATATCTAGATGATATAGCTGTCTTTAGCTCCACCTGGGATGAGCACCTGGTCCACCTTTGGAAAGTTTTGGAGGCCTTGCAAAAGGCAGGCCTCACTATCAAGGCCTCAAAGTGTCAGATAGGGCAGGGAAAGGTGGTTTATCTGGGACACCTGGTAGGTGGAGAACAGATTGCCCCACTTCAGGGGAAAATCCAGACAATCATGGATTGGGTGCTCCTACAACACAGACCCAGGTGAGAGTCTTCTTAGGCCTCACTGGGTATTACAGGAGATTCATTAAAAACTATGGCTCCATAGCAGCCCCTCTTAATGATCTCACAAGTAAGAAGATGCCTATAAAGGTATTATGGACAGCTAGCTGTCAGAAAGCTTTTGAGGAGCTCAAACAGGCCATGTGCTCTGCACCTGTCCTAAAAAGCCCATGTTACTCCAAGAAATTCATTGTTCAAACTGTACATCTGAATTAGGGGTAGGGGCAGTCTTATCACAACTGAATTCTGAGGGCCAGGATCAACCAGTTGCTTTTATCAGCAGAAGGTTGACCCCTAGAGAAAAGCGTTGGTCTGCCATAGAGAGGGAGGCCTTTGCTGTGGTCTGGGCACTGAAGAAGTTGAGGCCATACCTGCTTGGCACTCACTTTATTGTTCAGACAGACCACAAACCTCTACTTTGGCTAAAACAAATGAAAGGTAAAAATCCTAAATTGTTGAGGTGGTCCATATCTCTGCAGGGAATGGACTATACAGTGGAACATAGACCTGGGAGTACCCACTCCAATGCAGATGGACTCTCCAGATATTTCCACTTAGACAATGAAGACTCATCAGGTCATGGCTAGTCTTACTGTCCTTCGTTTGGGGGGGGGGGGGTTGTGTAGGAAAGTACCATCTTGCCTGGCATGTTACCCCCATATTTCACTGTATATATGTTGTTTTAGTCTATGTGTCACTGGGACCATGCCAGGCAGGGCCACAGTGCTCATAAGTATGTGCCCTGTATGTGTTCCCTGTGTGATGCCTAACTGTCTCACTGAGGCTCTGCTAACCAGAACCTCAGTGGTTATGCTCTCTCTGCTTTCCAAATTTGTCACTAACAGGCTAGTGACTAAATTTACCAATTCACATTGGCATACTGGTACACCCATATAATTCCCTAGTATATGGTACTGAGGTACCCAGGGTATTGGGGTTCCAGGAGATCCCTATGGGCTGCAGCATTTCTTTTGCCACCCATAGGGAGCTCTGACAATTCTTACACAGGCCTGCCAGTGCAGCCTGAGTGAAATAACGTCCACGTTATTTCACAACCATTTACCACTGCACTTAAGTAACTTATAAGTCACCTATATGTCTAACCTTCACCTGGTGAAGGTTGGGTGCAACGTTACTTAGTGTGTGGGCACCCTGGCACTAGCCAAGGTGCCCCCACATCGTTTAGGGCAAATTCCCCAGACTTTGTGAGTGCGGGGACACCATTACACATGTGCACTGTACATAGGTCACTACCTATGTACAGCGTCACAATGGTAACTCCGAACATGGTCATGTAACATGTCTAAGATCATGGAATTGTCACCCCAATGCCATTTTGCTATTGGGGGTGACAATTCCATGATCCCCCGGGTCTCTAGCACAGAACCCGGGTACTGCCAAACTGCCTTTCCGGAGTCTCCACTGCAGCTCGGTATAGTAGGAGCTTTACATGTCTCCTAGTTCAGCCTAAGCTGCTTTGCCATAGCTACCTTCTATCAGCCTAAGCTGCTAGAAACACCTCTTCTACACTAATAAGGGATAACTGGACCTGGCACAAGGTGTAAGTACCTCTGGTACCCACTACAATCCAGGCCAGCCTCCTACAGTCTTCAGGTCATCAATTAGTCAGCCACGGATCAGGCTCTCAGAGTATGAGCCCAACGACAGAACCTCGGACAGCGTCTCCTAACGTCATCAATTCTCCCCTCGCATCTCCTGTATCTGAAGTTTTAGCCCCTTGGCATGACTTTTTATTAGGGTCTCCCAGTCCATCCCCCAAATTCCTAATTGGTCAGACGGTCAGCAGGTATGACTTTAACCTTGCTTACCAAATCTACCAATTTTAATATCAGTCCTTTTACAAGATGCGGATTGGTCCGCTATACGATGTCCTCATCATCCGGCTCTTCAGGTATCGAAATTGTTGCATGTTCCTCTTCAGTCAGTGCCTCCATTGTTCAAGTCCTGGGAAAGTACATTTAGCCTACTCTACACATAATTGTATCAAATTGTCTTCATCATCTCCTGTCCGCTAGTACATTGCAGAAAATTCTAGCTAAGCAACTTTAACAGGCAGTTCAGGGTCATGGCAGCTTCTTGCAAACGCAATTATTATTTCTGCTCTCTGTGTGCAAGATCTAGGCAGTCTACGCCATAAATTCAGCTAAGTTAACACTACAAATTAAAGTAAAACTTAGGTTATATATTTCAATATGACATTTTACTACATTTTTCTCATAGATTTTCAAAATGTCAACCAGTTTCAGTTATATCAGTACAATCTCTTACACATGGCTGACATGCCCCAAGGGCACAATTTCAAACGTGCACATTATTTTTCTCTAGGATTAATTCTTCAACAAACTTGTCATTATTCAAGCACATAAACAACATTAATGATTTTCTAATCAGCATATCTGCTTCAACAATTGCTATGGGTACTGCCACTGACGTGGTCCCTTGGGGGAAAAGCTCCGTTCTTGCCTTCACATACCTTGTATTTTGGAGGTCTCTCTGTCTCTTTGTGCAACTCTGTCGTTATGGTGTGTGAGTGTATTTCACTTTTCTTTGTGTTTGTCTCACTGCAGCTTTATTTCTTTTTTTGTCTTTCTGTGCTTTTGCCTTTTTCTCTTTTTAACGTGTGACTTCGATTCTCTGTCTCTCATGACGTTATCTATCTGTAAATTCGGCCTGCCTCTGGCTTCCTCTGTGACTTCGCATCTCTTTAGAGATGCATGTCTTACATGTGCTTGTAGAGTGCAGTGGTACTTGTACAAATCGAAGCATACTTTCCCCATTGTTTTCTGTTTAGGATTGCTTTTAACGCCCTTTTTCGAACCGTGTCCTAGGGCATTTATAATTTGGCCTGGCTATTCTAAACTGTCTTCTCTGCGAATGTCTACATCTAATTGTATTCTAAAAAGGCAATTTATTTGGCATCCTGCACCTCGATTATTTTAACATTCACACAGTGTAATGAAATGTGGTCAAGCGCGACAGGGAACGCTTTTTTTAAAAAGCACAGTTGCATATACAATATTCTTACTGGTTGGAATACTCTCGGTTTCACAATGGTATTTTCAGCGCCATCTGTTAATTGTTGTATGTATCTAAGGTCAAAAGAGAAGCAGCAGGATTAACAGGCTTGTGAAAGGTAAAGAGCGGTACATCATGCCATGCTTACTACAGAAAACGTCCTTGATGGAGTGCAGGATGCTTGTCCATTTCGGGTACAAGGGATCTGACTGTCTGAAGATTTTATGTCTAATAATTAATCTTTTCCAGCCTGTCACAAAGCAAACAGACTCAGCACTTGTAGTACCACTTTCACAGAGTATGGAACAAGTGTAATACATACATCTGCCTTACATTTAATTTGTTGCTAAATACAGTTTCACTGGCTAGTAATTCAAATGTGTCTAAATTAGTACATTGAGTTAACGCCTGCCTCTGAAATCTTCATGTAGACTTCGAATCACATGTTTGAATTGCTGCCTGTCAATCCAATATATTTGATCCTTTTGAGAATATTGATTTGCCTGTTTACAATCTCTTAATACATTACTTGATAGTAGGAAACAAATTTCACATAGCATGACTTCTGATTACAGTGTGCTTTACTCTTATGCATAATGATATAACATCCAAAAACACAACAAAAAGGTTATTGTTATTAATTGGGTTTTTTGACGTGCAGCATTTTGAAATATCAGGTTGGCAACACCTATCAGACTGTGGTGATTAGGTTTTGTGTTTCTGCTTTGGTCTGTTTTTCATTGTTGCTGTAGCTCCTTGCTTGTACTTTGTATTTCTGTCTTGCTGTTCGTGCCCCAGCGAGCTCTCTCAGTAATGGTCAGTTCATCTTGTCCTAGTGTCAGTTTTTGTCTTCCTGGCCCAGTATTCCGCCCTCTCTTTGTGTTTCCCTCTATTTCACTGTTTCTTTCGTCTTGGTGTTCCTGTTTAGGTTGAGCCTAGGCAGCACGCAAGCACTGTCTCTCGACATGTTGTGATCTAAATCTGTGGGCTTTGACCACGTCCATCCCACGCCTCCATCACTTTCATTCATTCCTTGGCCTGCATTTTAAAATTCTCTTGATTTTATAGGGAAATGCTTTACGTTTGTTCTACCACCTTGAGGCTGCTTTGTAATAGCAATAATTTAAATTCTTGCTGCAGATAGAGAAAGAAGGTAAATGGAAGTACTTTAGATATAGAAAGGGCCACTAGAATTATGTTGCACAGAGGACCTAATTATGCATCAGGGTTGACCAGTTTATGTGGCAAGAAAAGTCCAGTTATGCATTTACAACACCAATAGCTCTAACTCAAGCAAATATGAGACCTATTGCATTGCAAATGTTTGTTAGATCTGCCAGTGCTGAGCACCAGCAGGGCCCGGCCCACTTAAAGCCCTGCGCAAACCAATATTAAGAATTGTATGATGTAATGCGAGTCATAAACAAGCACAAGCATCTCTCTGCTCGTGAAAGCTCATCCCAAACTCAGCATTGATTATGTTCACAGGTCACTTCACTTTTCAACCACAAAATGACTGGAACATAATGCATTGTGAAATCTTTCTACAAGAAACAAACAGGAATGCAAAATGTCTTGAAAATGGATCAGGAAGATGCACATTATCTTACTTGGGGCAGCTCGAGTCGGGGTACGTTGTCTTTACAGTTCAATGACGCCTGCGACAACTGAGGGACAGCCTACATTAACTCTTCCAGTGCAGCTCAAGATGTAGTATTTTGCGAGTTAAGGGAGGCTGCATGCATTTATGATTACCGCAGGCAATGCTTGTGATAGTATCAGGAAAATCCACACTAGAAATTGGCCCACCAGACCAAAAAAACAGCCTGCACACTGAGCTGCCCTTTGGGCATTGCTTTATTGCCATAAATACCATTCCGACCCTGTCTGCAGGGATCTAAAAGTTTTGTTGTATAGCCATTTTATTGATGCCTCTAGGCACGCTATTTTAGCAACTAGGCCTGCCGCTTGTGCCCTTTAGCCCAGTTACATTTTATTCTGCTTCTTTTTGATTATTTCAGCAGAGGCCTCATTCGTGGTGCTGTTTTATTTTTTTATCTAGTTGTTCTTTCTCCTAGGAAAGCACTGCGTTTCTTAACAAGACATTCTTTTCACTTTGTGCTTTCCTCAAGGCTGCAGGGAGATAGGGTTGCCGGCAAAGTGGTACACTGCGTCTCCAACAGTCACAGAAGCACACACATCCTTACATGAGGACATTTTCTCAGAATATCTGCTGTTTTATTATAAAAACACTTCTCTGTGTCATGCATGTTAGAGGGAGGTTCCAGCCAGATGACTATGACCACATGCTGATGGACTATGCTACACTACTTGCTGAGACTACCGGTTCTCTGGCCTACATGGGGATGGTGTCTCTCTAGACACCAGCTTCCTTGCTCAGGTATGGGGGATGATTCTCCCCAGGGGGGAATCCTGAAGGTCAAATTAGGGCTTATCATGCTGTGCTCTCACATAGCTTAGATAGGAACCACATATATTATACATAGTGACAATATGGTGGGATTTTTCTTGCGTTTCACTTTTCTTCTCACCATTTTGCTTCTAGCATGTTTAATCATTCTAATTATTGCAATTCATGCCATTTTATCTAAGACCCAGTTGTTTCAATAAATCTTATTGAACCATTTTCTGCCTTTGTTTGTCTTTGCATGTGTGAGACTAATGTAACTGAAAGAAAAGGATGGGATCTGATACACCACGATTTCCCTGAGAAGTCATTAGGGCATGTGCCCGGTTGCCAGAATTCATCCCTGTTCTTGGGCAGAGGTGAGACGCTGCTAGTTGGCCGGATACGGATTAGGCAGACAGTTGTCACATGATGTGGGATTTGTTTGATTCCCCACAATTCAGGTGATGCTGCTGCCCGAATCCATCAGTTTCATTAGGATAATGAAAGCCTAAGTGACATGGCGCCAACAACATTTGGTAAACCACAGATTTTTGGATCCTCCTGAGTATCTTTGTCTCACTACGTGCTAATGGCACCATAATACTATATATGAAGATGTCTGTGGTATTGAGGATTTCCTCCTCAGCTAAGTAGGTAGTACCTATCCAACGCTGTTGGTTGTTCAAGCTTGAACATTAAAAGTATTAATCCCCATTTTGGTGTCCTTATCTCTGCACAGGTATATCCACCATGCCAAACCCACAATGGGTGGTAATTGCAGTAAATATGCAACCTCCCTCAATGATCATTTACTAGCAGATGGCCCAGGGGGGTCCTATAAAATTTGTAGTTGAGGCTCATCCAGCCTACAGAACAGAAATATTCTACTCTTGGGTCACTTTTCCAGCAGTTGATGGGAACACTACTACATTTCATCACTACATACCTGCACAATACAAAGCATATGCATTCTTAGAGATACCTCTATCATTTCAAGACCATAATAAGTGGCTTGATGGCTCCCTGCCACTTACAATATTACACATTAGGTTAGGTCCTCCGAGTAATGATGGTCCTACCTGGCCTTTATTGGCCACATATACACTGCATCCTGATGCAGCCAACTTGGCAATAGCTGATGTTCACTGCTTATACATTGAGCTTACAGACTTTTAGTACAGTTCATAATGCAGACAGTAAATATTAACTCAGCATGTGCTGCCCCACGGCATTCACATGCAGTCATGCCAGAAATTAACCTTGTGACTGTAAATTTAATTATGGGTAAAGTACCTGCCAAACAGGAGGAGATTCTGTTTTGGTTAACTCAAATAATAAATGCACTGGAAGCAGTATTTTCCCCATATGGGACCTCAGAATAAACATAGAATACTCACTATGTGCTTGCCATTTGGGATGCGTCCCACATTAGATAAGTGCAACACTTGGAGCACAGTATTTGCCACGCGTAAATACTACCTCACACGGTACACTGACACTTGCCAATCTTCTGGAGGTGTTGAAACAAATTCAAAATCAATACAGGGCTGCCCCAGCCCTGGGTTTGGGGATGAAATTAATGGGCAATTTTGCCACGGTATTGTCAACAATATTAAGTAATCTTAAAGAGGGACCAGTTGCACCAGCAGTGCGCATGCGGCTGAGGGACATTCCTGTACAGGATCAAGAAAGCAAGGTGATAAAAGATTATCGCTGAGACCTACTCTAGCATTGGTGAGATAGTCTGAGAGCGAGACCTATTAAACTACAATTACAGGTTAAATCCAATAAGGTTACTACAAAGCAGGCACCTGAGGGTTCTAAAAAATGCTGGGATAAACAAAAACAAACACCTAAAAAAGGAAGGGGAGAATCTCTGCATTCAGAGACCCCTCAAAATCGATATAATCCTAGAAATATAGATAATATAAAAATGCCTGATAGATATTAATATACTGATACACACCAATCTCGTTTCTTTCAAGACTCACCGGAAAAACGCAGTGAGAGAGTTGGGTGGTCAGAGCAGCAAACTGAGTAGGTGTAACCGAAAAAGGACTCGCAATACTTGGCAGAAGTTTCTGTTAAAAAAGAAGATAAACTTCCCCCCAAAAAAACCAATTCAAAAAGAAAAAAGTGGCCGCAATTTCTATACGAAATGCCATTCAGGATGAGAGCTTTACTGAAGAACAGGAAGGGGGCACTGGCACTGCTAGACAGCACGGCAGAGGTCACAATAGTCTGCCGGAATCTTAAAGAGAATCTGAAGTTGAAAGAAATTGATGACTTCTTACAAGTCGAGACAGCGGACATGCACTTCTCCACACCCAACAGGGTGTACAAACTAAAATTACAACTAGAAGGAGACATTGAGCGCACAATAGACGCCATCTTTTGGGATTGCGTCGTTACCGTTTATGATATCTTATTGGCCCAAAAAGATTGGACACGAGAATGTGTCCTTAATCTCCCATATGGGGAAAATTTAATTGATCCCTATTTCTCGCCCCTTGTTCGCAGACAGCTCAGGGAGGCTTACAACATTGGTTGGGCGAAGACGCAGGCACCCACGTTATATCGCAACCATGGAAGGTGAGACAAATATTCCCCCACCATATAATACCAATTAGATCCTAACCCCTACCTCAGCCCTAATACCCAATAAAGCATGGCGCTAGAGCACCAGTGAGGGAAATCCTTAATGCATCTAGAGTACCAGGGTGTAATTGAACCCCGTGTCTCACCAATGAAAAACACGTTGCTTCCCCGTAGCCAAACCGGACCATACATATACGCACATTTGCCATTCAAAATGCACACAGTACAGCACTTACAAGTAATATAAGCTTTTCTGCCAAAATATAGCTCCTTAAAGTAGGGATATAACAAATGTTAGTGCTTTAGGCTCTCAGAAAAATTCTTCTGACTCCTACAAGGGTATAAAAACACTCAGGGATTGTTTTCAGCTCATGTTACTTCAATTTTACAAGACATTGACCCAGAGGCATTGTCCTTAGTAGATGATATCTACCTTACAGATGATGATCCTGTACAACATGTAAGACGGGTGGCCCGCACTGTTGTGGGATTTGCCGAATTAGGCCACAAATTAATTTCAAAAAACGAAAATAGCCTTCCTTAGTGTTCTGTTTTTGGGACACAAACTATCAGATGAAGGCTAGAGCCTAGCACCCTAATGTTTAGAAAAATACCCACAACTCCAACCACCAAACACTATCAAAAAGCTCCAGTCATTGTTGGGCTTTTTAAACTTTGGCAGAACATACTTTCTAGAGCATGTACAATGCATTAAACCATTGTATGACTTAATACGTCCTGACTTTTCAAGGAAATATTGGACAGTCGAACACATGCATTCTCAGAGCATTGCAACGAAATATGCTTGCAGCTAAACACTTACACACAAGGGACAACAAAAAACATTAGGTTATCAGAGTAATTGCTGGTGCCGTTGGTTTCACCTATGTAACTTTCAATGAGGGTGATACCACTCTACAGCATACAAATCACACATGTATTCCACAGCTGAACAACACTTTGCTCCCACAGAAAAGATTCTGACTGCTGTTCAGATGGCTGCTATTAAAGAGAGACCTCTAGCCCAGGGAAAATGCATCATTGTCGTATCTCCAATCTCAGCCCTTGAGGCTGTCACCAAAGCCAGCGTTCCTACTACTAATGCACTATATCCACCTTGGATTCAATGGGCAACTTCTCTCACAGCCACTGATGTTGACTATGTTTTTGACCCAAAATTACAAACTCTAGAATTTTTACAGTATGAACTTGAATATCCACTTCTAGCAAACACATTGCCTATTGAACAATATCAAATATTTATGTACACTGATGGCGCAGCCCAGCCCGCAGGAGGCACTAAACATCAATACTCGGCCGCTTGTGGCTACATGAAAGATGGTGAATTCTATCCACAGCACTCTTACACATAGACCTTAGGGGACTGCAGTGCACAGTTAGCAGAGCTCAAGGCTCTGTTAATGGCACTGGAACACATGGATCCAGGACTGTCAACATTAATCATCTGTGATTTATACTACTGTGTCCACTCCTTCAATTAATATCTGCATTACTGGTGCCAGAATGGGTTCAGAGATTCAAAAGGTAATACCATTAAACACAGAGTTTTGTGATGGTAAGTAGTGGGTCTGAAAGAAAAGCTACCCAATGTCCATATAGTCCATACATTGGGACATCAATGTGTTGGAATACACATTATTGGCAATACCTTGGCTGATGAAGTAGCCAAGTCAGCATTAGCTATGGCTTCTGTTGCTGCATTAACTCATTTGGATGATGAAACACTGGCTGTTGTGAAAGCTTTAGTTGAAGGCAAGCCCATGTCAAAGGCATTTGCTGTCAAATATTCCTGTCAGCCTCAGTACTGCCCTTGTAACAATACCAGGAGTGGGTGATCGTGTGATCCCCAACCAAGATCAAAGACCAGAGTTGATAAAAGCAGCACATGAGGGAGTTGCTTCTGCCTATGCTGGTGTGGTGGCTACTATTTCACTGTTACAAAGCACGCTACTGGTGGCCAGGCCTATACAAACAGACCAAGCAGTATGTCCTTTGTTGTGATATCTGTCGGCAGATAACCACTACAATGTGTGTACCTGGAACTTTGTGGTCCCCTGATGCCTGATGGTGCATACAAATACATCCTAGTCACTGTTGACTCATGCTCCAGATTTCTATGGGTATGGCCACAATGCTTGACTGACGCTCAAACTGTTTTTAAAGATTTGCAAGTCTTTATCGGCACATATGCAGTTGCGGCTTTCAACTCGAACCAGAACCCTGCTTTTGCCTTAAGGGCATTCAGGGACACCATGGCTTCATTAGGGATCCAACTGTATTATTCGTCCCTATATCATCCAGAGGGAAATAGTGTTGTGGAGTGAAGAAACCATGATTGCAAGTATTTTTTAATAGCCAGAGTATTAGACACGGGTCATAGTTGGCTTAATCACCTGTATGGAGTCTAGAGAGCACTTAATAATCTGCCCAGAAGGTCCCTGGGAGGGCGTACCCCATAGAAATGCCTGTCGGAACACAAATGTATGTTCCAGATCTTGATGGTCCTGGTGCAAAGGCAGCAGATACACATCTTAACATAAATAAACATGTCTCTGTTTTGCAGGTCTTACAACAGTTCTGTGACAACAACACATCTGTCAGTGCTGCCTCCTTGGGATTAGGGGATGCACCAAAACACCTTCCAGCTGGATCCCTAAAGTTGGGGATTTAGTGCGTGAAACGATCGCTGTAAAAAAGGAGTTTGGTCCTTCCTATCATGCACCAGTTCCGGTCCTGGGAATACACAGTACCAGAACTGTCATTCTACCACCACTGCCTGGTTCTAAAGAAAATCGATTTGTCTCCGTCGACAATGTTAATCTACACCCTACGGCCGATCCTGCACAGCAGACCTATAGGATTCCTGGGTAGTACCCAAATCCCTCTCATTACAGACCAGGATGTTCTTCTACAAGTTTTCAGCAGCAACGTTGACATCTCTCCAGATTTGGGGAGGTTGGAAAATGATCTTTCTTAAGTTCCATTACCTTCTTCTGCGACAAGCAATGTCAACAATATTGAGTGATTCAACTCAATTCAACTAAAAAACGGATGGTATAGTCTACTATGAACCACCAAGGGGGACTTCTGCCAGCTCTCCTTTTCCAAACACGGCTCCAGTTTTTGCATGACTGCTTCTGTATACTTTGCCGACGTCAATGACACTTTTACTGACTATTTTGCCTCTTCTGCATCAGAACTGTCAAAAGCACATACGCTGTTAAATTGGCTGTAAATTAACTATTTTACTCTTCCATGGTAGTATCTGTAGCTCTTATTGACTGTACTTGCCTTCCTTCTTTGTATTGGGTTTGTTATTGTCTTTTTCTTACTATCACATGGTCATTACCTTCCTGAATGTTCTACAGTTGAACTGGTGGATGAGGTCCTAAAACCACATTTTCCCTCCAATAAGATCTACAGAGACTGGTCCCTAGTGAACATTTTAGCTATACCAATTCCTCATTGGACTGTTTGAGATAAAGTACCCTCTGATATATACGGCCGGACGGAGGTTACTCAAATTCCATATGTATTTCAACTTTCAATTAACAATGTAATAACACCTGGAGTTGTTTTTGAGGATTGGGATTCCATGCTATCTGAATTAGAATATTTTACTGTATTTGAAAGTGAAGATTTGTATCACTCAAAAGAAAATTATTGAGATATGTTATATTAAAATTATTATGGGCATCATTACATTCACAGAACATGTACCCCAAAGACTATTTTTAATTATACACAATGGGAACATTGTCCAACTACACCATATTCTGAGAAGTGTGCATATTTTTCTGGGCACAGTGTTAAAAATGCTGAGTCATATTAAATTGCCAGTGATGGAAATGCACCATACTTTACTCCCGGCTGCCTATAGGAGACTATGAATAATGGCTGAAGTCGATTGATTTGAAAGGTGCATGGGGAACTTAAAACAATGGCAAATAAGGGGAAAGGAAGGTTTATTTAGAGTGTGCTTGATACCTGTTCAAATGATATTTTTGAATGAAACTGTATAACAGACAAGTTTCTCAGGCTTGGCAATAATTAGGGAAATGAATGCGCCCAGTATCCCTGCCACCTGCTAAATTTGACAAATGACAAAAATACATTAATGCAACAGAAGATCAGGTTTATGACTGGGTCCAAAATGGAATAGTTATCACACCATTCTCATGTCCTGGTGTGTGGTTATTGTGGCAAGTAGACACAAATGGTTGTCATGCATGTTTTGTAAACTCCACTGGGGTTTTAGAACGAACAGGCCAGACCCTTGCTATGTGTCATCAGAACATTGGGGTATAGTAGGGAACTTATGTCAGCAATGGTTAAAAAGTTCTCAATAGATGCTGTTAAAGAACAACTCAGTCTCCTGTCTAATTACACAGATTTGTAGGATTTCCTGTTAGTCCTCAGAAGACAACGTAAAAAGTGCTTCTTATATGCAGTATACAATGAAATTTGGAAACTTTCCCAAGAAGAAGCTGCTGGCCGGTTAATGCAAATAGATCAGGAGAACTTACAAAATGCAATAGCTGTTGTAGGTAATGGGATTAACACCTTGTCTCATCGCTTATACACTTTAAACAACATTATGTCCTCTGCAATAGACATTGTGCAAAGCGACATGTCATTTTTACAACATGGACAGAGTCATCTAAGGTCCATTATGCAGTTGGGTTGGACACTACAAACAATGGAAATGGTTGCATTCCCTGTGTTGGACCTGGCCCTTGTGGCAGGTTCACCCCCTGACTTTTTGCCTAGTTCATCCTATTTTTTATGACCTCTCGCTGTTGGCTCTAGGACTCTGAGCACTTCATCACTGCTGACCAGTGCTAAAGTGCAGGTGCTCTCCCATCTAAAGTTGGTGTGATTGGCTTATACCTAATTGGCATATTTAATTTACCTATAGGTCCCTTGTAGAGTGGTAGCTCCATACCCAGGGCCTGTAAATTAAATACTACTAGTGGGCCTGCAGCACTGGTTGCGCCACCCACTGAAGTAGACTTGCAAACCTGTCTCATGCCTGCTATCGCAGGGCCTGTGTGCGCAGTTTCTGCCACTGGGACCTGGCATCTCAATTTACTTGCCAGGCCCAGAACTCCCCTTTTACTACATGTAAGTCACCCCTAAGGTATGCCCTAGCTAGCCCTATGGGCAGGGTGCCATGTATGTAGAAGGCAGGACATGTGCCAGGTTGCATGGCCTGTCCTGGTAGTGACAAACAGCCTAACTTGGTGTCTCACTGCTATGAGTGCTGCCTTCTCATAGGATTGCATTAGAAATGCCTTGCCTTATGTGTAAGGGGTATTGTCTGATTTATGAGGAGTAGCGTAGGCATGTTTGGTATGGTTGTAATGGTGATAAGAAATGCTGCTTACTGGTGTAGGTGTATATTTTTTTTTACTATTACAGAAATGCCATTTCTAGAAAGTGCGCATTTCTCTGTGCTTATGACTCTGTTTTTTTGCAGCGTGACTCCAATCCACGTCTGGGCAGAGTGACAGTTGGAGCTTTGTGCATACTTTTCAGACAGCCTGTAAACAGGGAGGGTGGAGGTATCACAGAGGTGCATCTGCATACTGAATAGTGTTCCTGGGCTGAGAGAAGGGAGAGACAGCCTGTACACAGAGATGGTGGAGGTATCACAGAGGTGCATCTGCATACTGAATAGTGTTCCTGGGCTGAGAGAAGGGAGACGGGGCACACCTACATTTGTAAAGGCTGTACCCTGGCCTCACACAATAGGGTCGTTTACCCCCAACTGATGTTTGGAGCCTGTGCTGGAGGAGAGAGGGGGCACTCCCAGAACCAGTTGTAACTGGTTGGAACCTCCTCTCCCCTTCATTGTAAAACACTGTAAGGACTGAGTATAAGTACAGTGGAATTTTCCCCACAATTTGGAGACTCTTTAAATCATTTTGGAACTGGACACAGGCTGGAAGGTCTCACCAGGAACCTCCATGCACTGCTGCTGCTGTGCTGACCTGTGACCTGCTTGGTAAGGACTTGCCACCTGCTTGCATCCCCTTTGTGCTGGCCTGTTCCTGGGCCCCTTTATCTGTGGGCCTGCTTCTTAATTTCTGCTCTGCAGGGGCAGGGTTCTGTGGCCCCTGACCCCTGCAACATTGTGAAGCACGAGGAGTGCTTCAATATTTGACCAGACTTGGAGCTGTAGGCTTAGCGCTTGTGGAGGGAAAGCGCTGCCTCTTTTATTCTTTTAGCGCTTGAAAAGTGTTTTATTGCAGGGAGAAATCACTGCCGCGACCCGGGCTGGAATGGGTGAAGCGCCGGATTCGCGCTGCCTTCTGTGCCCCCGGGGCATAAGGAAAACTGCAAAGCTGTAGTTTGGAGCGAGCGTTCTCCTATCGTGCCCCTGGGTTGAAGTGTGCTCCGTGGAGCATCCCGGGGCACAACTAGGCACCTACTTTGGTGCCTGCTGCTCGTTACAGCTTGGGCGGGCCGTGACGTCTGTTCTGAGCTGGGCGGGGGAAGGAGGCCTCATCAGAGGCTCCCCCACCTCACCGGGCCCCTTTCGCCTTGTTCCACTAAGGGCAGGGGAGAAGGAAGTCTCTCCCTGCCCCGCCGAAGCCCGAGGCCGTTGTTTCAGGACCGTGGGCGGGGCGGAAGCCTCATCAGAGGGCTTCTGCGCTGCCGGTCCTGTTTGTGTGGCCCCTTGTGGTACTACCAAATGACAATATGTACAACATGAGTTCTTTTTAGAGACTTTTATTGATTTATATGTTGCCTACCTGTTTGATGATGTTTTCATATATGTGTGCAAATCTTCCTAATATGTTTTTCTGACTTGCCATACGTTTTATAATGTTCCTAATATGGGCATTTATGATATTCTTATGACAAGTGCTTTAGTTTCCTGACTACTGCTTATGTTCAGAATACTGAGTAACCTGTGTGTTATATGTCACTACTGCTAGTTTGCAGAGTAATTAATGTGTAACGTTCTGACAACTGCTAAGGTAGCAGGATACTACTGATATGTGTTGTTTGGCCTAATAATTGCGTTGTGTACAACACAGTATATTTTCATATAACTTGGTGTTGTGTTTCCTTTGTGGTGGGGGTAGCGCGTCATGTGTGTTGTGCAGATGCTTTACACATTGCCTCTGGGTTAGGCCTGACTGCTCATGCCAAGCTACCAAGAGGGTGAGCAGGGTTTATCTTGGACGTGTAACCCCTTGCGCTGACTAGAGTGGGTGGGTTATGCCTAGCTTAGGTGCATACCCTAGCCAAACAGAAACCCCATTTCTAACACCCTGGCAACATGTTAGCGCAAGGGACATATTTTCAATGTTTAATCTGACACAACATCAACAAATAATGGCTAAGAAGGAAGCGACTTATGTTATGCTGAACTTCGAGAAATTAGAGAAGTTGCCTTTTACTGTGGCTGAAATACCATCTGCTTAATGGGTATTACATGGGGTCATTAATCTCCCTATTTCAACACTTCAATTCACATCCTGCTTGAAACACATTCAAGTAGGCAGATACGAAAGGCTAGGAGATAGTTACATCCATGAGGTGTGGGAGCTTCCCTTTTCGCACAAACGTTTCGATGGCATGAAAGAGCTGTCCTTGCATGGGGCATGTACCACTTCAGCAGAAAACGTAGCTTGCTCTCTAAAGGGTGTTTCAGTCCCCTTGATTAGACCTGCATTCCAGGTGCTCTCTAATGGAAGCTATGTGCTTCTTAACAGTGAGAACTGTTGCAGAATGCGAGCTGGAATTGCTTACGTAGTTTCGGTCTCATAAATGATCACCTGTTAGGGGAATATCCTTCTTCTACACAATAGGCAAAAGTAGCAGTTATTTGGCCTCACATTGCTACTTCAAATGTGAATTTTGACAAGCTGAGCAGACTAAAGGCTTTATTGTTTCAAAAAACATGTGGCGCTTACATCTGCACGCAAGACCTCTGTGCTCCAAGTGGGGAGGTCATCTGCAGAAGTACAGTCCCTTTTAAATACGAACTTTCCAAGACACTTCGGTGAACTTGTGGGACAAATATTTAATGCATCCTTTACTACTGGAATTGCGCATTTCTTTAAGGCTGTTGGTTCTGCTTTCACTCACACCTTCTCCTCTATATTTTGTGTAATACCTTCAGCCATACACTCTATATTTTTTAGTATTTTTGGGGGATTTTCAATTACTTTGGCTATAATAGGTAGCATCTTGCTGTTGCTATTTTTTATTTGCAATGGCTGTCCCTTCACCACACGGAGGACTGAAAGCGCTTCCACCAGCACAACTGTGTCATGAACGCATGATGCAGTATTTTGAAGCATCCCTCCTGAAAGTGCTGGAGTGCAACTGGTGTCTGACATTCAGAACAGTTTTGGATTGTGTGCAGACCTTGTTTCAATGCCTCTGGTGCCTTTTTGAATGTTCACTGAAAGTTTGTCTTTCAACACGGCGCTTACTTTCATTGGACGGTGATCTGTTGATGTTCTCGCTGAGGGCTCATTACCAGACATGTGCATTGAGGGTGTGTTTGCTATGTGAAGCTGACTATCAGTTGCCCTTTGTGGATCATCCAGCTGTTGACTTAACATTGGGCACAACATGGAATGCTGCTGCCTCAGCTGGAGCTCAGGTTTTGGGTCATGAGTGCTCTTTGGTTTTCCTTGGCAACAATTTGGTCACATTACCACCTGCTGAAGTGGAACATTTCCTTGCTTCGAGTGTCCCGGATGTAATTGGAGATTTTAAAAATGACATTGACTTTTAAATTCAATCTTATTGGTGCCACTGCTGACATTTGAAATTGCCCCTTTTAATATTGTACACACTCAGGTGTCTATTAATTTGTCATTATTGACATTTATGTATGTATGTTTTCAGGAATAGCAAATTAGTTGTTTTTATATTTTTAATATTAGGCCTTTTTACCACATTTGAACATGCAAGGATAGGGTGTTCTATAGCCATTTTAGTGATGCCTCTAGGCACTACATTTTAGCAACCAGGCCTGCCGCTTGTTCCCTTTAGCCCAGTTACATTTTATTCTGCTTTATTTTTATTATTTCAGCATAGGCCACATTCGTGGTGTTGTTTTTTTTTTTTTATCTAGTTGCTCTTTCACCTAGGAACGCATTACATTTCTCACCAAGACATTCCTTCACTTTGTGCTTTCTTCAAGGCTGCAGCAAGATAGCGTTGCCGGCAAAGTGGTACACTGCATCTCCAACAGTCATAGAAACACACACAGCCTTACGTGGGGACATTTTCACAGAACATCAGCTGTTTTATTATAAAAACACTTATCTGTCCCATGGTTGTTAGAGGGAGATTCCAGCCAGATGACTACGACTGCATGCCGATTGAATTTGCTACACCTGCTTGCTGAAACTACTGGTTTCCTGCCTTACATGGGGATGGTGTTTCTCTAGAGAATAGGCTTCCTTGATCAAGTATGGGGGATGATGTCTTCCCAAGGGGGAATCTTGAAGGGTGGATTAGGGCTTATCATGCTGTGCTCTAATGCAGCTAAGGTAGGAACTGTATATATTACGCATAGTGATTATATGCTGGGACTTTTCTTGTCACCATTTTGCTTCTAGCGTGTTTCATCATTCTAATTATTGCAATTCATTACATTTTATCTAAGACACAATTGTTTCAATACATTTTATTGAACCATTTTCTGCCTCTGTTTGTCTTTGCATGTGTGAGACTAATGTAACTGAGAGAAAAGGATGGGATCTGACACACCATGATTTCCCTGAGAAGTCATTAAGTCATGCACCCTGTTGCCACAAATCATCTGTGCTCTTGGGAAGAGGTGAGGTGCTGCTAGTTGGCCGGAAACGGATTAGGCTGACAGTTGTCACATGGTGTGGGATTGGACTCAGTTTCCCACAATTCAGGTGATGCTGCTGCCCAAATTCAGCAGCCTAATTAGAATAATGAGAGCCCATGCAACAGTTTCATGCCCTAAACGTTGAGTGACAAAAAGAGAAAGTGCTCCTTTGGACTAATCCAAAATGTGACTGCCACTTCTATAGCACAGAGGATAAATGGTGCTCACCACAACCAAACCAAAGGCTAGTAAAAGGGCTGACACAAAACCATTTCTGTACACTTTTTAATTTCATTAGATTTGTCAAAACTAAAGTTGTCACACACAAGAAAGTCCTAAACTGAATCAAATTTTAATATAAGCAAACAATGTATTTGTCTTGGATATGATGCTAATATAATATATATTTATGTTTATATAAATATAACAGTGTAATCACATCACTGAGGGAACATCATTAATATGGCTTGTCCAAAATTGGCCAAAATCCTACTCATAACCAACTGAACATTTTGAAATAAAGAAATATTTATGCCGGTTTCGTTTTGAGGATATAGTGGCTTATTCAAAAAGGCATTTTGGCATTTGTAAAGTAGTATTCCTGTAGTATTCTTTTGTGTACTTCTAAATGCCTCCCTGGGTTGACCCTAAAAAGTAAATAAGTATATTCAAGGTATATTTATATGCAATTAGTAGAAATAGGACTTTGTCCTTTTTGAGCTTTCACAAATAGGGAATAGGGCTGATTCATATAGACATGTAAGAGTACATAAAATTATACTCCTGTAGTACTACTTCCTGATTTACCTAAAACTGTGCCTTAATACATATATGTGTAGTTTGAAAATGTTAATGTTCATGTTTTCCTTAACATTACCTTTATGTTTTATAAATGTATACTAAGCTGTTTTTGTACCATCTTAGATACCATTAAAATCTTACTATTTATGCTCAGTCACACACATTTTAATGTACTGCTGCCATTTAATTTCATAATGTACAGTTACACATTTACTATAACTTGTGGTAAAGTGTAGCCTTGTTTTGAGATTGGCACAGTGGAGGACTTTAGAAAACAGTGGAGTCAGCTGCTGTTTGTGCTTCTTATATTGAGTTGTTAAGGCTTTTCCACAGTCCCTCCCAGGAGAAGATCTTGGCACCTGTTCATTAGTAGCTATCAGTTGGTTTTATTGTCTGTCACATGTTCCTGGTCCCATTCACTTGTACTGAGAACAATTGTATAAATATAGTTTTAAAATGATTACGGTTGAGTCTCTTGTCTATTATAATAGCAATTGTCTTACTTGTTTTTGCTTACTTACTGGTTATTTTGCATTAAACATACGTTAGACTTTATAGTCTATCCCCACAGTTATGTTGTACTTTTACAGCCACATTTGTGAATCAACTGCATAGTGCCCTTAGGGTCAGATGTAGGTAGGTAAAAAATAGCGACTCGCAAATTGCGAGTAATTGCAACTCGCAATTTGCGAGTCGCTAACAGCAATGCAGGTAGAAAGTGCGAGGACAATTTGCGACTCGCACACGGAGTCGCACCGCAGATAGCGAGTCCGCTGTTTGGGAGGTCGCTTTTTGCGACCGTGCAAAAAACTGACTCGCAATTTGCGAGTGGGTGTCGCAAATTGCGACTGTGCTGAAAATTGAATGCAGGTGCTGCAGAACAATCTGGAAAACACTACAGAACACTCAGGAAAACACTTCCTGGCACATGATGATGACATCACAGCCAGGAAGTTTACAAATACACCTGGGAGGAAGGAGGACCACACCCATTTCAACTTCAGCACAGCTAATAAACAGAGCTCCTGCAACCATGTCTGACAATCCTAGGAAAAGGAAGCTAAAGTTTGCTGAAAAGGAGTTGGAGGTGCTGACTGATGAGTGCTGTCAGCACCATGACGAGCTGTTTGGCAGGGCAGCCCTCACCGTGCCAGACACAGAGAAGAAAAGTATTTGGCAGGAGATCCAGGACAAGGTCAACTCCCTGGGGGTCAGCCACCGGAGTGTGGAAGAACTGAAGAAAAGGTGGTATGACCTGCGCTCCCGAACCAAGGAAAGGGTGGCAGAGCGGCTCCGGGAGATGAGAGGCACAGGAGGGGGACCATCGACAGTACCTGTCGCGGTTTTCAATGGTCTTACCCTCGCAGCTGAGAGGTATGGGGGAACGGTCCTTGTTCTGACGGGTTCTGCTCTGGCCGAGGTAGGGGCGACCCCTTCCGGTAGCCACGGTGCTGTTTGGTATGAGTGAACCACTACAGTCCGTGCCCTCCAGAAGGAGTCCCAGAGGAAAAACCCCAGTGGGGTAAAAAACCTCCACAGGAACTCCCTGAAACGAAAAGGAGGACACCAGGATATTAGAACCGTAGATCAGGAAGACAGGAAAAACAAGGCAGGTCAGGAACAGGCAAGGTTCGCAGAAGGAATTCAAATAGGAGCGTGACTATCACCAAGGAGTGTTGCAACGCAATGGACAAGTGGTTGAGATCTCTTTATATACCCTTAGACAGGAAGTAGAAAACAGGAAGTAGAATATCACCATCTTGGATTGGGGAAAAGAAAACAATGGTGAATCAGTATGTGCGTTAAACAATGCATGCTGGGCAGAGAGGAAGTGGTCAGCATGCTGGGAAGAAAAAGGAACAAGTATAAAGTGCACCATGTGTAAGGGTTCTGTTTCGTTCTCAGGATATAGGTAAGTGGTATATAACAAGCAAGAAAGCGGCAAGAGCGCATTACGCGCTGTAAGCGGCCATGCCGCGTCTGTCTTTATGGTATAATTTATGATAAGGGAGGCAGCGAGCGCCGCGACCCTTAAACCGGCTCCTTGGAGCCTCCCTGGTTTTCGCCTGAGCCGCGGTATCCCCCGCGACCCAAGCGTCAACCGCGGTGGTTGCCGCAACACGAGCGCCGGCTGCGGCGCTCCTCGCGACCGGGGCGTCGGCCGCGGCGAGATTGGCGTGCCGCGCCGCGGCAAACTGAGCCGCGGTGAGCGTCGCGGCATGACAGTACCACCACCCACACCCCTGGAGGAAAGGGTAGAAGAGACCCTAGAGCCTGAGGCTGTAAGCGGGATTGGAGATCTGGACACCTCTGAGCCAGGAACATCAACCGGTGAGTACCATGTGACATGCATGTACCCACATCATTGCCATACCCCCACCCACCTTGTACACAGGGGCATGCACAACCAAGATAGCTCCATTTCAGAGTAGCAAACACCAGAATGATGCATTATGGGCAATGTAGTCAAGTAGGCAGTTCATAGGAAATAGTTTATTTGGAAGTTGATAACAGATAGTAGACACTGACAGTGTGTTCCCTATGTCCCACAGGTCTCCCACAAGACACCCCCACCAGCCCAAGCAGCCAGGGGCCAATGGTCAGCCAGCACACACAGGAGACAACAGGACCAGCCACCACTGCTACCTGCACCACCGACACCATGCCCTCTTAGGAAACACCTGTTGCAACAGTGGTGTGTGAGCCTGCACCAGGTACGAGCCAGGCTGCCATGGCAGACAATACAGGGCCTCCACCGCTTCGCAGGCGACGTAGAATATCAACAGCAGA
This sequence comes from Pleurodeles waltl, assembly GCF_031143425.1. Lineage (NCBI taxonomy): Eukaryota > Metazoa > Chordata > Amphibia > Caudata > Salamandridae > Pleurodeles > Pleurodeles waltl. Next base: position 749,073,095 of record NC_090446.1, on the reverse strand, counting down.
GCGGCAGGCAGAGTCAGGGCATGCCTCCACATCACCAACCGAGACCCAACTGCTACGGGGTCAGCGCCTGCAAAACCAACAATTAAGGAGGATTAGTGGGGTATTGCGGCGCTTTGAACACAATCATGCCATCAGTATGCAGCAGGTACATTCGGAGTTGCAGGTGATCAGTAAAAGCACGGGTGACCTTGCACTGTCTATGCGCCAACTAGTGGCAGGACTGCTAACGCAGAGTGACAGTGCACGGCGCAGGGACCGCCAGCTGCTGCAACGCCTAGACAGGATGGCCTCCTCTATAGTTAGGCTGGCTGTCAACACAACAGGGCTGTCTAGGCGCACAGTCAGCCTCCAGGTGGACATGGGTCACTTTGCAGGTGATGTGGCAAGGGGACTGGGCCGTCTCAGCCATGCAATAGACCTCATGGAGGCACGGCAGGTGGCCAGGGGCACAAGCGACACGCCACAGGACAGTGAGGAGGGCTCCACTGTCAGCAGTGTCTCTGCCGGTGACACCCGGGTGCTACGTAGTGGAAGCACAAGGCAGAGCACTGCTGACCCCCCTAGTACCAGCCAGGCTGGCCGAGCCCGCCGTAGAGTGTGAGCTCCACACTGTCCTTGGGTTTGGGGCACATGATGTCAATGTGTCCCATGCCAGGTGGACTATTGAAGTCCCTGAACTGTTCCTATTGTACATAGTTTGGTTATTTGCACTTATTAAATCACTTGCTCTTTCCACTTAACACATGGACTCTTGGTGTGTTACATTGGTGAATATGGTCAAAGTTGGCACGTACCTTCCAAAGTATTGGTTTGCAATGTGTTCCCGTCTCAGTCTGCCTTGATTTGCGATGCTCCTATCCCCATGATGGCGATGTGGTTTCTCTTGCTCTTCATCCTCAGAATCTGGGTCTTCAGGGGTGAGAGGTAGCCCACGTCGGGTGGCAATTTTGTGCAGTATAGCGCATGCAACAACTATTTTAAAAGCTGTAATTGGGGTATACTGGAGGGCACCTCCACTTCGGTGGAGGCATCTGAACCTTTCTTTCAGCAGTCCGAAGGTACGTTCTATCATGTTCCTGGTCCTCTTATATGCACTGTTGTATCGCCTCTCGCAGTCATTGCTGGGTGTTAAGTACGGTGTTAGTATCCATGGACGTAGTGCATATGCACTGTCACCTGTTTGGCACAAAACGTACAGTGTTAGCAAGGCATGGGTGGTTTGCACATTGACCTGTGTGCATGTCTTCAAGGTGTATTAAGCTCTACCTAGGAGGTATCCGTCTCCAAACTCCCCATGTTCCAGGCGTTGGTGTATCCCACTGTGCCTAAAAATGTAGGAGTCATGAGTACTGCCTGGAAATTTGGCAACCAATGTCAGTGATGATATAATGGGCATCACATACCACCTGAATATTGAGTGAGTGGGTACACTTCCTATTGCGGAACAGATATTCCAGGTTTGCAGGAGGGCATATTTGTATATGTGTCCCGTCTTCACACCCTATGACATGGGGGAAGTTGGCAATCCTGTAAAATTCCAACTTGGTGCTGTTGATTTCTACCTCATTCCTGGGTAGGTATATGTATCGGGACATGTGTGTGAGTAAGGCGTCTAGGAATGCCCTGAAGAACCGTGATAGTGCACTTTGGGATACCCCACCTGCCACAGCAATGACCCCCTGATAGCTACCCGAGGCCAAGAGGTGCAGTGAACATAGCACTTGCACATGCGTAGGGATGGCGCAGCTGCGCACAGTCTGGCGTTCTAGCTGTGGTTTGAGTAATTCTATTAAATCTAGTATAGCTGCGCTGCTAAGTCTTTATTTATCATAAATTTCCTCCTCAGTTTGCTGGAAGAGTGTCTGCCTTGTTCTGTATATCTTCTCCTGTATCTGGCTCCTCCTCTGCTGGGCGGCGTGGGCTCTCCTCCTCACTGCTATCAGGTATATCTCCGCCATCTTGAGTAACCCAGATGCCTTCTGGGTCTCCTTTTATACTTTGGTAATGGTTACCACCTGCTCTGAGTTAGTGGTAAATTGGAAGTGCAAAAAGGGCTTTTTGCGACTAGTCGCAATTTGCGAGTTGCTATTGCATATGGTTTGCGACTCGCAAATTGCGACTTCCTATTTGCGGGTCGCAAAATGGGGTTGCAAATTTTGCGAGTCGGTAACGGCTCGCATCGCATTTTGCGAGTCGGAAATTGGATTTTTGCATCCCATTTCCGATTTTGCGGGGTCGCAAATTGCGAATCGGGCCATTTGCGACTCGCAAAACTTTGCTACATCTGGCCCTTATTTACTAAAAGTCGTGCAGAACAGCACCATACCGACAGAGTCAAGTCTTGATGATGTCAACCATGTTCCTGCAAAAAAAATGTTTGTTTTCAATGCAGTACTAAGTATTGCTCAAAGGCGAGCGGTGGAGCTTTTTTGGGACAATTGTGTTGAGGAACGCTTGCCCCTACAAATTTCAATGAATGAAAATGGCACACGACTCAGTCATGTACTTTCTGTTATTTTGCGAAAAATTACACATTATTCCCTAAATATCTTTTTCTATTCTGCTTACCCATTGTATGCACCTGGTTGCATTTGGCAGTGGGATTTTAAAGCCATTTCGATCTACTTTGGATCTGTGTTGAATGGAATTCTAGGGGTTTGCCCTGTTCCTGCTGCGTTACTTCCCCTTTGCATCCATTATTATGGCAGTGCTTAATTTGTGCTTGTTGTTTCCGGTGCTGAGCACCGGCACTTATTTAGAGGGCCGGGGCTTATTCTTCTGTCCCAAGCATTTACTGCAAGCAAAACACACACATGGGAAAGACGGAGGAAGAGAAAAACGAAAAAGCTTCACAAAGAGAGAAAGTAGAAAGCTACTAGAGTGAGCTGAAGGGGCAGGGAGTGACTTTATATGGATTGAAGAGGCCCGAGATGATTTCAGAATTACGCCGCCTGTGTAATCCGTGCTTCCACACTTAATTGCAACAGCAGCATGTTGAAGAGGAGGGCTTTGGGCAGCGGCACGTTTTTATTTACAAATTAGGCACTGTATTATGGGAATAGCTATTGTCAATAAAAAGTCATATTAAGTTGTGCTCATGTCTGTTATTCACACATGGTATATTTTGTGAAGGAAATTTGATTGGCGCTGGTGTTGGCGCCTCTTTAGACTGCTCGAGCGCCTATGTAAACACATAGTACATATGTACCATAATGTTTCTGCACAGATAGCAACTTATTTCAATAGGCACGGCAAGAATGCACTACTACATATGTTGTATAAACAATCGCTCATAAACCACATATGTCCTTCTGAATCGCAGCTATCGTATTCCTTAAATGGCCAGAATTCATTTTCTCCGCCTTTAACTTTCTATTTGCAACACTGCTGTGCAGGATAGATCCCGTGTTTTTTACAACTGCAATAAATGATCAATCTTTGCAAGCAATAATGACAGCTGATCAGTGACCAAAGTGATACAGACTAGACTGCATGTCCCTAAAAAGTTTCAAAGGGGCCACCTAGTGTTGAGTAAAAAATCAGTTCTCTCTACCTACTCTCGCATGCATAACAGTCATCACAAGAAACATTTAATTGCTTTGTTTCGTGATGTTTTCAGTTGTATTGTTACAAACAGTCACTGAATAGTCCTTTTAACTGCAGAATATAACCAGAAAACACAAAGGTCTGGTAGGGTTTCAAGAGAGTTTATTTATGGTAAATGATAGTGCATCCGTAGAGCGAAACTTAACTGTTTTGACTCTAATGGCTCTGGGTTTTTCAGTTTCCACTGTCCCCTGCTCTACTGGGTGCGGCTTTGATGCCTATGTCCCTTAAACATTTTAGTTGAAGGCTTTCGGAAAGGTACCAAACAGGAGGAAGGAGAGAAATGGGGCGAGTGAGACCCAGACACTAGTATCAAGAACAGGTGGAAGTACAATTTACACTCCTATCAACACTAAAGTACAAATACATGCTACACGCAAAACACGACTGATTGCGTATAAACGTGACTGCTTCTAACTTAATAAATGCTTGGAATAGACCCAGGGCCTAGGCGGCTGACTGAGCATTTGAATATTAATGGCAATAGCGTGTGCTCGATCGCCATATTTTATGTTTAGAACTTTCATATTTCTGGCACCGTTCAAATCAACATTTGGAGAAGGAAAACGTTCATTTCTCTGGTGCGCATTTTGTAACTGCGGTAGCAAGAGGATGACCTTGTAGAGCTATGTTTTTGTAGGAAGAGGAAAGAAGTATAAATAGCTCTTTTATATGCTTCTGCACAGTGGCGGCTGGTGACATTTGAAAGTAGTGGGGCATAAAAGTTGCTGGTGAGGGCACTGTGAGAAGTGAGCATAGCGAGCCAGCCTAACATAAGAGGGTTTCGTGAATGTTCTCCCCGAGAAAATTTTGAAAAAAGAGTGGGCAAATGGTGCATTTTCAAGCAAATCTGAGAAAGCAAGGAGGTTAATAAAGCAATTGTGAAAGTGTAGTTATAAACATCACAAAAGAGATTTCATATGATAACAACATAGGTAGCTGTTTACTTAATTTAACCATAGAACTTCATAACAGAGTATGAGATAACAATTCTAGTACCTCACAGGTTTCTTTATTTATTAATATACCTTTAGAAGTGTGATTCTTCTGACTCAAAAGTCGACAAGTCAGCCACTAGACCACCACATTGATTTTTGTTAATTTTGTGATAGTTTAAAGTCAATACAAAGGAGTATTAAACAAGGCTTCCCTAACAAGCAGCCCGCTGTCTCCATCCTGACACTGGGAAGGGATGCTGCATGGAGAGTGGCATTTTTTCAAGATTCCTTGCTTTTCAGCTTTTTAGTTCGTACCCCTACCTTTACCTTTGTTTCCCCTTTTCCTCTCTCCCAGCTCTCCGATCACTAACTTTTAATTTTATTAACAACCGTTCGAGGCCCCTCTAATCCCCCAGGGAATAAGGCCTCAGTCACTGAAAACATTTACCCCGAGGAAAATAATGCAGTTGTTTTCCCATAAAGAAAATGAAGGTTGCTATCAGGCTAAACCTTTGGGAGCACCCCTTAAAGGGCTTGTAAAAACCCTGGGTACACATCCTATAAAGGTCGAACCAATGGACCTGCAACATCTCGAGGCCTATTACCAAGTCTGTGAGTCAGTTAGGCCTAGATTACCAAACACACACACACAAACATACACACACACACACACAAACACACACTTTACAAATCTCTTCTACCTTGCTCACCCAGAAAACTCCCTTAGCTAACTCCTTGGATTGGAACTCCAAACTTTCTAAGATGTAGTTTCGGCAAATTCTGCTCATTTTAACCCAGTGACACTGACAGGTACTTTTGATATATAAGGTATGATTTCTTTCCTCAACTTAACATTTTAATAATAGTCAGACAAATCTTCATGTTAGCTTATTTTGACATGTATGCATCTCCCTATTCCTACCTCACAGACGTTTCTTTCTATTTGCCAGATTGTTCCTGAAATATTATCTTACATGCCCCATTTTGCAATTTTTTAATGACATTTTTGCAGTGTTATATAGCGCTGCGAGAGATAGGACCGACGGCATTAGAGCGCTTCACATGAACGCAAGATTACATCACACAAGGTCACATTCCAGTCATTTTCTTTTTAGGCACAGGGAGATTACAGGATTCCAACCCCTCAATAGGGCCCTGGGCTGGACCAAGAAGGAAGCGAAGGAGAGTAGTAGAGCACACGAGCGCGAGAAAGGAAAGGCAAATTAAATCCTAAAAATGGATTGCAGTTTGGCCACCAAAAAACAGGGAATCATGCAACATGCCCGGATAATTTATCGTCCTGCTCAGAAAGCAGAATATCTGAAAGTCTGTGCAGCACAACCATTACATGCAGTGAATGCAAAGCTAAACAAATCCTGTGCTGGCCAATGTAATTAAAAGCCGAATTACATAGGAAGAGGCCTGATGCCATTTAAAGGGAAAGCATGAATAGAAACAACTTCACTTTACTAGTAACTGTGGCTCGTAGCAGTCTCCTTGGCTTCTCTGTCCACCCTCCACCAATCCTGGTTCAGTGCAAAAAACTCTGCTTCCTTTCTTAAATATACAATGCACAGCAGCTCTCAGCACTGTGATCTTAGTGATCAACAACAGTTTGTGTAGTGATTTTAATTTATATTCATTCTTGTTACACCAGTTACGTTATCCTTTTTAGATGCATTTTCTTCGTAACCTTTCAGTAACTTTTCATTAGGTTTTGCTGACTTTTCTTTTTAGGGTCGAGCCTGCGTTGCATGCGCTCGCGCATGCGTAACACAGGGAGACTCTTTAGTATTTAGAAAAGAGCTCCGAGCCCTGTCAACTTCACATCAGTGCTTTTTATTGGTTCGTGGGCTTCCCTAATAAAATCTTCTTGCTTTCATTAGTCGAAGGCACCCATTTGTCATGCCTTTTCCAGTGGCAAGCCCTCCTCGAGCGCAGCGACCAAGTACAGAAAACATGCGAGGCTCGCTGTTTTCCATCGGGCTCGTGGACTTTTTTTTTCTCTAATTTAGAGCGCGATCTCGCTTGGCAGAAGTCGAGCGCTTTACATACTTGAATTCACTTTTTCGGGTTGTGTACATAAATACACTTTTGCCCGATAGGTGAAAAGTCGGGTTAAGAATTTACAACGCGATCAGCTCTAACATGAGCAAACGCGAGACCCGTCGCATTGTAAATGCTTGTTACAAGGTGCGTGCCATCTGTCTTGGAAACAGCTGTTGATGTTCGCCATGGCTTCCATCCCCCCTCTACTCTTAGCCCACACTCCCCTCCCAGTTATCCCCTCCCGCCAAGGAAGTGGAAAACAACATTGCTTATTTGGTGCCAGTGACTTCTAAATTCCTGTACGTTAATGTGTGAAATAAGAATAGTATTTCCGATTTGAAAAGCACTTGTGGTTGCTGCACAGGCATTCCTTTTATTGTTCTTGTTATGGAGAAGAAAAATTCCGAGCATAATCATCACTTAGTAGTGAGTGAATGAGATCGGATGAGCCAGCACGTGTGTGAACTGACTGTTGTAGTATCTGTGGACCAAAGTTTGAATTATCCAAAATGAATGCTTTTGGCTTTTATAAAAGTTGTTTTTAAATGCTTAAAGAAGTGTGGGCGCACGCTGCACACCTATCTTTACATATAGATCATTCATCCTGACTCCTGACTTTGCCTCCAGGCCTGCTCTGGACATAGAAGTTGTGACCTGACCGCAAATCTCAAAGGGAGGGACGGAGGGGTTAAGGGGGCATGGAGTGAGGCAGGGGATGGGGGAATAACATTTTTTAAAAAAGTAAAATACTTACCTTTTCCCCGTGGCCACTGCATGCAGATCACGTCGTGGTCAGCCAGCCTCGTGTACACTGCAATCCTTTCCCAGCTACTCCCAGAATGAGGTGGGGCCATGGAGGCTTGTTCCCACCCACCCTGTGACGAAGGGCTGCAGTGCTTCACAGCCTTGCTGACTGACAGCCAGCTTTCAAAACCCAGGGCTGATGCTAAAGCGCCCAGGCTGTTTTCTTTCACCGAGGCTTCAGTGCGTCATAAGAGGCAGTGCCTTACAGTGTTGTGGGCTGCCGGAGGCCAGGGCTGACATCAGGTAAGCCCTATAAATCCTGCGACGGCCAGCACATGCGCTGCAGCACATTTGTCTTACAAAAGTGCCTGTAGTTTTGCCTGACCCTCGCGCAGAGCGAGGGTCACACTGTTATGAATGATGCAGAAATTGAAGCTGGGGCGGAGCCCTGCCGCCCTAATGAAGAAACCGCCACTGCTTCTGCACAGGAGTATTGTTTATATGTTTTTGTAACAAAATGAAAGTTAAGCACAAGGGACCACTCCTCGCTCCTTAAGACATATTTTGTGATGAAGTTGTATAAGGTACCAGTCCGGTATGGCGTTCAATACATGAACCAATTGCTGAAGTGACATGCTGAAGGGCTGAATTCTGACTGCTGACCCTATGCCACCATAAAGCATGCAGGGAACTATATATGGGTTGGCATAATTAATTCTGAGTAAATTAATTTAGAGATACATGTTAGATGGCTGATAATATTTAGACAACTCAGGTAGGAGTTGACCTGTTGCATAAGGATGTGTGATGAAATATGTTTAGTATTTGCCTAATATGCCATGATTTGCATATTAACCTGCAGTTATTTAGAATAATCATGATTATTCCGAAGCTCATGATTTGTAGTTAGATACTGGATAATAAATAGTCATGCAGTTGGGCGATATCATTCACTGTTTGTCCATACTGATTTGTAGGTAGAGGGGCGTGGTAGCGCTTAATGATTAACTGCGGATTAGAGATTCTCTGACTTGTTTGTGACTCTGAACATTTCCTTCAAAGAGGGAGCAGCTTTGTAGAGAGAAGGCGATAGACTCCCGTCAGTTCCTCTTTTATTTTCTTTTTGAGACTTCATTAATTCTTCCTATTGTGAACCCAATCATATTAGGGTAAATTCAACACTGGTGTCAAGTAAAACTCACATTTCACCTAATGGTATTGGCCTGTGGGAAATGTGGATAATTAATACTGTTGTTGTTGGTATTTGTCATTTATGCAGCGAGCAATCTGCCATGAATACTGTTAGAAATTGAGTCTTTGATTGACAGTCAGGTTACCCTCACTCTAGTCAGGTTAAAAGAGAATCACCCTCAGCTAACCCCTGCTTACCCCCTTGGTAGCTTGGCAGAGCAGTAGGCTTAACTTCAGAGTGCTAGGTGTAAAGTACCAACACACGCAGTTACTTAATGAAAACACTACAAATAGACACACCACCATTTTAGAACAATAGGAAATATTTATCTAAACAAAACAAGACCAAAACGACAGAAATCCGACATACACAAGTCAAGTTATGAATTTTTATAGATTAAAATAAAAAATAGCGCTTAGAAACACAAAATGCATTGATGAGGTGTTAACCCGGCGTCGTAACGGAATAGTTCCCAACAAACCGACACCAGCGGCGCGGGACACGGATGCGCGTAGACCCCCAAGTAGACTCCCCACCTTTGGTGAAGAGTGAAAACAAGTCGATGCGCGAAGTCGGGGATCGCGGCGTCTGTGCGAAACGTTGAATCCGCGCTCTTTGAGTGGCGTCGGTCACGACGTGGTGCAGTGACTTCCATGGAGTCGCGGACTTCAGCAGAGCTGCATCGACGTCGGGCCTGCGAAGGTCGTCGCGTTCCAGCGAAGATCACGGAGTCAGTTGCAGGCGGCATCACGGGATTCAGCAGCGGCGTCGGTCCGAAGTCGATTTGTTTGGATTTCCACCAGCTTTCCTTTCAAGGGCCCAGGGACTGGATAGGGCCCCACTTGTCAGAGCAGGAGTCTCTCCAGGGACTCCAGGTGCTGGCAGAGAGAAGTCTTTGCTGTCCCTGAGACTTCAAACAACAGGAGGCAAGCTCTAAATCAATCCCTTGGAGATTTCTTCACAAGATGGAAGGCACGCAAAGTCCAGTCTTTGCCCTCTTACTCTGGCAGAAGCAGCAACTGCAGGATAGCTCCACAAAGCACAGTCACAGGCAGGGCAGCACTTCTCCTCAGCTCTTCAGCTCTTCTCCCGGCAGAGGTTCCTCTTGTTTCCAGAAGTGTTCTAAAGTCTGTGGTTTTGGGTGCCCTTCTTATATGTAATTTCTCCCTTGAAGTAGGCCTACTTCAAAGTAAAGTCTCTTTTGAATGTGAAATCCTGCCTTTCCCAGGCCAGGCCCCAGACACTCACCAGGGGGTCGGAGACGGCATTGTGTGAGGACAGGCACAGCCCTTTCAGGTGTAAGCGACCACTCATCCCCTCCCCCAGCACAGATGGCTATCAGGAAATGCAGACTACACCCCAGCTCCCTTTGTGTCACTGTCTAGTGTGAGGTGCAACCAGCCCAACTGTCAAACTGACCCAGACAGGGAATCCACAAACAGGCAGAGTCACAGAAATGGTATAAGCAAGAAAATGCTCACTTTCTAAAAGTGGCATTTTCAAACATGCAATCTTAAAATCAACTTTACTAAAAGGTGTACTTTTAAATTGTGAGCTCAGAGACCCCAAACTCCACATGTCCATCCACTCCAAAAGAGAATCTACACTTTAATCAGATTTAAAGGTAGCCCCCATGTTAACATATGAGAGGGACAGGCCTTGCAACAGTGAAAAACAAATTTAGCAATATTTCACTGTCAGGACATATAAAACACATTACTATGTGGGTCATTACAACATCGGCTGTAAAAGCTGCTTACCGCCGTGCAGAAGACCGCCAATACACCGCTGCGGCTGCGGAATTCTGCCACAGCTATTATGACCCACATCTCAGAAACCGCCGAAATTCAGACACCCACACAACTCTGCCACACCAAAGATCAGTGATAAACTGGCGAAAACAAAACCTCCACCGTCACGCCAACAGAAACACGCCCATGCTATCACGACCCACGAATCCACGCGGCGGTCTTTCAACCACGGTATTCCATTGGCGGTACACACCGCCGCGCTCAAAATACACACATATCTCCAAAACACCGCCACATTGGACAATTCCAAATACACACACCTGATACACATACAAACAACACTCCCACACACCCAACGCAATATAGAACACACATACACATCACCCACAAACCCCTACGACCAAAAATTATAGACAAAGGCGACAGACAGAGAGCACAGCAATAGACAACCCCACCACACAGAGGCACACAACACCATCACCCATACAACATCCACTCACAAAACACCCCACACCACCACTCATCACCACACTCCCCAACACATACACCACCCCACACATCACCTACACCACCCCATGTCACGCCAAAGACACCCCAGGTTTTCCGAGGAGGAGCTCAGGGTCATGGTGGAGGAAATCATCCGGGTAGAGCCATAGCTATTTGGATCACAGGTGCAGCACACCTCCATAGCCAGGAAGATGGAGCTATGGCGAAGAATCGTCAACAGGGTCAACGCTGTGGGACAGCATCCAAGAAATCGGGAGGACATCAGGAAGAGGTGGAACGACCTACGGGGGAAGGTGCGTTCAGTGGTCTCCAGGCACCACATCGCGATTCAACGGACTGGCGGCAGACCCCCACCTCCTCCACCACAACTAACAACATGGGAGGAGCAAGTCTTGACCATCATGCATCCAGAGGGCCTCGGAGGAGTCGGTGGAGGAATGGACACTGGTAAGTCAAATCTTAACTATCATATCCCCCACTCTACCTGCATGCTATCACACACCCCCAACCTCACCCCCTCCCCTATCACTCCAACTCCTCACTAATGTACTAATATCACAAACCACACATCCCACACCAAGCCCTGCATGACACAACTAAGCATGGACACCCATCACTAAAGCATGCTCACTGCACATACCCATAACATCCCCCCAACCATCATCACACAAGCCCCCAAACAGGAATGCTTGCACTGGGGTACACGCACACCCACCCATTGCACACCATGACACACACACATGCAATAATCATGCTCTTATACCCCTGCAGGACCACAACGTAACATCACCAGACAGGAGGGTCCAGACATCTCCACCCCACCCACAGAAGAGGCCCACAGTGATGACAGCAGCTCTGGCCAACTGGATCCAGATGACCAGCCCAGACCATTGTGGGCCTCGGGACAGTCGGTTCCCCTCGCACAGGCACAGCCCAACACTGTCCTTCCACCCTCTGGTAACATCAGCACAGCACCCACCCAGCGGGCCCATACCTCCGTCCCTAGGACACGTCAATCAGCTGTGTGTCCACCACTACAGGGAACCCAGGATAACCCACCACCCCAACAACAACAGGGACCTGGGGGCAGAGGTAGTGGGCGCACGGTCCAGGGGACGGAGGCACAGGAACACAGGGGAACTGGGAGGGCTGCTGTGTGACAGGGGACGGACAGGCCAAGGGAACCCACTCTCCACGAGGCCCTCTCCTCCATCATGGGAGCATACCACCACTCCCAGGAGACGATGGCTACGGTCCTGGCCAAGTTTCAGGAGACCCAGCGTCACTCAAGAAACCCACCGCCAACCAAGGAAAGAAAAAAACAGCCTGGTTCACAGACGAACTGACCGTCTCCAAAAGCCTCTGCCAGAAGCTCAAGAAGAAGTGGATCTTAGAGTGCACACCCGACAACCTCGCCTCCCTCAAAAACGCCAACCGTGAACACCATCAACGGATCCGAGTCGCCAAGCGCGCCCACTTCACTGAACGCATCAACAACAACGCCCACGACTGCAAAGAACTCTTCGGCATCGTGAAGGAACTCTCAAACCCCAACGCCAACTCCAACGACATCCCGCCCTCCCAGAAACTCTGCGACGACCTCTCCACCTTCTTCCACCAGAAAATCACAACCATCCACGACAGCTTCAACGCCACTCCACCGCCAGACCCCACCCCTGACATCTCCACAGACGCCTGCCGCCTCACCGCCTGGACCCACGTAGACGACACCGAAACAATAACAACCATGAACACCATCCACTCAGGCTCCCCCACGGACCCATGCCCTCATCACGTGTTCAACAAAGCCAACGCCATCATCGCCCCCAAACTCCGCGAGATCATCAACCTCTCCTTCGACTCCGCCACCTTCCCAGACAGCTGGAAACACGCAGAAATCCAACCCCTCCTCAAGAAACCCAAGGCTGACCCCAACGACCTCAAAAACTTCCGACCGATCTCTCTCCTCCCTTTTCCAGCAAAAGTCATCGAGAAGATCGTCAACACACAGCTCGCCCACTTCCTCGAAGACAACTCCATCCTAGACCCCTCTCAATCCGGTTTCAGACGAAACCACAGCACCGAGACTGCTCTCCTCGCCGCCACAGATGACATCAGAACCCAAATGGACAACGGCGAAACCTCGGCCCTCATCCTCCTCGACCTATCAGCCGCTTTTGACACAGTCTGCCACCGCACCCTACTGACCCGCCTCCATGGAGCCGGCATCCAGGATAAAGCCCTCAACTGGATCTCATCCTTCCTCACCGACAGAACCCAGAGAGTCCGACTCTCCTCTTTCCGCTCCAAAGCCACCAACCTCATCTGCGGCGTCCCCCAAGGATCCTCCCTCAGCCCTACGTTGTTCAACGTCTACATGACCCCCCTCGCCAATCTGGCCCGCCAACATCACCTCAGCATCATCTCCTACGCCGACGACACCCAGCTCGTCCTCTCCCTGACCAAAGACCCACTCACCGCCAAAACCAACCTCCACGAGGGACTGAAAGCCATCGCCGAGTGGATGAACGACAGCCGCCTGAAGCTCAACTCCGACAAGACGGAAGTCCTCATCCTCGGGCGCACCCCTTCGGCCTGGAACGACTCCTGGTGGCCCACTGATTTCGGACCCCCACCCACCCCAGCCAGCCACGCAAGAAACCTCGGCTTCATCCTGGACTCAGCCCTCACCATGTCCAAACAGGTCAGCGCCGTCTCCTCTTCCTGCTTCAACACCCTTCGAACGCTCCGCAGAATTTTCAAGTGGATCCCAACAGGAACCAGAAAGACGGTGACCCAAGCCCTCGTCAGTAGCAGACTTGACTACGGCAACGCACTCTACACAGGCATCCCAACAAAAGACATCAAACGACTCCAGCGTATCCAAAATGCATCCGCCCGCCTGATCCTTGACATACCCCGCCGATGTCACATCTCCCCTCACCTGAAGGACCTCCACTGGCTCCCCGTGGACAAGAGGATCACCTTTAAACTCCTCACCCACGCTCACAAGACTCTACACAACACCGGACCTACCTACCTCAACTCCAGACTCAACTTTTACGCCCCCACTCGTCAACTCCGCTCTGCCAATCTCGCCCTCGCCATCGTCCCCAGGATCCAGCGCAAGACCGCCGGCGGCAGATCCTTCTCCTTCCTCGCCGCCAAGACCTGGAACTCTCTCCCCACCTCACTGCGCCAAACCCAGGACCTCCTCGCCTTCAGGAGACTCCTCAAGACCTGGCTCTTCGACCGCTAACAGCTCACCCACCCCCCCACCCCCACCAGCGCCTCGAAACCCTGACGGGTACATAGTGCGCTTTACAAATGTTATGATTGATTGATTGATTGCAGGACAAACAGTATTTGGGCTTCAGGGAGGAGCTCAGAACCATCAGCTCCGCCCTGGGCACCATCGTTGGGGTGCTGAAGGATATGCAAAAGACCATGAGGGACACCGTGGTGCTCCAAGGGGCACCTGACACTAGCCTGGATGATGAACTGCCCACCACCTCTGCCGGTGCTAGTGGACAGGACGCCCCGCCACAGGACCACCACCCCAGCACCCCACCCCCTGCAGACGGAGAACCACCCCGCAAGCGGTCCCTGAGATCCAGGAACAGGTCAGAGCAAGATGGCAAGACCCACGCCAGGAAATGAGACCAATGTGATTGTCCTCCCACTGTTCCACTTTGTTACCATGTTCATACTTAAACTGCCCCAGCTCCACTTCCTATGCCCATATGGGCAGTGCACCGGTGAGACTAATAGGCTGGACTCTGCCATGGACATTCCTCCACCATCACCCATCACCTTTTTGCCACCCTCTCCAATAATTAGCACTTCAATAAACACCCTTGAACCACAAAACAAGCTGGAGTCAGTCTGTGATTTTGATAATGTGTATTAGCTATGACAGTCACAAAATGCGTTTTCAAATGTAATGCCAACATACCTATGTCACACATCACAAATCCATGAAGGATGCAAGCAGATGACACACGTTGGTAACCACACCTGTGAAACCGTAATGGAAATGTACAACTCAGTTACCAAATACTTCTTCAAATTGACAGACAGGATAGAGATAGAAGTGTGAAAGTGAATGTAATAGTAAAAAAATTGTTCTCACCTGTGTGTCACTGGAAATATTGCTGTATGACTGACTCCCTGTTGTCTATGTCTTCTTCCTCAGCTTCCTCCTCATCACTGTCCACAGGCTCCACAGCAGCCACAACACCGTCATCTGGACCATCCTCCTGCAGAAAAGGCACCTGGCTTCGCAAAGCAAGATTGTGAAGCATCGAGCAGGCGATGATGATCTGGCACACCTTCCTTGGTGAGTAGAATAGGGAACCACGTGTCATATGGAGGCACCTGAACCTGGCCTTCAGGAGGCCGAAGGTGCGTTCGATCACCCTCCTAGTCCGCCCATGGGCCTCATTGTAGCGTTCCTCTGCTCTGGTCCTGGGATTCCTCACTGGGGTCAGTAGCCATGATAGGTTGGGGTAACCAGAGTCCCCTAATAGCCACACACGGTGCCTCTGGAGTTGACCCATCACATACGGGATGCTGCTATTCCGCAGGATGTAGGCGTCATGCACTAAGCCAGGGAACATAGCATTTACCTGCGAGATGTACTGGTCTGCCAAACATACCATCTGTACATTCATGGAATGATAACTCTTCCGGTTCCTGTACACCTGTTCACTCCTGCGGGGGGGACCAGCGCTACATGGGCCCCATCAATAGCACCAATGATGTTGGGGATATGTCCCAGGGCATAGAAGTCACCTTAAACTGTAGCGAAATCCTCCACCTGAGGGAAACCGATCTAGCTCCTCACGTGTTTCAGCAGGGCAGACAACACTCTGGACAACACGTTGGAAAACATAGGCTGGGACATCCCTGATGCCATGGCCACTGTTGTTTGAATTGACGCACTTGCAAGGAAATGGAGCACTGATAGCACCTGCACTTCAGGGGGTATTCCTGTGGGATGGCGGATTGGTGAGATCAGGTCTGGCTCCAACTGGGTACACAGTTCCTGGATTGTGGCACGGTCAAACCTGTAGGTGATGATCAAATGTTGCTCCTCCATTGTCAACAGGTCCACCAGCGGTCGGTACACTGGAGGATTCCGCCATCTCCTCTAATGTCCCAGCTGACGGTGCCTAAGAAGGACAACAGCGACCACAGAGTCAACAAATTCTCAGGTATGTACCCACAGCTACACAGAACACGACACCAAATACAAAAATCTTCCAGTATGTATGTTGAGTGTAGGCCTAGGTATGTGTGACGCAGTAGTAAATGAAGCCATGTGGGCCCCTGAAATGGCAGATGCCTGACCTCTAAAGTGGGAAAATGGGATGAGAGGTAACTGCGCTGGCCTTGTACACCGTTGCGGTAGGCGGTCGTAGACCGCGGCGCAATGCTGCATTGGTTAACATTGGACCCTATGGGTCCCAGGAGCCAATGATGAATTGCGCTGGCAGTGATGATACGCACCGTCGCGGACGTCACCGCCGCGGACGTGACCACCATTTTCTATCTGTTAAATCACTCGATACCTGATCTTCGACAGGAGAGGACCTACACTGCAAGTGCTGCTGTGACCTCGGTCTGGAAGAGACAATGGCTGCTGCGTCTGGGGAAAGGGCCCCTGCCTTCACTGCTCAGGAGTTGGAGAAGCTTGTGGACGGGGTCCTCCCCCAGTACACGCTACTCTACGGTCCTCCAGACCAACAGGTCAGTACACAGGGAGCACGTTGTATGGGCTATGCTGGGTGAAGAGGGCTGGACGTCAGTAGGAAGGGGGCAGAGTTCTGCGACCATGAAGGACTGTGAATGCATGTGCCACATGGCAAGGGTAGGGATGGGGGCCACTCACTTCAACGGTGCAGTTGGTAATGACTTCTCTTCTTCCCCTGTACATGTCATGTAGGTCAGCGCCCACCAGAAGAAGGACATTTGGTGTGCCATCGCCAAGGACGTCCAGACCCTGGGGGTCCATCAGAGACGGGGCACCCACTGCCGTAAAAGATGGGAGGACATTCGCCGCTGGAGCAAGAACACGGCGGAGGCTCAGCTGGGGATGGCCTCCCAACGTGGGAGGGGTGCCCGTCGCACCATGACACCCCTGATGTTCCGGATCCTGGCGGTGGCCTACCCTGAGTTGGATGGGCGCTTGAGGGCATCACAGCAGACACAAGGGGGTGAGTACACTCTCATTCTGCAGACTTTGCGCGCAGTGGAGGGGTCTAAGTGGGGGAGGAGGGCTGTGGATTTCCCTAGGCCAGGGCGAGTTCCGTAGACTAGGCCCCTTCGTAAGGCATGGCCCTGTGGCCCCCAACCCCACCTCTGTAGAGTGCCAAGTACAGGTATACATGCCCCTGTGTCATCTATGTGGACAGATGACACTTATAGCCATGTAGGCCATATCCCAGAATTTGCATCTGTAGAGGCCAAGAGCACGGCGTAGTGCAGGGGGCTGCTGTGTCTGTATTGTCCACCAACGGTAGCGGTAAGCCATGCACTCAACCTGTCTTTCTTCTGTCGCCCCCCCCTTTTTGTGCTCTCCCTGTTCTTTTGTGCATCAGCATCATCAGGCGGAGGTACAGTGGCACCGGAGCACGAGGGAGCTGCATCCCACATGGCCATGGCGGGCCACACCACAGACTCTGAATACACCAATGGGACGGAGGGCGAGGGGTGCATCACGTCGGTTCCCTGATCAACAACCAGCGACACGGACTCGTCCGCCGATGAGAGCTCCCTTGTGGTGGCGGCACCATCTGTGCCCCCCACTTCTACAGGTACAGCCGCCACCCCCCCTACCAACACCGCCCTCCCAGCAGCCCCTCAGTCTTCGCTCCATGCCCGCTCACCCAGGAGGGTGGGCATCACCTTCACCCCAGGCACCTCAGCCCCTGCCCCTGTCACCCCTGCTGCCCCCAGTGAGGAGGCCATTGACCTCCTCAGGTCACTCACTGTTGGGAAGTCTACCATTGTGAATGCCATCCAGGGTGTAGAAAGGGAGTTGCAACACACTAATGCATTCCAGGAGGGCATTCATTCTGGTCAGGCTGCCCATCATCGAACCCTGCCATCTCTGGCCTCAGCACTGATGGCAGCCATTGTCCCTGTGTCTAGCCTCCCCCCTCCAACTTCCTCCTCCCAGACCCAATCCCCTGTACCCCAGCCTATCCCAACCACACCATCAGACAAGCATGCACACACCTCACCACACAAAAGTAGCTCAGGCAAACATAGGCACCACACATCCCACAGGCACTCACACAAGCATCACCCACATACAGACACAGCAACATCCACTGCCTCCACTGTGTCCCCCTCGTCGTCGTCTCCCTCCTCCCTCCCACTCTCACCTGCATGCACTACATCTACAGCCACTAGGACTCGCACCAGAACACCCAGCACCACACCCCGCTCACCTGCACTCACCACCCCAACTACCATTTACACGTCCCCTGTGTCCACTCCCAGTGTGTCTGTGACGCCCCCTCCCAAAGTACACAAACGCGGGCACCCACACACCCAACATCCATCCACCTCACAACAGCCTCCAGTACCTGCACCTGCACCCAAATCACCTAAAGTTACACCTCCTACAACCACCTCCTCTTCCTCCACTCCCAGACCCCCTCCAGCTACCCATACCAGTGTTCGTCAGAACGTTTCCTGAGCAACGTTGACCTCTTTCCCACCACCCCCACCCCTCCAATTCATAGGTCCCGTAGTAGCACCTTTGCCAAAAAAAGTCCGGTACCAGTGGTGCGTGTTAAAGGTCTGTGGAGTGCACCGCCCACCAGGGCAGCCAGTGTGACATGGAGCCAAAGCACTGCCAGACCACCCCATGTAAAGCACCTTAAGTTGGAAAGTGCCCGACGGGAGAGGGTGAAACCTCCTGCTCACAAGGGTCCCGGGGGGAGTGCTGAGTCAGCTGTGACTCCTCCCAAGGTGGTGAAGGGCCAGAAGAGGTCTCCAAGGTCTGGTAAGAGCAGCACGGCGGAGAAGGCCGCCATCCTCCCCGCCGGCCGGGACGCCACCGCCAGCAGTATCATCACTGGTCCGGAGACCACCGCCAGAGTCAGTGCCCTGGAGGGCAGCAGTATCG
This sequence comes from Pleurodeles waltl, assembly GCF_031143425.1. Lineage (NCBI taxonomy): Eukaryota > Metazoa > Chordata > Amphibia > Caudata > Salamandridae > Pleurodeles > Pleurodeles waltl. Next base: position 749,054,168 of record NC_090446.1, on the reverse strand, counting down.
TCACTGGTCCGGAAACCACCGCCAGAGTCAATGCCCTGGAGGGCAGCAGTATCGTCACTGGTCCGGAGACCACCGCCAGAGTCAGTGCCCTGGAGGGCAGCAGTATCGTCACTGGTCCGGAGACCACCGCCAGCGTCAGTGCCCTGGAGGGCCCCGGCAGCCACAGCCCCGCTGGGCACTGAGGGACCGTCATGCCACACACCGCTGCACAGGTCAGAGACAGCAAAGTCAAGCACCGCTGAACAGGGCAAACACCACCATGGTGAAGACCGCTGAACAGGGCAAAGCACCGCTGAACAGGGCAATGACCGCCATGGCAATGCACCGCTGAACAGGGCAAAGACAGCAAAGTCAAGCACCGCTGAACAGGGCAAAGACCGCCATAGTGAAGACCGCTGAACAGGGCAAAGCACCGCTGAACAGGTCTGAGACAGCAAAGTCAAGCATCGCTGAACAGGGCAAAGACCGCCATGGTGAAGACCGCTGAACAGGGCAAAGCATCGCTGAACAGGTCAGAGAGAGCAAAGTCAAGCACCGCTGAACAGGGCAAAGACCGCCATGGTGAAGACCGCTGAACAGGGCAAAGCACCGCTGAACAGGTCTGAGACAGCAAAGTCAAGCACCACTGAACATTGCAAAGCACCGCTGAACAGGGCAATGACCGCCATAGCAATGCACTGCTGAACAGGGCAAAGACAGCAAAGTCAAGCACCGCTGAACAGGGCAAAGACCGCCAAATCAAGCATCGTTAGCCCATGTGCAGCTGGGACAGTGGCGGAACTGGGACCCTCACGGGGAGCGTGATGCACTCTGGGCACCAGTCCCCCTCCAGAACCAGTGGAGACTGTTATCCACTTGAGAGACTGTGGCTTTGCACTCCCCAGGATAAAGCAGTGGGCAACCCACCCACTGTAGAGACTTGTGAGACTGTCGCTTTGCACTCCCCAGAATAAAGCAGTGGGCAAACCACCCACTGTAGAGACTTGAGAGACTGTGGCTTTGCACTCCCCAGGATGGTACAGTGGGCAAACCACCCACTGGAGAGACTTGAGAGACTGTGGCTTTGCACTCCCCAGGATAAAGCAGTGGGCAAACCACCCACTGGAGAGACTTGAGAGACTGTGACTTTGCACTCCCCAGGATAAAGCAGTGGGCAACCCACCCACTGTAGAGACTTGAGAGACTGTGGCTTTGCACTCCCCAGGATGGTACAGTGGGCAAACCACCCACTGGAGAGACTTGAGAGACTGTGGCTTTGCACTCCCCAGGATACATCAATGGGCATGGAGCCCCGTCGTGGATCTGGCGTGGTGCTGTAATCCAGCTGAGGTGCCCCCCCTTCCCTTCCCCCTGAGGTGCCTGTTGTATTTCTATCTGATGCCCCTGCAGTGTTCTCTCTGTTTGTGGACAGGTATCTAGTGTGGGCCTTGCCCATACATTGTGGGCCCAGTGGTCCACAGACATTGATATGTGCATACCTGCAGTACTAATCGTGATGTATGATTTTTAGAATGTTTATATATATCTGTATATATTTGGTTACTGTATTTTGATACATTAAAAAAGTTTGAACTGATTTCCTTTTGTCTTTGCGTTCATCCAGTGGGGTTGTGGGTTGTTACTGTGCAGTTTGGAAATGCATTGGTGTGTGTGTTGTAGTGGGTGAGGGTCGGGGTGGGGGTGGGGGTGTTGTGTGTGTGTGTCCGTGACTTTTGCCTCCCCCCCTCCCCTATGTCGTAGGTGCAGTACTCACCATTGTCTTCGGCGCCTACGTTGGTGGTGTTTGTAGATGAGCAGGAAGACAAGAGCAGGGAGTATTTGTAGTTCCGGCACCATGGTGCCCTCCTTCCTCGTGGAGTGTGTAGAGGTGAGCGTTTTCCCTTTGAAATGGCTGTTTCCGCTGTGTTTTTATCCACTGTGAAATTGTGGCGGATTGGCGGATTGTAATACTGTGGGCGGTACATTGTCTTCCACCTGTCTGTTGGCAGTGACCTCCGCGCTGCTTGTCTGTACCGCCGTGGCGGTCGGAGTGTTAAGGTGGCTGTCTATGTTGGTGGTTTCCGCCATGGTCATAATTCCCTTTTTTTGTCCGCCGGCCTGTTTGCGGTATTACCGCAGCTTTAACACCGTCCGCCAGGGTTGTAATGACCCCCTATATGTCCTACCTTAACCATACACTACACCTTGCCTTTGGGGCTACCAAGGGCCTACCTTAGGGGTGTCTGACAGGTAAGAAAAGGGAAGATTTAGGCCTGGCAAGTGGGTACACCTGCCAAGTCGAATTTACAGTTAAAACTGCACACACAGACACTACAATGGCAGGTCTGAGACATGATTACAGAGCTACTCATGTGGGTGACACAACCAGTGCTGCAGGCCCACTAGTAACATTTGATTTACAGGCCCTGGCACCTCTAGTGCACCTTACTAGGGACTTACTAGTATATCAAATATGCCAATCATGAATAAACCAAACAACATTACAATTTACACAGAGAGCATATGCACTTTAACACTGGTTAGCAGTGGTAAAGTGCTCAGAGTTCAAAAGCCAACACCAACAGGTCAGTGAAAATAGGAGGCAGGAGGCAAAAAGATTGGGGATGACATAAGCAAAAAAGTCCAACAAATACCTATCCACATTTGTTGTAAGAATGAACTTCAGCGGTTCAGAAATGTGGTCAAAATTTGGCTCATCCCATACCAGCCATCCTTTAAGGATAATCAGCTATTTCCTAAATTCTTATTGGCTATAAGGCTCACCCTCCAGGTAAAATCCTTCATAACTAGCATGACATTTAATACCTCTTAAATACAACTCACTCATGGGGAGTAGAGCGTGGTTGTGATGATGTGTACTCAGTGTAGTGAGGATTGCTAGAAAGAAATTGGGCCTTTATCTCAACACAGATCTCACAATTTAAGACAGAGCAAGTAGGCAGGAGAGCACTGATGCAAACTACAGGTAGGCAAGATTGTGTTGCAAATGTGGAATAACTTAAACAGAAGCAAAAAAAGTGATTCACCCTCTCAGCACAATCAAAATAAAGAATCAGGCAAATAGCACGACATGCATTCATAACGCTTGACGAAGGTCCCAAGTGTGGGCATGATGTCAGCACAAGTGTCCTGAATAAAACGATGAACCCTGCCACAGGAATCTGACATTCGGCCAACGAAGTGACCAAAAGAGAAGGATGGATAGGTATTGCAACCAATCTCTGTACCTGCTTACCAAGAATGGAGGTCAGAGGCTTCTTTACCTGATGCTCTAAACCAGGATGAACAAAGAGAACATCAAGGCTAGCAATAACAGGCAGTACAGGAGTGGAAGCTCGATACCACTCTACCTACATCCGGGGACAGAATTAGAACATTTTTGGCAGAGGAAAGACTTGGAAGAAGATAAGGGGGTAAAGTATCATACAGAAGACATAATTGTAGGCAGAAAGTCCGAGAATGGACAGAGAACCAGACTTTATGGAAAGAAATTATTTCAGCACAATAGTGCCATTTTTCCTCTGACTGGGTAGACATAACCACCATTAGTAAAACCACCCTGGCGAAAAGCAACAGGTACAATTTTCATTACATTTGCATAATTTTGGGTTGTGCTTCTTATGCAAAAATCTGAAAATTAGGCTATTACATCACATAGCTTAGTTATGCACCATTTGCGGCAGGGATTTATGATGAGCGCACAGGTACAATGCAAATGCCCAGCACGGTATTTAGAGCTATTTTGTTTTTTGCACTATTTTTTTATTGCAAAATGCTTCTTTAGCTTCCAAATGTATGAGAGGGTGCATCCCACACTAAAATAAAGCACCAAATGAAGATTTTATATTTCATGTAATTTTGTGTTTTTTTCGATATTTCTTGTAATCATACAAATACAAATGTTGCCAATTTTACATACCCTTTCTTGAAATAAACTGCTTTTAAGCTTTGTAGGGGACCACTGTATAACGCCCCATGACAGGAAGGAGATTCCATAAAGGAAAAGGAGACCAAATAATTGTTCTGGATGATTAATGTAGGAGGCTGGCCTGGCTTGTAGTGGTACCAAGGGGTACTTACACTCTGCACCCGGTCCAGTTATCCCTTATTAGTGTAGAAGAGGTGTCTAGCAGCTCAGGCTGATAGAAAAGGGTAGCTTAGCAGAGCAGCTTAGGCTGAACTAGGAGACGTGTAAAGCTCCTACTATACCACTGGTGTCATATGCACAATATCATAAGAAAACACAATACACAGATATACTAAAAATAAAGGTACTAAAAATTATGACAATCTGCCAAAAGTATCTCAGTGAGTACCCTCAGTATGAGGATAGCAAATATACAAAAAATATATGTACACAATACCAAAATTATGCAGTAATAGCAATAGAAAGCAATGCAAGCAATGTACAGTCACAATAGATTGCAATGAGAGCACATAGGTATAGGGGCAACACAAACCATATACTCCAAAAGTGGAATGCAAATAACATATGGACCCCAAACCTATGTGACTTTGTAGAGGGTCGCTGGGACTGTAAGAAAACAGTGAGGGTTAGAAAAATAGCCCACCCCAAGACCCTGAAAAGTGGGTGCAAAGTGCACCTAAGTTCCCCAGAGAGCACAGAAGTCGTGATAGGGGAATTCTGCAAGGAAGACCAACACCAGCAATGCAACAATGATGGATTTCCAGACGAGAGAACCTGTGGAACAAGGGGACCAAGTCCAAGAGTCACACTCAAGTCGTGATGCCAGCTGAGGGTGCAAAGAAGCTGCCACTGGATGGTAGAAGCTGTGGATTCTGCAAGAATGAAGAGGACTAGGAACTTCCCCTTTGGAGGATGGATGTCCCACGTCGTGAAGAAGTTTGCAGAGGTGTTTCCGTGCAGAAAGATGGCAAAAAAGCCTTGCTAGCTGCAAGGGTCGCGGTTAGGGTTTTTGGATGCTGCTGTGGCCCAGAAGGGACCAGGATGTCGGCAATTGCGTGAGGAGACAGAGGGGGCGCCCAGCAAGACAAGGAGCCCACTCAGAAGCAAGCAGCACCCGCAGAAGTGCCAGAACAGGCACTACAAAGAAGAGTGAACCGGAGCTCACCCGAAGTCACAAAGGAAGGTCCCACGACGCCGGAGGACAACTCAGGAGGTCGTGCACTGCAGGTTAGAGTGTTGGGGACCCAGGCTTGGCTGTGCACGAAGGAAATCCTGGAAGAGTGCACAGGAGCCGGAGCAGCTGCAAATAACATAGTACCCAGCAATGCAGTCTGGCGTGGGGAGGCAAGGACTTACCTCCACCAAACTTGGACTGAAGAGTCACTGGACTTTGGGAGTCACTTGGACAGAGTTGCTGAGTTCCAGGGACCACGCTCGTCATGCTGAGAAGGGACCCAGAGGACCGGTGATGCAGTCTTTTGGTGCCTGCGGTTGCAGGGGGAAGATTCCGTCGACCCAGGGGAGATTTCTTCGGAGCTTCTAGTGCAGAGAGGAGGCAGACTACCCCCACAGCATGCACCACCAGGAAAGCAGTCGAGAAGGCGGCTGGATCAGCGATACAAGGTTGCAGTAGTCATCTTTGCTACTTTGTTGCGGTTTTGCAGGCGTCCAGAGCAGTCAGCGGTCGATTCCTTGGCAGAAGGTGAAAAGAGAGATGCAGAGGAACTCTGATGAGCTCTTGCATTCGTTATCTAAAGAATTCCCCAAAGCAGAGACCCTAAATAGCCAGAAAAGGAGGTTTGGCTACTTAGGAAGGAGGATAGGCTAGCAACACAGGTAAGAGCCTATCAGAAGGAGTCTCTGACGTCACCTGCTGGCCCTGGCCACTCAGAGCAGTCCAGTGTGCCAGCAGCACCTCTGTTTCCAAGATGGCAGAGGTCTGGAGCACACTGGAGGAGCTCTGGGCACCTCCCAGGGGAGGTGCAGGTCAGGGGAGTGGTCACTCCCCTTTCCTTTGTCCAGTTTCGCGCCAGAGCAGGGCTGGGGGATCCCTGAACCGGTGTAGACTGGCTTATGCAGAGATGGGCACCATCTGTGCCCATCAAAGCATTTCCAGAGGCTGGGGGAGGCTACTCCTCCCCAGCCCTTACACCTTTTTCCAAAGGGAGAGGGTGTAACACCCTCTCTCTGAGGAAGTCCTTTGTTCTGCCTTCCTGGGCCAAGCCTGGCTGGACCCCAGGAGGGCAGAAACCTGTCTGAGGGGTTGGCAGCAGCAGCAGCTGCAGTGAAACCCCGGGAAAGGTAGTTTGGCAGTACCTGGGTCTGTGCTAGAGACTCGGGGGATCATGGAATTGTCTCCCCAATGCCAGAATGGCATTGGGGTGACAATTCCATGATCTTAGACATGTTACATGGCCATGTTCGGAGTTACCATTGTGACGCTATACATATGTAGTGACATATGTATAGTGCACGCGTGTAATGGTGTCCCCGCACTCACAAAGTCCGGGGAATTTGCCCTGAACAATGTGGGGGCACCTTGGCTAGTGCCAGGGTGCCCACACACTAAGTAACTTAGCACCCAACCTTTACCAGGTAAAGGTTAGACATATAGGTTACTTATAAGTTACTTAAGTGCAGTGGTAAATGGCTGTGAAATAACGTGGACGTTATTTCACTCAGGCTGCAGTGGCAGGCCTGTGTAAGAATTGTCAGAGCTCCCTATGGTTGGCAAAAGAAATGCTGCAGCCCATAGGTATCTCCTGGAACCCCAATACCCTGGGTACCTCAGTACCATATACTAGGGAATTATAAGGGTGTCCCAGTATGCCAATATGAATTGGTGAAATTGGTCACTAGCCTGTTAGTGACAATTTGTACAGAGAGAGCATAACCACTGAGGTTCTGGTTAGCAGAGGCTCAGTGAGACAGTTAGGCATCACACAGGGAACACATACATATAGGTCACAAACTTATGCGCACTGGGGTCCTGGCTAGCAGGGTCCCAGTGACACATAACAAACATACTGAAAACATAGGGTTTTCACTATGAGCACTGGGCCCTGGCTAGCAGGATCCCAGTGAGACAGTGAAAACACCCTGACATACACTCACAAACAGCCCAAAAGTGGGGGTAACAAGGCTAGAAAGAGGCTACTTTCTCACAATTAAAAACCGTGTGAATGTGGGAAGCAATTGACTCGCCAAAATCACTTCAGCCCAGAAATTCAAAAAAGCCCTCACTGCCACCATTTCTTTCTAGGCTGCAGGAACCAGAAACCTAAATTAAGCCACCACAAAAAACTCTAGAGAGCTAATGAAAAGGGAAGAAAAACATATGCAGAGCACCACCTGCCGAAAGACCCATAAACGATGAATGGAGAACTGGAAAGCAGAAAGGTATATATTTAAAGATTTCTGAGTAGTCAAAGCAACCTGAGGTATCATTCTAGATTCAAAACTCTCCAAGAAGAAGCAGAAATAGATTGGAAGGGTCACCTACTCGAGAGAGAAAAAGACACCGAGCATGGGCCATTCTGGGAACACCAACATCTTTCGGAGGAGAGGAAGCCATGACGTCATACTCTTGGGTGGAATAACCAGAAGCACAAAAGCCTTTTTCCTCATGGCTCTGAGAAGGACAATTCCTAGGGGAGGAAGAGAGAACAGATAAAGGAGAAAAAGATTGAGTTGAAGGAAAAAACATCCCATCCATAAACTACACTCAGCATTCCTGAGTCCTAGGTAAAAAACAGTGCTTGGGAAAAAAAATGGACGGTAAGTCAAAGCAAAGGAGGGTCTAAAAAACTAGATTCACCATCAGGATCTATTCGACAAATTAAGGAAACTCCCTGCTCATCGTTTTAGCCTTTACAGTCTCTTCCCCTGAAATATAGTAGGCAGTCATAGACAACACATAGTGACCTTCAAATTAACAGTTGCTTTCATCAATAGACAGTGGAAGGTCTTGGCCACCAAGTCTTCTGTGCGGAAGTGATGTAAATGGCACTGAGATTCCTAACAACCTATGCCGTTACAAACAAATAAGGCGTACGTGTGTGTAGTCATGACCCCACTAATTCTTTAGAGTGTGTATGTGAAAGATGAATAGATAATTGTATTGAATGAGTAATTAAAATCGTTACAACTGCACGTAACATTTGACTAAAATGACATTTAAATTGTCTTGAATTCAGTTCCTTTATATAGTTATCCAACATACAAGTGTAGTGCAGGTTCTGTTGACAATTTAAAATCGTGAACTTGTCATGCCAGCTTCTTGATTGAGCTTGAAACTTGCCAACTTTAAATATTTCAAAAATCAAGCAACCGATTGGTTAGACTTAACTTTTAAGCAGCACTCCACTGCTTTGTTACAGGATTTGATGATTAAGGCTCTAAAAATCATTGCTGTTTAGCTGCCTGTACCTGTATGCTTTTAGCGGAATTTGTCCAAATCGCAATTGCATTGTCTTGTTAACTCCAATACAAGTGGCTGTGGCAGAGACATTAGGATATATGTGTATGGCTGCCCGTTGGTCTGTCGGTAATCTACCACTAAACAAGCACAAACCCAGGTGCATAGTGCTTGTCATGGCTTTGCCTACCAGGCCACTTTTCTGAGATTGGATTTACCAGTAGGCATCATGATGATGCTGCCATGGTTCACCACTATCCTGTAGAGTGTCATAAGGAAAGCTGAGGTTATGTCTTTTTTCTGGTGGGGTTAGGTTTTATATAGATATTGCCTAATGTTAATGGGGTTGCCTGTTTTTTTATTATCAAAAGTCACGTCGAATTTAACAAAATAAAATCCTCGCTTCTTGCTTAAATCTTCGATGCATGTATTGTTATCTCATTGTGGATGCATCTCGCTACCCCTCCAGACACGTCCTCTCAGTAGCGAGGACTTCACTGCTATGAATGACTCTGTATTATCCGGGGGTGGAAATGATGAACAGGCCGATGTTTATTGCAGGCATAAAATATCAAATTCTCCTTAACTGTTAATCGTATTGGGTTTGGGATAAATCCCACTGACGCCCCTGACTTTCCATGAACACACGGGTACGTACAAATTCCTGGACATGTAACTGGTTTTAGGATCTTTGAGCGCCATAGATAACTAAGACCAGTTATAAACACTTGAGGTATATACTTTACAGCTCCTTTTGTTTTCTTCTTGCATGGTCTTAGATATTAACACACCTATGGTGAAGTTCTCTGTGCTTCTTTAGCGTTTTGCGGCATTGAAGATCTTATTCTATCACGTTTTGTGTGATAACCGGCCTTTGTTTTCTCTGAAGAGGATTTAGTAGTGTGATCAAAATTAGTTAGCCTTTTTTTATCTTTCTTTGTCTTAATCTGTAATGCATGGATTGGTTCATTGCTTAATTTTAAAATAAAAACATGCCAGTGCCCAAAGCCCTCCTCTTAAACACGCGGCTGCTGCAATTAAATGTGCGAGCACAGAATAATGAGGCAGCGTAATCCTGAAGCCATCTCGGGCCTCTTCAATCCATTTACAGCCACCCCCTGCCCCTTCAGCTCACTCTTGCAGCTTTCTGCGTTCTCCCAGTGTGGCGCTTTTTGTTTTTTCTCTGTACAAAGTAAGCACTGGATTGGTTGCTGTGTCGATCGTCTGAATAATCGTCGTACTGGAAAAAGTGCTTTTCTGATAGCCAGTACATTTCCTCCTCTGTCGGAGTCTTAGAAACGATTGGCTTTATATTTTTGGAAGCTGTATTACATTACCCCGGCAGGGCTTTTTCAGAGTTTTATATTATTATATCCAGTGCTTTAAATGGGCCGGTACTCACCGGTACTGAGTACCGGCACTTCTTATTTTTTTCACTCTGAGTACCGGCACTTCTCTGCTGCCAAGGAGAGTACCGGTACTCATGAAGGGTAGGCTCCTTAGCTGCTAGTGCTGGTGAGCACTGGGCTCTCAGAGTTGAACCTGCCTCTGACAGCAAAGGTGCTTCTGTCGCCCTAAACTGAGCCCTGCTGAGCTATTCAGTGGGGATTATGTGCCTAATGTCTGGGTATTTACGATCACGCTGTGTTTGTCAGAACAGGGTCCATTCAGGCCCTGTGCTGTCAATCACATTTACACACTCCTGTGCTTTTGTGTAAACACAGGAATTGAGGCAGCCCCGCTGTGACAACTAAGAAAGCCATGGGAGGAAAGTTTAAAATGGCTTTGATCCCACCTGAGTCTCTTGAACGAGGGTCTGCTTATGTATGTGTGTTTGCCTGATGGTATGTGTGTGTCTTTGTGTGAGAGAAAAGCGAATGAAAGAGAGAGAATCGGGGCACTTTAAGGAGGACTGTGTGGAATGCTTTGGGTGTGCGCCTCTGCTTGTTTCTTTCTGTGTGTGCACGTTCAAGAATATATAGTATTGTGCAAAACGACAGCAAATATGTTTGCCAGTAAGATAAATAGCGTTGTGTTTCGCTTACATTTCGTTTAACGAGTTAACTTGTTTTGTTTGTTCAAACACATTTCTCATGGGCCTTGGCATGTGCTGTAACTGGTATATAAGTGAAAGTATCCCATGTCTTGCTCTTAGCCCCGCCCCTAGCCCCACCCACCACACTACTAGTATATGTTAATGAGTACCTGCACTTATTTTTTCCCATTTAAAGCACTGATTATATCTATTGCTGACATATCCTCTGCACATGATTTATATTCGGGTGCGGAGTGAATTTATTGCTTCTTTTCATCGTGTTGTACTGGTTATTATGCTCTTGCAGGGCGCAGCATAGTTCTTGCATTGGAGCATTAAGTCTCTTCTAACCGGCACCATGTGCTTATCACGGCTATTGGCTCTTTTCTCTGGCCTTGTCGTTCATTTCCTGTTTGCCGGATGAATTTTTGTTTCTGTTCTGTGGGTCAGACAGTTGCTTGTGCCCCTGATGGGGGCACTTATTTACCCTGTCTCTTCTGTTTGCCTCACTTGCTCCATTTGCTATTTTGGACACATTTTCATGAGGACCCTTGATCACATTCGTTGTCCACAAAGGGCCTCGCTCATTTATATCTGTGGTTTTCATTTTACATCATAATTTTGTCGTTCGCCACAGAGTTCCCCTGCTTGTCACACTTATAATTGGGGAGGATACTTGTTTGTGTTGATTTGATGACTTTTTTGTCTAGAAGTTGGAATGGCTATAATTCGTTATCCTGACTGAAATCCAAATTCCTTTCACTGAGGGCTGAATTTCCTTTAATTAGATCACTTCTCATTTTTTGGTTCTTGTGGCGCCCCCCATAATGTCACTGGCACAGCTCTCAGAATATTATTCCTGCGGTGCTGCCTTTTTAGGTCGAGCGCACAAGTGCTCTGTCCTGTTGTAATCTATCAGTGGGCTTTTAGCCAAGCCCATAACCATTAGTCGTTGGTGGGCTTGCCTTTCAAAATTATTTGTTCTCATTGGTAAATGCTTTATGTTTGCCCCTCCTTGGGGCGATTTGATTACTTCTTTGTACATCAACACTGTTACATGGATAATTGCACGATTGCCTATACCTTTGACTAGGAGCACACTTCTTTTTCCTTTTGTGTCTCTCCTAATCTCTCATGCTTATGGCGGCCCCAGCTCTTTAAATCGGCTCGGTTATGTCAACTGTTTTACTTTTCGTTTTCAATTTAAGTGGCAAGAAAAGTGAAGTTAAGAATTCACAACGTTAACAGCTCTAACTTGAGCAAATGCTGGGCCCACGGCATTGCAAATGCTTTTTAAAACGTAGCTGTGTAATGTTAAAAAATTGGGAAACGTTTTGGAATTGAGTTGTTTATGATGCCTTTTGTCCATAGCGCCTGCATGGTATTTTTGTTTAACTTTTTCATTAGTTTTCTTTTTTTTGGGTAGTGTATTTGCTCTTGAGGATACTTCTATTTCCGATGATTGATTTAAATCTTCCATTCTTACAGGTTTTGATCCTCTAGTGCTCAAATCAGCATTTTACTCCCTAAAGTCACTTCCTTGACTCAGGGAGACAGCTTCTCTGCCACTAAGATCAAAAGGTCCTGTGAGCCTTGCTCCTCTCCTTACTCTTCTGACTCTTGGCTATGTGGCCCTTTGAACATCACCCCTTCTCCTTTTAGATCTTATATGAGTGAGTCTGTGCATTATTTCCTGAAGATATAATAGCTTCTCAGTAAGTGGAGCATAAGTAAAGAGCTCTTCCTTTTCCCTATAATTCATTTGGGCATGGTTAACTAACTGATTGACTCGGCAGCAAAGACCGATTGTATGGACTAGTGCCATTGTCTTTTCCTTTAGGGCAGTAATCTCTAGCCTTCCGCCTATTGTTGGAGCCTCTAAGTAGCTGATATACCCTCATTGTTAGACCTGACATGCCTTAGGGTGGTCACCCCTAACTTTTTGCCTGCCTCCCTCCACTTTTTGGACTCTGTTTTGCTGGCTTTTAGACTCTGCGCACTTTACCACTGCTAACCAGTGCTAAAGTGCATATGCTCTCTTCCTTTTTAAACATGGTAACTCTGGCTCATACCTGATTGGACTATTTAATCTACTTATTAGTCCCTAGTAATGTGCACTACATGTGCCTAGGGCCTGTAGATTAAATGCTACTAGTGGACCTGCAGCACTGGTTGTGCCACCCACTTAAGTAGCCCCCTTAACCTTGTCTCAGGCTTGCCATTGCAAGGCCTGTGTGTGCAGTTTCACTGCCACCTCGACTTGGCATTTAAAAGTACTTGCCAAGCCTAGAACTCCCCTTTTTCTACATATAAGTCACCCTTAATGTGGGCCCTAGGTAACCCCTAGGGCAGGGTGCTGTGTAGGTAAAAGGCAGGACATGTACCTGTGTAGTTATATGTCCTGGTAGTGTAAAACTCCTAAATTCGTTTTTACACTACTGTGAGGCCTGCTCCCTTCATAGGCTAACATTGGGGCTGCCCTCATACACTGTTGAAGTGACAGCTTCTGATCGGAAAGGAGCAGGAAGGTCATATTTAGTATGGCCAGAATGGTAATACAAAATCCTGCTGACTGGTGAAGTCGGATTTAATATTACTATTCTAGAAATGCCACTTTTAGAAAGTGAGCATTTCTTTGCACGTAAATCTTTCTGTGCCTTACAATCCACGTCTGGCTGGGCTTGGTTGACAGCTCCTTGTGCATTCACTCAGACACACCCCAAACACAGGGTACTCAGCCTCACTTGCATACATCTGCATTTTGAATGGGTCTTCCTGGGCTGGGAGGGTGGAGGGCCTGCTCTCACACAAAGGACTGCCACACCCCCTACTGGGACCCTGGCAGACAGGATTGAACTGAAAGGGGACCTGGTGCACTTCTTAGCCACTCTTTGAAGTCTCCCCCACTTCAAAGGCACATTTGGGTATAAAACAGGGCCTCTGCCCTACCTCATCAGACACTTGCTGGAGAAGAAACCTGAACCAGAAACTACAACCTGCCAAGAAGAACTGCCTGGCTGCTCAAAGGACTCACCTGTCTGCTTTCTACAAAGGACTGCTGCCTTGCTGTTGCCCTGCTGCCTTGCTGAACTCTTGTCTGGCTGTGAAAGTGCTCTCCAAGGGCTTGGATAGAGCTTGCCTCCTGTTCCCTGAAGTCTCAGGACCAAAAAGACTTCTCTTTTTCACTTGGACGCTCCGTGCGCCGAAAATTTCGACGCACAGCTTGTTCCGCGTCGAGAAAAACGCCGCACACCGACGCAACGCTCTTGGGACGACCGAAAATCCGACGCACGGCTTCGCAAGGACAACGCCGCCCGACCTCTAGAGGAGAAATCGACGCGACGCCTGCCGTGAGATCGTAATTTCAACACGCAGCCCCGCAGACCGACGTCTAGAGGAGAAATCGACGCAACGCCTGCTGTGAGATCGTAATTTCGACGCGCAGCCCCGCAGACCAACGCGCAGCCGGAGAACAAGCAGGAAAATCCACGCACAGACCCGGGACATCTGGTAATCCCCGCGATCCACAGAAAGAGACTGTCCGCGCGCCGGAAAACGATGCTCGACTTCCCCGCGTGGAAAATAATGACGCAAGTCCGTGTGTGCTGGGGAGAAATCGACGCACACATCCTTTTTCCACGCACCTCTTCCTCTGTGGCCCTCTGAGGAGATTTTTCCACTCTAAACCAGGTACTTGTGCTTGAAAGAGACTTTGTTTATATTCTAAAGACTTAAGACACTTTATATCACTTTTCAGGGATATCTCTACAATTTCCCCTTGCAACTTTATTCTTTTTGACCTACAATTATCCTGATAAATATGATCTATTTTTCTAAACATTGTGTGGTGTATTTTTGTGGTGCTATATGGTGGTATTGTATGATTTATTGCACAGATACTTTACACATTGCCTTCTAAGTTAAGCCTGACTGCTCGTGCCAAGCTACCGGTGGGTGAGCACAGGCTGATTTTGGATTGTGTGTGACT